>NC_138726.1:26135141-26245141 GCF_965113295.1 Leuciscus leuciscus | reverse complement strand
TTATCCAAAGCGGCTAACATTGCATTTCAAGGTACACATTTACATTCTTATCAGTTCTTGCTTTCCCTGGGAGTCGAACCCCTGACCTTGGCGTTGCAAGCGCCAACGCTCTACTGTATGAGCAGGAAAGATATAATTAAAAAAAAATTTAAATCCTTCAGAAATTATGCATTAATATTGCCTAGAAAGAAACAAAAGGAAACCGGTTTATTCACATTGACCTTTTGTGAAAACATCCCCAGAATTGCCAACCACTGCACACCTGCTTAGACAATATTTTATATTTAACACTGGCCACTGAAAGTGCCTGTTTGTCTCTTCTATTTATAAGACACTTTATACACTTTACACTATATACCACTAGAGCAACATGGGGTTGTTTTGCTCAAAAGCACAACTGTATTAGTTCTCCCTGCACCTAAAACCTTTGGGTTACCAAAAGATAGAGAGACTCATGAAGTGAACATCCAGGTCTTAAACCACAATTTATGCTGAGCCATTTTTATAAGCAGGGAATGAGCATCTTACCAAACCAGTGTACTGTCCTCCCTCTGTGGAGACTGTAAGCCAAACTATTCATTAAAAGTGTCATGAAGAGAGCCTCATAACCCCCGTTTTTATCGATTAACTGTAATGGATATTAGATCTCAACTTCATGCCAATTCAAGAATGAATCAGAGTCAAACTAAAGAAAGAAAATACAAAGATTTCTAATTATTCTCTCAATACAACGTGGTTAGCCTTTCAATAAACATGAACATCAAGTATGTATATTAGGTTACTCAGCTTAAAGGAACATTGTACAAAATTAAAATCAATATTCACCAAAAGATTTGCCCTCTGTCTGTTTAAATCATGAGGAATAATCAATAAATGAATAATAAAGAAAATCTGCACAAACTTCAGTGGTTTGTGTGGGTCTCAACGTTGCCAGGACTGAAGAGGGTGAATGAGAATATATATGGTGGAGAGAAACCTTTTCAGCAATTTAAAATCAACATGAAAGAGTTCATAACCTCTTTTCTTCAGTAAAGTGACAAACGTCTGTGTGAAACAGGATATTGAATGAGAGAAAAATGTAGAATTATGTTTAGTGAGCATTAATGGAGCCGAGTGGAGCGGAAAAGCAAGAGAGATTCATGACTTCAACTGAAAAGCAAAGTCAGTTTCACAGGGGCAGCAAGTTATTACATTTGGATAAAGGATTCCTTTTTAGCAAAAACAAATAGCCACCTAACTATCAGATAGCTGTTAGTGAAGGTTTTACAATTGTTGAGGCTGACAGCATTTGTATGTAACAGGACTTTGCATGGAAAAGGGAAAATTGGACATTCTGCTAAATAAATCCTTTGTCTTCCATAGAAGAAATTAAACAACGTTTGGAGGCAAGCATTAAAGTCTGTAAACGGGAGCAGAACACACTGACTTCTAAAAACCGAAGCTTGAGAGAAGTCTCAAATGAAGAGAAGCACAATGTCCTGTTCCCAAGAAAAGGTTAAATTAAGCAACAAAAAGCGAATGCCAACAATAACCCACCCAGCCTATACCAAGAAGTCCTGATTTCCAACCAGTTAAAAATCTGTGGGCCACATTGAAAACTGCAGTGCACAAACATCATCCGACTAACTAACAAGAATAACACTTGAAAAGACTGTGATGCTGTTACGCAAGCTTATTTTCACATTGCAATGATTATTTTGTTTCTAAGATAGAGAATGAAACACTAAAAGGGTTCACCCAAACAGTCATTGTTTACTCATGCTGATCCAAACCAATGACTTACTTTGTTCCGCTAAACACAAAAGATGATATGTTGAAGAATGATGTAACTAAACAGTTTTGGTTACCACTGACTTACATAGTATGGATGAAATGGGGTGAGCAAATAATGACAGAATTTCCAGCCCGATCTCACGGGAAAACGGAAAAATTCTACGAGGTGGCTTATTCGTACGAATTCATACGACCTGACTCGTACGAATTAGTACGATTTTTGCAAAATCGTACATATTTTACGAATTGGCCAATTCGTATGAATTCATACGAATGACCTACCCCTGACCCCGCCCCTAAACCTACCCATCACGTGGGTTTAGACAAATCGTACAAATTCGTACGAGTGAGGTCGTACGAATTAGCCAACTTTTTATCATTCGTACGAATTGGTCGTGAGATAGCGTTGGAATTTCACTTAGAGTAAACTAACCCTTTAATACATTGTAATAATGTACAAAAAAATGTTTGAGCATGAAAGCAAAAGACCCAAACTCATTTGCGTAAATCTTGATCATAAATGAAAGACCCTTAAAACAATCAATATATTTTCAAAACTTTATTGCACAGATCATTTCAAAGACAAATTGAGACAAAAAATAAAGCGGTTATTTTCAAATGCATCGGTAAGAAAACAGTCTTAAAATAGATTTTCCCTTTGGTAAAACCATAACAGTGCTAATGTGTGGCCCTTTAACTCCACAGCTTTTCTTGGGAGATGGACAGACATGCAACACATTTCCAGTATTGACAGTAAGTAGCATGCTCCACATATTTTCTAGTGCAGGAAAAAAATCTGAACAGAAACGTATAAACCAGCAAATTACCCATCTTTGGTAGGTATAAACAACTTGGGTCAGTCAGTCTGGCTTCATTGTGAAACATCTACCCTGACTGTTCCCTTAAAATAGTCTCCATTCTACACTGAATCTCAGTCTCTCAGTCCAGGTTCAAGCTGGCCTTCAGGCTCCTCGAGTTACTGGCGCCCTTGTGTGCATCTGCGCAGACTCTCAAGCGACTGCAAGAAGGAGCGCCGTGCTTTGTCTTCCTCCACTGCCAACCGTCCTTCCTCATCCACCTCTTCTGCAATCCTGCCGCAGCTGAACTTGCTCTTCATCCGCAGCACGGACCGGGCCCTTGCGCAGTCGCGGGTCCTGGACAACCCCAGGAACTGGGGGAATTCCTCCATAGCCAAAGACATCCGGTAAACAGCCATAGCATTCAAGTGGCTCATCATCACTGCATGTGCTGACATCCTGTGAGGTTTCCGGTTTGGATGAGTTAGGAAGGCGTTTGCAAATTCCTCTTCAAAACAAAGTTCTTCACCAGGTGAGTGAGTCCTCCAAATCCACACTTTCTGCTGGTAGAAGTAGATGAAGAAACAGGAGAGAAGCTCTTCAAGTCAGTTTGCTGCTCTTGCTCTGTATCCGTCTCGAGTGTTCGTGATCCAGAGCTGCTGTGAGGGTTTATATAGGCCTTCTCTTCCCACTCACTCCTCAAGGCTCCTCCTTCATCACAGGACTGTCACGCTTCCGACTTCCATTCCTATCCTCCGGAATCACCCCCCACTGCTGCCTGGAACAAACACGCATGCGGCGTGCAACCGGGAGTGGGCTGATGGATGGTGCTCGAGGATTTGGCACTCAGACATAACATGAGAGATCGTGCACATGTATCAGAGGAGGTGGACGTGACACCGGGCAGATTGTCTTATAACACCGCTACAAAGCTATACAACATAGGGAGGAATTCACTTGTACCAAGGCTCAAAGATTACAATTTTAGTAGCATTTTAGTGCAAAGGGCATGGACATGTGTTGAACACAGATGGCTCGTGCCTGCAGGGGGGAAATACACAGAGGCGAGAAAGGGCACGGGGAAAACTCTGTGTGAGGACAGGACTCAGGAGTGCCATCCTGACTGATTGGAACTAAGATAGCCTAATTACGTAGATGATCCCAGAGGGGATGAAAATACACACTTCTCCTTGCTACTTTGTTTATCCGATTGGAAATATTGGATTTTAAATCTCATTTGTAAATACTTTGAAAAATGTTGAAAGCAAGACTGAATAAATAAATATAAGGCACTATTTCTAAGTCAGTAATCAAAGTACACTGCCATTCAAAAGTTTGGGGTCAGTAAGAAATTTATTTAAAATAAATGAATACTTTTAGCCAGTAAGGATGGATTAAATTGTTTACATTTGCAAATACATTTATAAAAATGCATACATTTTTATTTTCCATTCATCCAAAAATCCTGGAAAAAAAATTGTATCAAGGTCTCAGAAAAATATTACGCAGTACAAGCTTTTTTAGCATTGATAATCAATGTTTCTTGAGCAGTAAATCAGCATTTTAGAATGATTTCTGAAGGATCATGTGACTGAAGACTGGAGTAATGATGCTGAAAATTCGGCTTTGCCATCACAGGAATAAATTACAATTTTAAATATACTCAAACATAATACTTTTTTCAAATAAATGCAGCCCAGCTGTGAGCATAAGATACTTTATAAAAATTCTGAAATCATGGGAAAGCATGAGGGAATTAAGCCATGCATGCCAAAATCATGACAAAAATAGCCTGTTAAAACATCTTATCTAACCTTTTTATATTCATATCCATTTGGAAGAAATATTTACTTTTTTGGAAGTTTTGTCAAAAATTCTTAGACATCACTGCTTTGGCTCTCTGGGCCCAAGATTCTAATCTTTGATGACTATTTTGAGTGTTTAGGTTTTCATCTTTTACAAAGTACTACGGCTGCCTCGATCGAAATGTATAACTGTTCCAAAAAAGTATTGTCCAGACCTCTGCTGGGAAGGAAATATAGAGATCGGACCTCTTGGAACTTTAATTGAATTCCCCTTCTACAGACCTTCCATCTTACCTCAAACACACTTATCTGACATTTAGTATTAAGGTCAAGTAACGTTCCCTTTTTGTGTATGAAAAATCCATCAAAAATATGAGAGAAACGGTATTAGAAAGATTTATTTTATTATTATCATTTGAAATGCTAAATTAATTCACAAGCAGGCTTTTGGATTGCGTTTAGTCCGCTGCAGCAGGCTTCAGACTTTTTTTGTAAAAGTAATTCAAAATGAAACCTGAAAGTGCCAATCATTTAGGAATTCTAAGTGCTGTTTTAGAGAAAATACTGCATTTATCATTGACCACATAATAACGGAACCACAGCCTCAGCTTTCAAATAAACTGTTGCCAGATTTTAAATTTGCTTCCTCAAAACCGCAGCACAAGCATTACAAAGTGAACAATACACAAACTTTCCACAACAAACTCCTTTCAAAAATGCTCTGATGATAGAATGCATAGTGCCATCTGTGACGGGCACAATTAGTTAAATGTAGTGCATTTCGTTTGTAAACAACTGCTGAGTCAGACGAAGAAGAAGAAAAAAAGCAAATATGGACCACGAATAAATGCATGTTCCAGATGCAATTTTCTAATTGTTTGTAGGCAACCTGCCTAATTTAAGTCATGTATCTTTTGATTATGGTAATGGGGGTTGTTGCTAAGTGCTGCGCAAATAGACATTTCATTCATGTTAAGAAAATTTTTTTTTATATATAATTTATGTTCATCAGATGACTATTACCAGAGAACAACTAATTAACTCAACCAAACAAACTGTACTGATCGATGTTGTTTGTGACTGTTAGGACAAAGAGACAGACTATTCTGCGGTTGTCCAAACGAACTAATCAGCAAAGGCTGTTCAAGCAAATCATTTTTGGTTAGCAACTACTCAACAAAGCACTCTTAATGTCTGGAAAATACATTGCTTGATCCGTACCATCTCAAACAGACTTATCAGGAGCAGTTTGGTGTGACTGCTCTTGGCCCCTGACAGCAAAAGGGAAGAGAGATTAAGGATTTTTTGTTGCTGGTCCCTCATTTCATCACACCATTCCTTCATCCCTCTGTCTGTCCTTTTTTGTGTCTCTAACCTTGCTTCTGTTTCTTCAGATAGCGTGCACGCTGGGACAACCCCATGCTCATAACATATTTGTTGAGCAGCTTTGCAGGAAGCAGAGCAGTGGTCACCCAACCCTGCAGCAATGACATAATAACAGACTTATTAGACTGTAAGAATCCAGAAGACGAAAACATTCGGCTTTAGTACTATAGTGTATACCATATACAAGCTTCCATCATTCTAAGTTGTCCTTTTAAGCATAGTTTGTAGGATTTACACTACTGTTCAAAAGTTTGGGGTCAGTAGGATTTTTTTTTAAAGAAATTATATTTTTATTCAGCAAGGATGCATTAAATTGATCAAAAGTGACAGTAAAGACATTTACAATGTCACAAAAGATTTCTATTTCAAACAAATACTGTTAAAAATCCTGTTAAAAAATAAAAATATTAAGCAGCTCAACTGTTTTCAACATTGATAATAATCAGAAATCAGCATATTAGAATGATTTCTGAAAGATCATGAGACACTGAAGACTGGAGAAATGGAGCTGAAAATTCATCTTTGCATCACAGGAATACATTTTAAAATACATTTAAAAAGATATGTTACTTTGAATTGTAATAATATTTCACAATATTACTGTTGTACTGTATTTTTGACCAAATAAGTGCAGCCTGGCAGAGCATAAGAGACTTCTTTCAAAAACATCCACACAAAAAAAAAATCTTACTGACCCCTTGAATTCACTGTAGACCTGAACACTGAATTAAAGATGGTGAAGGCATTTTAAGAGGGTCTCACCATGACGGCATGAGGGAGGTAACCGTTAGACTGAGTTTGCAATCCTACGGTACTCAGCTGGGCTTTTACGTAGCGTTCCGGAGTGGGGATGTCGAGAGACGCCCTCTTGATTTTGCTCAGCTTGGTTGTCACAAAAAACGGCAGCACGCTCTTCAAGAAGATACACAAGACACTTCATCACTGTAAGTAGTTGAACTAGTCTAAGTGTGGGTGACCAGAACACATCACATCACAGTAGAAAAACTCAATCACTATACAGTATATCTCAAATGGAATTTCACTTAAAATCATCAGTTGCATTTTTAAAAAGGTACACTATGTAACGTTTAGCCCACTAGCGTTAAAGTAGCAAAACTCCATGTATTTTGCGGAAGAACACTGTTTCGGCTCTGCGTGACTGTGCGGATGCTTATGACCCTTTACAACAGATAATGCTTTACAATGAACTCTGTTAGAGAGCTACATATGGTAATTTATCTGTTTAATAAAATACCTTACTCACCTGTTGAGTAATAAAACGCCATCTCCACGTCGCTTTTACAACATTTCAAATTCTAGTCACTGTTGATTCTCGTTTTATTACGAGCTCTGTCACGTTCTCTTTTTGCCAGCAAACTCTCCTCTATTCTGCTTTTTTTTTTAAGACGGGTGATTTCCCGGAGGTTCAAAATTTAGCTGCTCCATTTCAACCTTTCTTAAATAACCTTTGCCACTCCCACACCATACATGCATCAAAGTAGTTACATAGTGTACCACTTAATGTACTTCTTTTCAGCCAATAACAATATACTATAGTGAGGTCTGAACTCTGAAAATAGCTCTTAAAACATTATTTAAAACAATAATATCTTAGTTAAAACCAAAAGTAATATTGACAAACTATATATCATTTGAAAGTTTACAAAGCTTAAAGAATTCTAGTTTTCATATTTGGTAACTGATTTTCAAAGTAAATTACACAAGAATAGTAATTTATTCATTTGAAACAAGAATATTTACATACTTATAAGGCGTGTTCCGACCTTTATTTTGAAATGGCGATGAACATGAAAAATCGTTGAGAAACCTCAGATTGTCTTTATGAGTTCAAAAGATAACATCCATTAAATCAAATAAAAATGGTCTGAAAACATTTGAAATATAAAGAAAAAATAATAGATTAAAGGGGCGGTTGATTATGATTTCACTTTTCTAACTTTAGTTAGTGTGTAATGTTGCTGTTTGATCATAAACAACATCTGCAAAGTTACAATACTCAAAGTTTAAAGCAAAGGGAGATATTTGCTTTCACAGAAATCACTTTTTAAGGACTACAACAAACGGCTGGTAGAGACTACACCACATTCCTCCCGGGTTAGTGACATCACCAACCCTAAAATTTACATAAACCCGCCCCCTGAACACGATTTATAGATTATCAGACAGAATATGCTAATCAATGACTAGAAGATAACTACACATAAGCTACATAAATTCATCAACTAACCATTCAGAAATGTCCTGTTGCTTCTACATGTTGTCACTTCTTCTTGAGTCTCTCAAGAATTGTCTGAATCCGGTTTGAACATAAAAGGCTAAAAGTTTTTGAAATGTTCAGTGCATGTGTGTGTGAGTGAAAGCTGTTGAAGCTCCGCCCCCTGCAGCGGGAGCAGCAGCTCATTTGCATTTAAAGGAACAGACACAAAACGGTGCGTTTTTGCTCACCCTCAAAAAGTGACAATTTTAACATGCTATATAAAAATATCTGTGGGGTATTTTGAACTAAAACTTCACACACACACTCTGGGGAAATCAGAGACTTATTTTACATCTTGTGAAAAGGGCATTATACCTCCCCTTTAACTATTTGTGATGCAGCGGCGAGCTATAACTCATATTCATGATCTTTTTATGTGTTTATTCGAGGTCGAATTCAAATCCAACACTGCCAAACTGCCCATATTACTTCTGAATAGGATGTCTATTTCATAAATTGTATGAAAATTATGGAAATATATGGTTCAGTATATCACTCAAACCGTAAGTAATGGAGCTTAGTTGTCATCTAGTGAAAAAGTTTGGTACTGCGCCCAAATAAAATATTACTGAAAGCTCATGTTTTGAGATGTCAAGCTCAAATTTGGAACACAGCTTATTCCGATTTTTTACTTAGATTAGCTTGCTATCTTGGAGTAAAACATTTTCATAAACTTAAACTTCTATAACTTTTTTTGTGAATTTATTTCACATCAACAATAATCTGCCAAGTGTCTTCAAAACAAGATCAACATTAGGTCTAGATTCAAAAGCATTCTTAAATTACAACCATTTAAGTTTGGATAGTGTATTTTCTTGTGACAGTTAAGTGGTTTAAAACTACTCTGTCATAAAATGTTCACTCACCTGTACAATAATCCCTTTGCTTTTGTATTCAGCATCAAGTCCACGGGAGAAGAAGTCCACAAAGGCCTGGAGGAGAGAGAATAATCATCTAATGCATGTCCTTCATCATCGTGAATGTAATGAACTCATTAACCTTCACATAACCCAAAGAATCAAGTTGCTCTAGTATTCTAAAATCAACAATTAATATGCTCAAAATAGTGCTGCTAAACACAATGAGATTTCAGGAAACTTCCTCTGAGAACATTAGCAACAAGACAGACTTTTCTCAGAAAGATTTCCGAGGCCTGATCCATTGTAGAGAGAAAAAGAGAAAAATGACTTGCCTTCGAAGAAGAATAGAGGGTGAGGAGAGGAACTGGGTACATGCCACTCGCTGAGGCAACATTCAAGATCACTCCTTTAGACCTAGAAAGAGTCAGGGGTTTTTCACACATTAATGTTCAAACTGTTGTAGAACAGCACATAAGCATGTTTAATACAGACAACAGTGCTTATATTTGTTCCATTTTCACTCGACTATTTTGACAGCACAGAATTATCCCTTCTAATGGATTCTTGCATCCCTGTTGCTATGGCAACCGGTCCCTGTGCCAGTGTACATACTGTTGCATTATGTACTAGTGCACACCAGACTCTAGGGCTCTAGATGGGAGGAGCTATACAGATACTTTCGGTATGGCTTTTATTCTCAAAACTAAGGAAAATTCATCTTAAGACTTTAACTTCGTACATTGGTTGGAACAAACTTAACAATCTTCCATTATTTGTTTCATTTTGGTTCGACACAGTCAGCCTCTGCCACAAGAAATAATAAACAGTTTCTATCAAGATGCATTTATAATAGCCAATGAGAAAATGTAAAAGTAAAAAAAATTGATCATGATTATTACACTGAAGTGTGCAAGAACTAAAAGGCCAAAACCAACACGTAAGCATGAGATGACCAAACAGTATAAAAATAAATATTTGCATGACACACGTCTGTGGGAAATACTAGTCATATCGCTACACGCATGAAAATCATTCCATCTGCTTTGAATAACCAAACAAACACTACTTTAAAATGTCAACAAAAATGCATTTTAGTGATTTCTGAACGTACCTGTCAACCATCCTGGGCAGAACCAATCGCGTCATCTATTATAGTACAGGGACAAAACATGTGAATCAGATCTACAATGTTTTAAAAGTCTATTGCACGGTGAATTAAAGAACATGATTATAAACTCTAATAACTTCCAATGATCTTTTCAGTAATATTTCATACATGCAAAACAATGCACATGACAATCCTTGAAAAATTCTGTCCTATAAATTGCACATGTATTTTCATCATAGAGAGTAATACATCTTGGATCCTGAGGGAGGCAGCATAGACTCAAAATTCAGGCTTTATATTACAGAACTGCAGTGGCAGCTGGCTACACACAACTTATTATGCACAAACAAAAACTGTTTATATATAGGGCTATAAATATTATTAGTTTATATATAGTGCTGTAATTCTATTGTATAAATTAGTCAAATCAGTCACATCATGAGGAAGCAAATTTTCCTGGATACGTTGAGATAAAATAGTTTCTTGTAGTATGAAAACACTGCAACATTCAGGATGCAAAATGTTCTCTCCAGCCCTAAAAGGAGTTCTATAAATATCTAATACCAAAACTATGAACACTTTTACACATGACAGCCCACAATAACACACCAACAGCAGTTAGTGTTGAGAAACTTGGCCCACCCAGACACAATACAGAGGAATTGGGACAGATACCGTTAGTCAAATGTAGGCAAGGAGTCTTAAAAGCAGAGCAACAACAAAACAAATGACCCAAAACGAAATTATGATTAACCTTATAAATGATAAAAACTACGTTTTGACTGTTTCTGTCCTTCACACATACACTTTGTTACCAGCGGGCATGTAAAGGCCGTTTCTAAGACTTAAGTGAAGAGAAAATGCGTCTTACCTGACAAACTGACGTAATGTTGATGTTGATCATATTGTTGATGAACTGCAATTACAACTGTCAATACGTTACCAACCAAAACTAAATTTAAAACAACAGACAATCACACTTCTTTTTTATAAAATGAAAGTTTTGCACAATGCGTTTTACAAATGGCTACATAAACTCACGCTGTCGACATTAGGAATGTTGAGGAAGAACTCTGGGTAGGAATAAGACACTCCAACATTGTTAACTGTAGGTGGAAGAGATGTAAAATAATTTCAGGGGAGATTATAATAAATAAATAAAAAACATAATAAAAGCACTTTCTATGCACCTGAGCGATATAAAAAAAAACAGGTTAAGAAAGAGATGTGGAAAGATATAGTTCCCTCCACTTTCCCATAGCTGGCAGCAAATACTAAAGTGTCACTAAACAGACAATTGATCATTAAAAAAAAAGAGAGAGAAATAAAGTTTTGCTGTTTGAGCCCAGAACATATTGTTCCAGAAAGTAAAGAAAGAAGACACCCTAACCAAATAGTATCCCACTAACACCTAAAAAACTGAGATGTAATATACCTAAAACTCCTATTTCCAGTCCAGCCAGTCCAGACTCAATTTTAGTGTAGATGTCCACAGATCCAAAGTCAGCAGAAATGGTTTTGGTCTCTACATTATATTTGCTCTCTGGAAGAAAAGGAAAAGGAACATTAGGAATGTATGGAATGTGTTTTATGGAATGTCACAGAATGTTAACAACATGATGTTAATTTGCCTTGCACTGGTTTGATTCGAAGAAAGTGTAAAAGTGCCAATAAATCAACTAAAACTTTTGGTAACATAATTGCAACAAAGCACATCACCTAACAAACTAAAATTGCAGTTTCTCTTCACATGAGATGTTCTGTTGTAAAAGTACTTTATTCACTAAGTATGTCTGAGTATGGAGGGTCGAGGGGAGAAAGAAACAGAAAGAGAGAGAGAAGAATGGAAAGAAAGCACTAAAAGAACTCCATTCACATGCTCGCTCTAGTAGACACTGCACTGGTTCATTGAAAGAAACGTGACGTGCATAGATGGCAGCACTCAGAAAGTCACACCAGGAAAATGCAGCCAAAAAAAGAACAAAATCCTTACACCAAATCTTAAAGGAACACTCCACCGTTTTTTGAAATAGGGCTTATTCACTTTCTTTCCTACATTTAGATAGGTGGGCAAATGCATTTTTGTCTCAGTGCATGCATTGTTTTAGTTTGACAGGGTCGGCGCTAGCTTAGCTTAGCACAATGAATGGAATCCTTTGTTGCCAGCTAGCATGTCCTGAGTAAAAGTGATATAAAAAATAAAAAAAAACCACCTAATTACTTCTTGTGGCCTGCGTATTCACAACAAGTACAAATAGTGATGCAGATTAACACTAGGCGATTTCCTAGGCAGATATTGACTTATATATTAAGGACTATATTAGGGGGAAGCACAGGCGAAGCACTGCTACTTGGGCGTGATATCTCTGCGCCCAAGTAGCAGTGCTTCACCTGTGCTTCCCCCTAATATAGTCCCAAGTCAATATCTGCATAGGAAATCACCTAGTGTTAATCTGCATCGCTATTTGTACTTCTTGTGAATACGCAGGCCACAAGAAGTAATTAGGTGGGTTTTTAAAAAAAAATTATATCACTTTTACTCAGGACACGCTAGCTATGGCAACAAAGGATTCCATTCATTATGCTAAGCTAAGCTAGCGCCGACCCTGTCAAACTAAAACAATGCATGCACTGAGACAAAAATGCATTTGCCCACGTATCTAAATGTAGGAAAGAAGGTGAATAAGCCCTATTTCAAAAAACGGTGGAGTGTTCCTTTAATCAAACTACACTCAACAGGAGAATAGGAGAATTTGTTGTACTGGTATTAAAGTAATAAATACTCAGGTCATAAGCTGTAATGATGTATTTAGTGTTAGTATCAAATTTGTATTGCAACAGACCACAGATTCAATGAACAGCTCTGAAAGTAAAATCAATAGGGTACATTTGAGGAAAAACCACTAGAGGAATCTTAAAAGCCTACTGACCATTTCAGTTCACTTTGTCATTTTGTAAAGAGTACTTAAAACTAGGGGTGTAACAATAAATCGTGTCACAATATATCGCAATACAAAAATGCAACAATATGTATTGTGTATATTTTACCCAAAAGGAACATTACTGTGTTAAAAAAAAAATCTAGTTTACAGAGTTTTAGTGTCAGTACTGCATTAAACTACGGTGTATAATGTTGCATATAATGTATAATAATGCAATTGGGGAATATTTGTGGGTCCTGATAATCCCAAATGTCATGTTACCAGTAAAAAGTGGCCTACATTGTTTTAAATATAGTCAGTGAAAGAGTGCAAGTATATTCGTCTAAAATAATTCTGTTTTCAGCTTCAGAATCATGAATATTTTTATTCTGGTCTCACTATTGTCCCATGCATTGGGTTACCAGCACCAAGTCCAAGTCTATTCATTTACACCCACAATGTAATGCCAAATGTAGCATTTTAATCAATAGTACATTTTTTGTTAACCTTTTACCATATGTCTTGGAGTATCGCAATAATATCGTATCATGAGTTCAGTATCATGATATGTATCGAATCGTGACATGAGGGTATCATCACACTAGCCTGGTCCTACCAGACTCTCGTACATTTCATTTGTACAGAGAGTCTGGCCACTCTCCATTGACAAGTTTTAAATTCCTTAATCTCTTAAAACTATTGGATCTGCCCAGAGCCACTCTGGATCTGCCATAACCAATCGCTAACGTTTGGTTGTGACGCATATCTACAACTCAAAGTCATCTCTCTCAGCCACTCCCTCTGTTCGTTGATTGGACCACCAAAAAATTGCCCGGAGAAAACCCAATAATATACCGCAAACCCAGACGAATGAAAATGAAATGAAAATGAAGCGAAAGTATGTAGGAGGGCGGAGCCAGGCTATCGTCACACCCCTTCTTAAAGCACAATCATCAGTATAAACTACAAGTACACTGATATTTTGGCCACTGTTGTCATCATTGTGACATCATTATAATTAGTTGATGGCCACTAGGTTGACTAACACGATTTGTAAAAATCTGGTAAAAATTGTGTTTGCAAATCAAAAATGCTTTTTTTAAAGCTTCAGGTTTGCTGTGCTTGTTTCTAGGGCTTGATAATTTGCATTTATATAATACGTATTGTATTGAAATATATCTATTGTAATATTTCACTATAAAATAGAAACAATTATTTAAGAAAAATATAATAATGATCATTTTATTTTACAGAGCAACTGTAAAATTACAATATTAATATGTGTGTCTTTATTCATGTTTAAAAGCTTTTATTTTGGCGGAAAACCACAGGAAGACTATAAAGCTTCTCTTTAGTTGGCAACAGCTGGTTTTTAAGCACTTCTCATTACAAGATTGGGAAGATAGTTGGTGCTTGTCAAGTTCCCAAATTAACTTTATAAGACCAAAGCTTATGAAACATTGAAAACAAGGAATTTTGAGCTGCTCGTGTGTAAACGAGCACAGTGCCTCAATTCATACATTTATTTAATCAAATCGCAGCAATTGCGATTAATCGTGCAGCTATAATAAATACTGAATAAAACAAATGTTTGAATATAATAAATGTTAATATAAACATTGGTCAATCAGCAGTATACGCCATACAGAAGTCCTGTCCATTTGGAGGACTACACCACACATATAAGGCAAGAGTCATCATCATGTCCAACGCTTTTGTCAATTGTCACTTTTGTCTGATGAAAGGTGTGCCTGACTATATTTGCCAGTGTTCAGTGGAGGTCACTGGGCTGATTTCCTCCATTCGATGCTCTCTCTCTCTCTCTCCCTCTCATCCCCGCCATGACATCTCCAGGATCCACCTCCATCTGTGAAGTCGCGCTCTGCTGCAGAAGCCAGGCAGCTCAATTGGCAGAGTGCCTGCCTTTCAACACAGAGCTAAAAATAACTCAGCTCATTAACATCCACATTCATTTAGCAGAGGGAGACACTCGCTGCCTCACAAACAGGAGCAGCACTCCATACACACACAAATAGGTACCCCACAGGTCCTCTGCACACGAGCAAACGCAAACGCACATTTGCCAGCACATGGATGCACACACGTGCGTGCATGCTCTAAATCATGCCATCCTCCTTAGATCCGGAGTCAGCCAACCAAAGGACAAGAAGAAATGAATGGGGGTGCATCTGCGATTCAGCCACTGCCGCTCTATTCATGCAATGTTGAGACCCTGCCTTTGCTTTGTTCTTGCGGTGCCAGTGATATAAAGAGTGCAATCAACACAATCAACAGTAGACTATACATATAAAATTTATTTATTTATTTTTTAAATATAAAGGTCACATTTTATATTAGGTGTCTTCCACTACTATGTACTTGGATCAGAAAAATAAATCTCATATACAATGTACTTATTGTGCTCATGCTGTATTGCAAAACCCTTTTGCTGCTATTGAGGTGGGATATGGGTAAAGTTAGGGACAGGTTTGGTATGGTTAGGCTTAAAGGTGGGTTACAGTGTACAGTGAGGGTCAACAGTGTAGGCAGATGTAATTACAGAAATACAGCTGTAACTACATACAGGTATTTTTTTAATATAAATACAATGTAAAAACATGCATGTACACAATAAGTGCATTGTATCAAATGATTCATTTAAAAGTACAGTACATAGTAGTTAAAGACCCTTAATAAAAAGTGGGACCAAATTAAATTTCTTTTCACAGCAACACAATGTACATAAAACAAGAAAATCAAGTATTTTAAATTAATAGTTAAACGGAAGTGGTGGAAGACCGATTAATCAAACAATATTTGGCCATTTTAAGAATTACACAATTTTTGGTGAATTTTGATTTGAATCAATATTGCGTAAACTAAGTTTTGGTGTAATTTCACCCATTATCATGCAGCTCATTTGCTAAAATTAAATTGCAGCATGTGCACCTATGCATTCATCTCAACCATTGGTCAAATTGCTCTCTAGATATTAGCTACAAAAAAATTGAAAAAAACTTAGACACACTGGGCCTCATTCATGAAATTTCCTTTCATATATCACTTAGGCTACGTTCACACTGCAGGGCTTAATGCTCAATTCAGATTTTTTGAAAAAATTGGATTTTTTTGCAAGGCCGTTCACATTTCCAAATAAATGTGACCTTTTGTGATCTCCTGTGTGAACGTGAAATGACCCAGAAGTGACCCGCATGCGCAGAAGAGTACTCAACGGTCAACGACGTCACTTGTTGTTTGCGGAAGTAACGTTAGCTAAACTTTAATTGTGATTCTCTCACACACAAACACACACACACGAGCGCGCGCAGCGACCGTTACACAAGAGCCAGACAGCAGCCGCTAATATCAGATTCAGCACAAATAAGTTAACATAACGTATATATAACTTAATGGCCGTGGGATTTTTTTTTTTTTTTTTTAATTAACGGGCTCGTCGAGGTCGACCCGTTCGGCAGATTTACCTCAGCTCGACGAATATGCAGTCCGTTTTCAAACCGACGACTACTTCAACGCAGAATTATGACGTTTTTCGCGGATCAATGACGTGCGGGTCGGATACATGCGACCTGGCCGTTCAGACTGAAGTCGCATTTCAAAAGATCGGATATGTATCGGATTTGGGACCACATACCCAAGTGGCCTGGGTCGCATTTGAAAAGATCGGATCTGTGTCGTTCAGACTGTCATGAAAAGATCAGATACAGGTCGCATAGGGGCAAAAAAATCGGAATTGGGTCGTTTCAGCCTGCAGTGTGAACGTAGCCTAAATCTGCACGTAAAAATGGACTCCATTCAAAAATCTCTCCTTCAAATTCACAAATGCTTCATAAACCTCAGATTTGGAAGTTAAACGTGTGCATACAGGGCCTAAAACTAACGTTTTGCCACACCTGCCAATGGCCGGTGACTTAAAAAGAAAATGCCCAGTCAACTGCCCGGAGCGTCGTTCACATTAGTTCACGTTCATGTTCTCACAATCTCTGCATTGTAAGAATTCATAAAAAATATTACTGGCCAACTGTTACACCGTTTCATATACTCGCCAGCGGCGATTTTTCCTAGCATTTGGCACTTGTCGAGTGTTCATTTTTGGCCCTTTGTAAATGTCAACGAATTCCAATCATTCATAAATAGGGCACATAATATGCACGCTCATTCATAATTAGAATAAACTCCACCCATGAATTATGTGTACAGGAATGCTGTGGGATCTTCTGGACTCCCTTATCAGGTTTGGCAGACTTATTGGCCATGTGCCTAAATAAAACTTTATTAATTAAATTGCTAATCTTGCTGACAAATTCTACACATGCACTCTATAATAAAAAATTTAAATAGATTAGGTGGATGTTTTCAATCATTTTTGTTTATCAGTTAAATTAATTTTCACATTTAACTAAATGATTTTGTTATTATTATTATTATTATTATTATTATTATTATTATTATTATTATTATTATTATTATATGTTATCATAGTAAACTGTGTCGTCAAAATGCAGTGTCACCAGTTTACCTAAAAGAACACAAAACGTTCTGATGTTTTACACACCATTAACTCGAGTTTGGAAGCAGGTGTATTTGTTTTCCGGACCAACTAACAATTTGCAAATACAAACACTCCTGAAAATGTATGAATGGTTTAAGCAAAAAATAAAATATTTCATTCTGCTTGTGTTTCATAAATGAGGTCTATAGAGTGTTTTCCCACAGGTCGAAGCAGACACCTACCAATAGCTTTGGACACTTCATCCAGCTTCTCTTGAGTACGGCTGATGAGAACGATAGCAAAACCTTGTCGAGCAAGCTGCACAGAATCAGAAACATTTCACATTATAACTATACAATATTATAACAACTGAAATCACACATGATCAGATCATAAATTACGCGAGCATTCACAATCAATATATATTTCTCTCTGCATTACTCTACAAAGGATCCGACTCTAAAGGTCTCAATATACTTCGAGTGAAATGTAAAAAAAAGTCAAGGTCAGAATTGAGTAAAAACAAACACTGACGAGTTGCTTTATAGTAGAAATTGAAGTAGTAATTCTACTTGAAAGAATTAAATATTCTTCTTGATATATCTACTTGATTCAATTTTTTTTCCATGTTTAATATTGTAAAGCTGCTTGATTTTAAGCAATCTATTGTATGAAGTGCTATATAAACATATCCACATCACTATGATCAGATGCTTTCTTAACTGCTGTTTTCTCACCGCTGTCATTTTTGTTGTGTGTTTATTTTATTATTGAGAGGAAAACATGCAGCACATATTTAAATATTCATCTAAACGCAGCTCTCAGCAGTGTGGGCAATGTTGGGATGTTCGCTTACAGTATATCGATGCGAAGGTATTTCATCGTATTGGTATCGGTATCGGTATCGTAAAGGTATTGGTGGTGGTTGAGGAGATTCCCCCCCTTCTATGTAAAGCGCTTTGAGGTCTCAGAAAAAGCGCTATATAAAAATGTAACAAATTATTTCAAACTGTGTTTTACACCCAAATGAAAGAAAAAGAACTTCGCTGTGAGTGTATCGGTACCTTAAGTGTATTATTACAGAATCAGATCTCGTTATCAGAATCTGTTACAATCGCTTAAAAATAGCATATAATAAAAATCGCAATTTCATAAAGGCCATCAAACAGTAGAAATGAGAAGCAGTGGGGTAATAAATGATTGCCGGGTTGTCGACTGTACGAGGCAAACCTTTGAGAGCGGAGTTCTCCCTGAACTCTGACTGAGACCTCTAGTTTGATGACTCATTGTGATTTCCGTGAGGGGGGCAAATAAAACATGAGGAATCTTACCTCCTCCGCATAGGCTTTTCCGATTCCATCTGTGGCCCCAGTCACAACTATAGGGAAAAAGACAGAGTCAGAGGAAGAGAGAATGTAAATTATCACACTAAACACACATCATCTCGACTTATATCTAAAGACACTTTGACAGCAAGTGTAACTATACATATTGATAAACAGTGCTTAAAACACAAGCTATTACTTTTGTGAGAAAATAAAGATGATGTCATAAATTTCATTAAATAAAAACTAACTGTATTATTTTGGAATTAAAAATAAAAGTATCCAGGGACTCTCATGCATATTAAACATGGATGTCTGCTGTATGAGCGGATGAGACCATGGAAACGACAGCAAAACAGACGACATGTTCCTGTACCGTTCTCTATTACACTCTTAAAAATAAATTATCCAAAAGGTTTTTGCAATGATGCCATCATTATGGGTTCCCCAAACGTTTCAGTAAAAACTTTGTGTATGAAGAACGTTTTATAATCTAGACTCTTAAAGTTTATTTTTTATTTTTTTATAGGTATCTATGGTTACAACTGCAAAAAAGGTTCTTCAGATTATTATGTTTTTCAACTAGGAAAAAAAGGATATTTTGAGAACTGTTGACTGGAAGGTTTTTTAACCAACCCAAAATGGTTCTTTTGTGGCATCACTGTGAAACCCCGCCACAAAACCTTTATTTTTAAGAATGTAAAGAACTTTTTTCCAGTCTAAAGAACCTTTCGGGAAATTAATTGTTAAAGGTTCTTCATGGAAACATTCACACTTGTGAAAAATAAAAGATAGTAGTAAAGGTAGTATTGGCATCAATGGTTCCATGAAGAACCTTTAACATCCATAACCTTTCCATTGGACAAAAGGTTCTTTACAGTGGAAAATGGTTCTTTAGAATATTAAAATGTTCTTCAACATAAGAAAATAAATTGTTCTTTTAGGAACGGTTTACTAGAAGGTTCTTTGGGGGAACCAAAAAATGGTTCTTCTATGGCATCACTGTGAAAACCCCTTTTGGAAACTTTAATTTTCAAGAGTATAAATGCCAATAAAGAACCTTTATTTTTAAGATATAGTTCCCCTGGCTTCACCTAGACAACAGGCCCTGTCACCCCACATATGTGGTTCACCTCAGTAAAAATAGCTTGAGGGCAAGCAAAGAGGGAAACGTCCTCACATTTATATAAAGATCAGAAAAGCATGAATCCGTGCATGGTTCCCTCTTCACTGGGCATCAAGGACACGGGACAAACATCCCCAACCCTTTAGCCTGGCATCTTTGGTGTCAGAGATGCCAGTCCTGATTAAAGATTTACATGGGCAGCCCGCATACACCGGCTGGAGTAACACAAGAGAGAGTGTGGAAAGGGAGGGGTGGATGACGAACAATAAGACAGCGCAAGGGAGGAGCGAATGAGGACTGATCCTGGGGGCAGTTAAAAATAGAAAGGGAAGAGTGAAAGGCAAGCAGCTAACGGAGAGTACAGTTGGGAGGGGGCGGCACACAGTTAGAGGCAAGGGAACCATTTTCCCAGTTATTTTTAAGCACATTTACAATACATTACTACACATGAGCGGAGGGAAAAAAACACTGGTTGGGACGAAACGCTCCGAGGGTGTACTGCTAGGTGAGGACATGCAGAGAGAGTGAAATTTTGTATGAATGCTGCTGTATATAACACACCCTGAGCAATGTCCTACAACACATTCTGGAAATGTGAATGAATGGGAGTCTTATTCAGAAAAACTCTGCTCTCACGTGTTTAGCGCTGCTGTATCACATCACATCTGTACTTTAGTTTAACTAGACATCCAATTTAAAGAAGACGCATCTGTTCACATCAAGTCTGCAGACAAGTTGTAAAAAATATCTTGATTTGAGTACAAACTACATTCGTTGTTTGATTATCTTGCATTTCAAGGCTTTGACATTTAGAATTTCATAAAATAACCTTGCCCTTCGTCTAAATGGAGGCGATGCTTTGAAGAAAAATTAAGTTGATGCATTACAGTTCATAAACACTAACAGCTTAATATAAGATATGGAAAGTACCAGTCAAGGTCTTTCTTATTACAGTTAAAGGGATAGTTCACCCATTTTTAGATTTAAATTATATACAATTTCATTTAAAAATCACAATATTGATCAAAACATTAAAATACCACAATATGCAATGGATCATGACTATATTATACAATTGCATGGCCAAAACGATTCTCATTCTATTTAATTACAAACAAAATAGTACATGATAAATAAACAAAACGCACACTGAATGTTTTATTACTTGATCTAAATTACACATTAACCATTTTTAGATTAACAATACAGTAAAAACAGTAATACTGTAAGATTGTATTTTTATTTAAAATAACTTTTCTATTTTACTATATTTTGTCATGTAAATTATCCCTGTGATGGTAAAGATGGATTTTCAGCATACATTACTCCAAGTAATATTTATTATTAATATCAATGTTGAAATGTGGAACATTGTGGAAACCGTGATGTTTTTTTCATGGTTCTTTGAAGAATAGAAAATTCAAAAGCATAGCATTTATTTGAAACAGAAATCTTTTGTAACATTATAAATGTGTTTACTATCACTTTTGATCAATTTAATGCATCCTTGCTGAAAAAAAGGTAGTGTATTTAATAGTTGAGAAATGAACATTTTCACTTCATTTCCATTTTGCTGAAAAAAAATGTAAAAGGGTAGCAGCGCTATCCGGTTTACTTCCTAAAAATCTGGCACAATATTAAATACTATAAGCCTGCATCTGAGTGAAAACATTCACAGATTGATGGTGAATATGAGCATCATCTGTTGGAAAATGTCACAAAAAAAAATCCTCAGAAAGTGATGCCAAACCTGACGATGAGGAATATGGGTCAGTGTAATTCAAGTTATTTTAAAAGTAGCCCATCTAAACAATGACGTTAAACAGCCCAGTGAATTAAATTATCACACAAACTGTACATTAGTCAGACACGGCCCCTTCCCGTCTGCCATTTGAAAAACAACAGAGAAAACTGCTGAATAAACCTTCACTAAAACTGCAAAGTTTAATAACCTGGAGAAGCATTTCAGTTTTGCGAACATGCAAAGGGGCGACAGGGAGTGAAACACCCCTTGTAAATGTCACATCCGTGACTGGCAGGTTATCACAAGCATGAAGAAGAAGAAGAAAAGTGTTTGTCGTCGACCTTCTCGAGCTACATATCAAAAGATTAAATGCTGGAGTCTGGTCAACTGAGAAATGATGTTATAAGAGTGAAGACGACGCCCCCTCACAGCGCACACTGATGCTGCTGCCGCTAAATATTCTGAAGGCTAAAAAAAGAACAGGAGATTAAAAATACCAGGCAGGCACTGCAGCCTCGTCTGGAACAGCTGCAGCACTTGAATACAAACGAGCCTCAGCTTCCCCCGGCATCACATGCACCGCACTCGCCGACCAGGCCGTATACTTGCCGTCAGAGACCCGTGCATTTACTGCAGCTGCATGTCACACAACGGAGAGCTGTTTAGTGAACTGACAAGGATGGAAAAAAAGGGTACAAGAACCCTGACTGCTAGCTGCCATCCGTCAATAATGGATTTGTTTTTGTTTCATTCCACATATATACTGTCGCAATCATTGCAGGTTTTAGATTAAACGTTTTATCATCAGATGAATGTGTTCGTTAACAGTATAGCTCAAGCTAGTTTACTTGTAACAACTGGGCACTGTTCTTCAACAAGCCTGCAAGTTTCTCTCGCTCTCAAACCTGGAAAACTTTGAGAAAAACAAAAGTGCCATCCCTCACTGCCCTTGGATGTTCCCATGTTTGCTGTGTTATGTAATAGCACACCCATCTCCGTCCGCAGACCGGGATCCTCCTTCCTCATTGGATGCCGCAGTAGAGGATTCAAAGTGTCTCCTGGGCCCCCACTCCCAGTAACATGCTTCTTTAAATAGCATGGGGTGCCACGTGCCTCTCTCGACGGCTTTATTTGCTTCACATCAGCAGCGCTGTTCAAAAGGACGGTTTTAAAATCGGCTGCTCTAAAAATAGACCGAGATGCATTTATTTTTCCCTGAGGCAAGATATTTTCAGAAAGGGGGAGAACTATGTGAATGTCTTCTGTGATCCAGTGTGCAGTACAGTAGCATAACAGCAATTCATAAATGTCTATTAATGAAGCAGCATTCAGAACAATGTGTAAAAGAGGGGGAAGAGCCTTCAATTAGGGGAGGGCAAAGGAATTGCAATCGAGATCACACTTCTTGCTGAAATATCGCACAAATATTCATAATCATGTCACGTCGCTGTGGTGAAATAAATATGTGCAGTCGCACGTTCAAGTATTTTTTATTCAAATTCTCAGTTAATGACATTTTGACATTTAGAATTCCCTGGAATAAAGAAATCACAGACATTTATAGCGGACACGGATGAGCTGAGTAAAGACACACTTCCTCAGTTCATGCTCAGGCATTAAAGAATATTCCAGGGTTCAAAGTCAGTCTATATTAAGTATCATTTTCAATTGACTGGTTAGTAAAAACATATATTGGTCTGTGTTTATCAATTAATAATAGAGTAGTGTAAAACACCAGAGGAGTTGAGAGAGAAAAAAGGAGGCAGGAAGCCCTGTGTACATTGTTCCATGAGAAAGAGGAGGGAGTGACAATAAAAGAGAGCTAAACGGAGGGAGATAATATGCAAAACAAGGAGACGAGGCACGTGTTACTGAGGGTGCTCTTCGCGAGAGATGTAAATACACACGAAAACTCAAATGTCCAACTGCAGCTCTCATTCAGTCATTTAAATGCATTCATTCACAGAAGTGTACTACCCACAGACATGCATATAATAATTGCTGAAAAAATAACTAAATACAATTATTAAAAGGACAATAACTGGTATGAAGAAAATTTATTTTCTATGCATATTTGTATATTTCTTATTTTCTGTTTGAAAAAAAGATTGTCTAAATGCCTTCAAGGGATTCTTTTGACGGAATTAATCCATGCAACTACTAATTAATAACTAATAGGGACTGGAGCTTTCAAGCCTCAAAGAGGATATTACAGTTCACAAGAATCCTGCACTATATTTCAAGTCTTCTGAATTCATACTACAGCTTTATATTAGGAACAAGCCAAAAACAGTTGTTATTCACTGATAATCTTCATCTTCAGTGAAATATTAACTGCAGCAGCTGGATCACTAAATCAGTGTGTTGAATGGATCAAGGTGTTCTTTGAAAAAATCTGACATGAAAAACAATGACACAAATGAAAAAGCTATATCGTATGGCTTCAAAAGTGAGGTGTAAAGAACAGAACAAATTTAAGCTGTTATTCGCTTAAAATGCTCACATCTTCCCTAGCTCTCCTTGTACCAAAGTACCAATGCAGGATTCATGAACGAATGAATTTGGTATTAGATCTTTTCAATGAACTATTTGGTTCACAAAACCAGTCATCGGATGATACATTTACAAACAGGAGTCGGGACTCGGGACCTAATAATTCTTAAGTTCAAGTCAATGATCACAGGTCCCTGATGTTAAAGTGCCCCTATTATAATATTTTACAACAGGTTTTTTCAATGATTCTCAGATGACTCCATGTATGAATCAATCTCTCTAAATCCCTCCTTTCCGAGAGAAACTCTGCTCTGATTAGCCAGACAGCTCAGTCTGTTGTGATTGGTCTACCGCGTACAGCGCGTGTGTCGGGAACAAAAACGGCCATTGCCATAACTGAACTTGAGCTCCATTCGGAGGCTTCCTACAGCTCAGCGATTGTACACCGTACACTAAAGACAGTAACGAATGATGACGTTGATTTTACCATAGGAAGAACTAGTTAATCAACCCTCAGTGATACATTACTCAGTTTGTGGTACATTATGATATGTTGCAACTGTAATTCCTCACCATCGGCATTAACAAATGTATTTCCATCAACAAACCGATGAATATTTTTCTAATTTATTGCAGTGAACATGTGGGAACTGTATCAATTACGGTGCATACGTTAGCCAAGCTCTAATGTGACTGATGTAACATAAACGTTGGTAAAACAAATCTTGCTCCATCCTTTAACTTTACTCAAAGTATAGTAAGAATGACAGACAATCTGCATTACAGTTCTAAGTCATAAGGGGCTTTCGCACCGGAGGAACCTTTTCATAGTTCTTATTTATTGGTGAAAGTACCCGGATGTCGGCGCGTTCACACCGCAGGAACTAGGAACGAATTAGTTCTAGGAACTCTTTGAGGAACTAATTTAGCTCCTGCTTCAGAGTAGGGTCTAAACCAGCACTATAGGAACTATCAGTGACATTAGTGTACGCAGATTGGCCGAATTTTTCTCCATATAGTGGACCTCAATGAGTACAACAGTTTGAAGATCAAAATTGCAGTTTCAATGCAGCTTTAAAGGGCTCTACACGATCCCAGCCGAGGAAAAAGGGTATTATCTTGCCAAACAATCTGTCATTTTCAACAACAATAAAATGTATATATATATATATAAAAAAATTGTTGTTGAAAATGACAGATTGTTTGGCAAGATAATACCCTTTTTATTTATTTATTTATTTATTTATTTAGACGGAACGGAAGCAATGCAATCGTTTTTAAATCAATAAACTCCTTTTTAAATAAATATTTTGTGTCAAATTATTGATTCATTTGGTAGGTAGCCATGCAATAAGCAGGATAATGTAGTGCGAGGCGGTTGTTATAGTGAATACAACCCCTTCAGGCTGATTCAAGACCCCTCAGCTTTGCGTCGGGGTCCTGATCAGCCTGTCGGGGTTGTATTCGCTATAACAACCGCCTCGCTCTACATTATCCCTTACATATATATTAATAATTTTGTTACTTTTTAACCACAAATGCTCATCTTGCACTACCACTGCGATGCGCCACGCATTACGTAAGCACGGTGAAAGGTTGCGTGCATTCCGGTTCAAAAAGGTAGGGTAGGGCGAAAAACTTCAAAATTGTCCAACATCGTTGTTTTACAAAAAAAATTGTAAATGGCATTTGACTTAGTCTTTGCACAATCGCTGTGTAAACACTAGGTCGGTATTTCCGCCTATGTCACGCGTGACCTTTCAACGTGACTACGTAATGTGTGATGTGGTTAAAAAGTATATAAATATTTTTTGGAGGTTTTTTTTTAAAATGACCGATCGTTTCGCTAGATAAGACCCTTATTCCTCGTCTGGGATCGTGTAGAGCCCTTTGAAGCTGCAATTTGGACCTTCAAACAGTTGGACCCCATTGAATTCCACTATATGGAGAAAAATCCTGCAACATTTTCCTCTAAAACCTTAATTTCTTTTCAACTGAAGAAAGAAAGACATTAACATCTTGGATGACGTGGGGGTGAATAAATTATCTGGAAATTTTAATTCTGAAGTGAACTAATCCTTTAAGTGCAACAAGTGCAGCGCAAGTCTGTCATATACAGTCGTGCTCAGAATTAATCATACCCCTGGTAAATATGATCAAAAATGGCTGTAAAAAATAAATCTGCATCGTTCATCCTTTTGATCTTTCATTCAAAAAAATTGACAAAAATCTAACCTTTCATTGAAGTAAAATAATTGACAGTGGGGGGGAAAATCACATTATGAAATAAATGTTTTTCTCCAAAACACGTTGGCCACAATTATTGATACCCTTTTATTAAATACCTTTTTGCAATCTCCTTTTCCAAGATAACAGAGTCTTCTCCTATAATGCCTGATGAGTTTGGAGAACACCTGACAAGAGATCAGAGACCATTCCTCCATACAGAATCTCTCCAGATCCTTCAGATTCCCAGATCCATGTTGGTGCTTCTTCTCTTCAGTTCACTCCACTGATCAGGTCAGGGAACTGGGACGGGTCATGGCAGAAGCTTCATTTTGTGCTCCCTAACACATTTTTGTGTTGATTTTGATGTTTGTTTTGGATCATTGTCCTGATGGAAGATCCAACCACGGCCCATTATAAGATTTCTAGCAGAAGGCGTCAGGTTTTGATTTTGTATCTGTTGATATTTGATAGAATCCACGATGCCATGTATCTGAATAAGAAGTCCAGGACCTCCAGCAGAAAAATATGCCCACAACATTAAAGATCCAATGGTATATTAAATTGTACACATGGGGTACTTTTTATCCTTGTGTGCACCCCATCTAGCGTGTTTGCTGCCAAAAAGCTCTTTTTTTTAGTTTCATCTGACCACAGAACCCTGTGCCATTTGAAGTTCCAGTCGCGTCTGACAACTGAATATGCTGGAGTTTGTTTTTGGAGGAGCGAGAAGCATTTTTCTTGAAACCCTCCCAAACAACTTGTGGGGATGTAGGGGTTGTTTGATTTATTTTATTTTTTTATAGGCTTTCTGACCCCAAGACTCAACTAATCTCTGCAATTCTCCATCTGTGATTATTGAAGAGTCTTTGGCCACTCAAACTTTCATCCTCACCGTCCATTAAGACAATATAGACACACGTCCTCTTCCTGGCAGATTTGTAACATCTTTAGTTGATTATAACTTCTTAATTATTGCCCTGATGGTCAAAATGGGGATTTTCAATTCTTTAGCTATTTTCTTACAGCCACTTTCTATTTTGTGATGCTCAACAATCTTTTGCTGCACATCAGAACTATATTCTTTGGTTTTACTCATTGTGATGGATGATTAAGGGACTTTGGCCTTTGTGTTTCCTCATATTTAAACTCCTGTGAAACAAGAAGTCATAGCTACACAATTTCATGTTCCTAGTCACCCTGGTGTGCTAAAAAAAAAAGGTAAATATAATGGGAATATACTTC
Organism: Leuciscus leuciscus; assembly: GCF_965113295.1. Classification (NCBI taxonomy): domain Eukaryota; kingdom Metazoa; phylum Chordata; class Actinopteri; order Cypriniformes; family Leuciscidae; genus Leuciscus; species Leuciscus leuciscus. The sequence continues at coordinate 26,217,544 of NC_138726.1, read as the reverse complement.
AGACTCAGAGATATTTTATTCATAAAAAATTCTAGGGGTATCAATAACTGTGGCCAACGTGTTTTGGAGAAAAACATTTATTTCATAATGTGATTTATGTGACATAAATAACTATAAGGACTGTCATATTACGTAACATTATAATGGGAATACAATTGTAATAAAACTTTGTGAATTCTTTGGGTCACCGTGTTTCAGTGCATTGTTATGGGAAGAGCGGATCCACAGCAGGAGTTACACATTCTGATAAACACGCAACTTAGCTCAAGTTCACTTGTGGATTCGCGTCATTTTATGCAGATATAAGTTGTAATATGTTTTTGTTGTATAATATCTGATTAACCTCATGTAGTGTTTCGTTGATTTAATTTACCAGCCAACAAAATGCTCCAGTTTACGGCGTAGCTAAAACAGCAATATTCCTATTTTTAAACAGTAATTTTAATTTCAGAGTTTTCTTTTTAATAACATTAATGCATTATTAATAATAACTAGCTCTTTTATTTTTCTCGTGTCATTTTCATCAACAATAAGGTTTAATTAAAATAATTTCATTACTGTCCGTGCGGAGGCTATTCCATAGCATTTATTCATGGTACATGCATTTTGATTCTTTATATGCAAGTTATGTTGTCCAATGACTTGTTTGCATTATTTATGCATTATTTAGTTTATTTGTAAGGCTTTTTTTTTTTTACAAAGTTGGCCAAAGGAGTGTAAAATTCATTTTAAAACTTAAACTGGTTCAAACTAGGCTACTGCTGTATATGTTTGATTTACATTGAAGTGCTTGGGACATCGCTTTTAATGGTGAATCTTTTGTTTGTTAAATAAAAAAAAATTTATTTAGATTTATTAGCCAATATATCGTTTATCAGCTTTCAAATATAAAGAATTATCGGTATCGGCAATTTTTTTTTTATATCGGAGCATCCCTATCAATCATTAATAACCAAAAATGAATAAGTATTGTTTTTTATTGAAGAACAAACAGATCTCGAAACTTCTGGAATCACTTAATGAATATTGGTTCATTCAATTAATATCAATATTATCGGTTTCTGTTAATAAAAAAAAGTTTGAAAACAAGCAGCTGTCATAATTCCAAAACGTTGAAATCCACTTATTTACATTGGTCTAAAAGCCAAAAAGTGCACATAAGTATAATTTACAAATACACAAGAGGATTTTCACAGATGACTTTTAATCAATGACACGTTCAGTGCTTGTCATTGGAGGATCAACATCTTCCGTTCAGAGCTTAGGGCAAAATCAGAGCAAAGCATGATAGTGGTGACTGGTCTAAGGATGATGGACTTTTGGAACTCCACGTACGATAAGCTCATGGTCAAAAGTCAGATCTACCAATAAGGCAAAAAGACTACAGTCAATGTGAGGATCATTCCACCTCCTGTGCTAAAAAGGCAAAGACATTATCCATTGGTTAACTCCAGATCTCACTCGTCATCATCATCTTCGTCCATTTGTCACAGAGTGCATCATGTCAGTTAAGAGCCAAAAGCCATGAACTAATTTATTACCTTGTGCTTCTATGAGCTTCTGCATCTTTAAAGTCCCCATAAAATCAAATATACCATTTTAGTTTTTGATGGAATATTGCAGTATTTTGTTTTGATTTAACTGTGCACATCATTATTTTTGTAATTTCATGTGCCCTCAATTTTTTATCCAAATAACTTCCCCTGCCTCTTGCAGTGACATCTCTTCTCTGCTCTCTGATGACGTGATTAATGGCGTGAGGGCGGGACAACCTGTCACTCATATTAGTTGAAATAATGCAAACTAATGGCTCCAACAAGAAAACAAAAATGTATTCATCTATTAACAAATTCGTGTTTCTCTGTCTTTAAATGTGCATACAATTATTGTAAAAAAATAAATAAAAAAATAACTATTTTATTTAACTGTGGCAACGAGAGCCTCGGCCAAAGACCCGGAAACGTCAACGGTGGATACGTATAGTGGATAAGATCAGTGAAGGAAAATAAAAAAAAAAGTTAGAAGAAAAAGTTAGTAAAAGAAAAAGAATAGATAGACAATCTTGATAGACAAAAAATGTTGTATAAATTGCTTCACAATTAATCATCAAATGCCCATCATGTTACCATCATGACACACAGTAACGTTAACTGATGGCTGACTGTTGGAGAGGCTTGCCTGAATAATGTCAGTGCAGTTTGTGTACCAACCTGCCCATTTCCCGAGTTTGGATGCTTTAATCAAATTTCCATTCCCCACAATCCACACACGAATCCCGTTAAGCAGACAGCACAGAGTGCACACCGACACCCAGGCCACAGTGGCAACACCAATCCAAAACAGTGCATCTGTCAGCAGCTCCATGATGACAGTATCAACGTGCCTCGGTGTCTCACACACGTAAGATCACAACTGTGTTCACAGATTCTGCACAAATACAAATAGCCGAGATGCTACACGTTGTCGGCTCGGTAGTGTGCAGGACTTATTCAAGCACATCCGCTTCCGTGTTGATTACGCGTTGTCACGTTATTCTGCAGACTGCTTTCTGATTGGATAGAAGATCTACGCGTCACCGTACACCACCCCATGCCTATCCGGCGAGATAGATTCAAGGTCTGAATAAAACTATGTTTAAAAAATATGGACCGTCTCTGAGATGACTTAAAATAATAGCAATTGTTTTATCAGAATCATACGTTATCATGGAAACAATTAAATGCATTTAAATATGTAGGGAAACATTGAGTAAGATGGCCCCCTTAAGAACAATGTGCATTTACTTTTAATCTGTGAAATATTTTAAAGTTAGCATGTGCAGGATGATGATGATGTGTTATTATAGGAAATAAATAGAAATGTTTGCTAATTTAGTTGTTATTGAACAAAATGTTAAATTATTCCAAGAGAGGCCATTGCCCCACTACTGGGGTAAGAAGCCCCACATGTCTAAACTTTTATAAAATGCATAAATTACTTTTGATATAATTCTTATTAATATCTATATTTTGTTTAAGTGCAATTAATGTAAAATCCTAAATCATCTACTCTATTTAAAATTGAATTTTGAAATGTATTTGAATTACAGACATAGCAGAATCCCAGTAAAAGAGACTTTTCTAAAGGTATAAGTTGACTTATATATGCATATGAATATTTACATATTTAATTGCCCATTTATTAATTGAAGATTTGTGATAATAGGCTAGCACCACTATGAATGCAAATTGAATGATTTCACTAAACTAACCTTTTAATGAACAGACACAAATATATCAATGCATGCAAAGGTTTTTAAGTTGAAAAACTGTTTCATATTTAATGAACTATTTAATCAATACTTTTTAATATATTTTACTATGCAAAACATAACAGTCAAACAGTCAACAGTAATGTGGGGGGGAAATCAAGATAGCTGATATGTTTTTCAGGTGAAATTTAACAGAAATTACTTATGACATATTTCATGCAAATATTATAACCCTCTTTCAAGCAAGATATCCTGAGTTATTTATTATTCTCTCTTATTTTTAATATGCTTATTTTGCTTATAAATTTAACATATATGCTTTATCGATTATACATACCTGTACTCCTATACAATTGCTTGAGCTGTCTGTTTCTTCCTTGTTCTTGTCTTGGTTTTTATTTTCTCGGCCACAATGTAAATAAAATAAACAAAGTATGTAATTTTTTTCTTTTCAAAATGCATCTCGATTTTCACGTTACTGCCAGATTTGTTTTTGAGGTAGTTATTATTTGTCATTCAAATGTATCAAATAAAGTGCAAACAACAAAAGACAATGCTAATTTAGAAAAATTGTAAGTGGGCAGATTAAGCCACTGGACAACCAGAGTTATAACAAAAGACATGGATAAAAGTTTGACTCTTTATACATAAAAAAAAAAAAGATATTAGAAAAATAATCTCAGATCCTTGAAAGTGGATACACACACCTAAAACACACATTTAAATCAGAACACACTATAGTCTATATTGAAGTGAAGGCAACTATTACTACAGACTAAGCTTAACCCAAGCACAATTTTTTTTAATTACAAGAAAACATTGATTGCTTTATTTTTGAGGGCATCCACAACATGCTTTGTCTGGTTAAGCAAACTTCAGGGATTTTCAGCAATTTTGTCCTTGGTGTTTGGGTACAAAATACACACACAGATGGTTTCTACAATGCTTTTAGGAAACGCAGGCCAAATCAGTGTGAAGTTTGAATATTTTGATGATCCGTGATCAGCATTTACACATCGGGACAAAATGTTTCTCATGTGTCTGATGTTTATTGCTTATGTATAGGACACCTTGTTTAACATTTTATATAAATGCCTGCTTTGAATGTTCTGGTTGAACCTTAATATTTAATATGCCACAGTTAAAATGGGGTCATATAAATGCTATTAATAAAAAATTTTTGGTTTGTATTGGCAAACCTGACTCCATTGTATGCCAGAAAGAAAGGACACGTTTATTACCACGTTTAGTCTGTTAAAATTAGTCCATGACTTTTAAAAACCTTAATTTAAACATACATACAATAAAATGATGAGTAAAAATATTAGATTCACAGCATTACACACAAAATGAAGAGTAATGACAACCAAAATATTTTTTAATATGTGGAGATCAGTTAGTTTCAGTGTGTGTGTGTGTGTGTGTGTGTGTGTGTGTGTGTGTGTGTGTGTGTGTGTGTGTGTGTGTGTGTGTGTGTGTGTGTGTGTGTGTGTGTGTGTGTGTGTGTGTGTGTGTGTGTGTGTGTGTGTGTGTGTGTGTGTGTGTGTGTGTGTGTGTGTGTGTGTGTGTGTGTGTGTTTGTGTGTGTGTGTTCAATCTGTCAAATTCCCATAGATTTTCTTTGCTTTACAGCAGTTTTTAATATTACTCAGTACTTAAATATATGATTACACTGTAACAATGACACCTTAAAATAAAGTGTATCCGGATAATGAAATAACAAGCAAATGATCAAGACCTTTAAGATAACTTTACATTGAAAACAGACATGAAATGTTTTCCGTAATTTGTAACTTTTTTTCTTTATATTATTTTTTTCTTTGAGTCCTCAAGTGTCTATGCAAGGTGCTTAATGCTGCAGTTGTTTAATGCAACTACTAAGGGTGGTATTTTGAATGTTATATCATGTGGAACCAGGGTTATTAGTTAACTAAAACTAAAACAAATAAACAACAACAAAAAAACATTTAAAAAAAGCACATAACAAAATAATTTAAACTATAATATAAAATTAAATTAAATAAAAACTAAAATAACACTTTTTGGAACATCACCAATAAATAACAACTAAAACAAAATACCAATTAAAATAAAGTGACTTGTAATTTCTGAACATTGATGTTAGCAGAAGATATAGTGTACATATTTATTTCAAACAAAGTACATTTTAGGATTTTTAGCAGTTGCAATTGATTTAGCTCAGTTTAATATATTAGGCTATATGTTGAAGCTTTAACGTCAAATTAAAGTGGAAAGGGGAGATGTTGGTTAAATTTTTTATTATAATTTTTAGATTTAGATTTCAGTGCCTTCCGAAAAGAAGGTAAGCTGTCATTTGGAAAACCCCTAGTCTCATCATTATCAAGTTACAACCATTCAAACAACAGTATTATGCAGTAGCTCTGAACTTATCATTTAAAATGTCAAAATCTATAAAATGACAGACAGAAACGACTGGTGCGCTGATGCAGAGTTCTCTCTGCAAACTCCAACCACATTGATTAATTGTGCAAATTAAATAAAACAAATTGCAGTATATTGCAATATTCTTCTATGTTTATCATTGTCCAGTCTGTATAGGTTAGGAGTTGGAGGTTTACTGAGGAGTTAACTGAACAACCAACATATTTCAAGCATACAGTGAGCAAAAATTATGTCTAATGTAAGATCTATATAAACCCACATTCTATTTCACATAAAGAAATCTTTGAGGAGATCTCTAAAGTGTCACATGAGAAAAGAATGCAGCAAGTTCTCTGCACATCTAAGCCGTGAGTATTATTGTTGGCATGTGCACTCCTTACTCAGTATTCAGAATTGCTTCATTTTAAATCACTTGAATTGTTTTAATGTAAGTTTGCAATAGCATGATGTGTAATATTGAACCTGTCACAATGTCAAGAGCAAAGAAAAGGCAGAGAATGCAGTACATGGTTTGTATGAAAGGAAAATTGGCATCTTTGCCTTTTATTTATTAAACATTTGTTGAAGATGTTGTAAGCATATTGTGTAGTTGTGCTTGGACTTTATTTGTGATAATGCATGAAACATGGCAAATTGTGCGTACATAATTTTTGACCAGGCTGTCATACAAAGAAATTATGAACACATGCAAAAAAACAAGAGAGAACCAATGAAATATTAATAACTGATTATGTTGTATTAGTCAGTGTATGCTTTTTCCTGTGAGCTATTTCTTTTTCTATGCTTTTTTTGCATAGTAAAATAAAACCTGTAGCTTCAGTTTTCCTTTTTTTTATTTCAAATAATTTTGTCAGATAAAACCCTAACCAAGTTTAGTGTGTGTTCTTCCCTCATATTTAATTAAAATTAGTGCAGTCAAATCGATTAATTGCAATTAATCGCATATAGCATAAAAGTTTGTAAATATATAATGTGTGTGTGTGCTTGCGTGTGTGTGTGTGTGTGTGTGTGTGTGTGTGTGTGTGTGTGTGTGTGTGTGTGTGTGTGTGTGTGTGTGTGTGTGTGTGTGTGTGTGTGTGTGTGTGTGTGTGTGTGTGTGTGTGTGATGTATTCACTCTCTCTCTCTCACTCTCTCTCTCTCTCTCTCTCACACACACACACACACACATTTATACATATACATAAACATACATATATTCAAACTTTTATGTTAGATGTGATTAATTGTAATAAATCTATTTGACATCACTAACTAAAAAATATAAAATATTTCCATCATATTTTGCTGGTTTAATTGAGCTTGTACTGTCATTAAAAAAAAAATGGACATCACTTTTGACCACTGTATAACAAGCATGTCCATTAAAATGTAAAAAAAAAAAAAAAGAAAAAAAAAAGTGTACCAGCCATTTTTATTTTGAGAATTCATATCTTTTTAAAATAAATCCAGCATAATCTGAATCTCACTTTAAGACAAATAGTGAGGAAAAATCACATTGTGTTTTGATAAGCAATACAAGAAAACTACCAGAAAACAAAAGCAAATCTGTCTTCTTTGTATGTTCTGTGGAAGAAAAAAAATAAAAAAGCATATCTTGATTGAACAACAATGATGTTAAGAAGGATGTTAAAGTCTAGAACCTAGTCTTTTTAATAAACCAAAAAAAAAATATTTTAATGAGAGTATTGTTGAGTTTAGAAAGAAAAATGTAATTAGTGTTGTTCTTCAAAATCATCATACAATGATGTAGACTGACAACACATGTTATTTTGCAAAAGTCAGGAATCATTGCTCAACACCCTGAATCATCAGTAACACCCACACCACAACCTGTTTTAAGTAATGAAACGGCAAGTTTAAACAATGTGTTAAGCTATAGAAAATGTTCGAGGCTGTCTGTGCCTATAGGAGATGAGTGCACAGACGCTGGGTTACGTCAACCTAAGGTTAAGCAAGCTTTCAGAGCAAAGTCTTCACTTTGCTTTTGACTGAAATGCTTGATGCAAAGATTACAGCTGCAAGGGGGGAAATCAAAATGAAAACAAACTATCTAAATAACATCTACCATATTAGAAAATATTTATGTAATTTTAAAAAAATGTAAAAGAAAAAAATATTATTATACATTGGTTTTATATATATATATATATATATATATATATATATATATATAAAGATTATATATTGCTTTGCATCTTGCATGATTAATAATTTACTTTGCAGATTTTATAATTAGATTTTTACTGGGCTGGATATCACAACATGAGATTTGTCTGGGCTTTGAACCTTATGCGTGGTGTGTATACCAAAACAAACTAACCAGTATGACCATCTAGATACTTTACCACACTGCAAAAATGAATTAGAATGAAAACCTCACTTGTAGTTGTAAACATTTGTTTTGTCATTGATGAATTAATACAAAATAACAATCCACTGTTTGTACATGCGATTTAGAGTGGTTACGATATGAGCGCATCAACTCTTAAATAGAGTCAGAAGATGGGAGTCAACCTCATGCCATATTTTTTTTGTTAAAAAGCATAAAAAGGAACAATTCCAAAAGCTTACAGATCTGTAATTCTGAACATTTAAACTAAATATGCAATCAGTGAACCTGTTTACAATCTACAGCATTGTAAGAAGACAAAGAAGAAACAATACATAAGTGTTGCATAGTAGGTATCCAGTATAGCTATTAAATCAATGACATGATAACAAGCATTTGAGAAAACACACACAAATGTCATGATTCACGTGCCTGGCATCTGTTATTTAGGCATGGGCTCTCCTGATCTGTTGACTCGGATTCCCATCCCTCTCTCCCTCTCTCTCTCTCTCTCTCTCCCTCTCTCTCTGTCTGCTTCTGTCTGTTTTAGCTCAGACCCTGGGGCTGGAATTACCTGCACACAAATTAACATGCATTGTTGTTATACATTAGTTTTATTTAAAATGCCTTACTTTACTAGACAAAGCGGGTTGCTTTATGGGTTGTTTCTGCTTGATTAGAGGACGAGACTGGAAAATGAAATGGAGAAAGTGGGGAAAGTGAGAAGCCCTGAACATAATTTTGTCATAAAAAAAAAAAAAACTAGTCTGGAGAATAAAAATAAATAAAAATAATACATTTTGTTGGGGCATTTCGGTTAAGAGAGAAGAGAAAATTAAGGAAAGTGCTGTCAGCACCTTCACACTCATACACACTTATGACTCATGAATTTGTAGATATCAAATAAGTATTTTTATTTTGTGAAAACCACGCAATGTTGACATCCAGTGCATTGAACAATTGTTTTACTGTAATTGTGAGTTTATCATTGTGAGAATAAACTATCATAACGTCAATCATTACATTGCATGTTCTGAAACAATAAAACAAATATTCTCACAAGCAAGATTACCTATTATCCAGTATTTTCAAAATGAGTAATCATATCTCAAAGCATATTGGAGGAGAACATGCAGCATAAGCATTCAAAACTTAATAATACTGTTGTGTGTGTTTTTTTTTTCCAGTAATGCATTTACATTACAGCACTGCTGCACCTATTGTTTTGCGTTTTTACAGTACAGTAGCACAGTATATTATCAGAAGTTGTGCACAAGTCTATGATGATGATAAAATTATTCAGTTAAAGTTGTTTTTTTTTCTTTCTTTTTTTTTTCTTAAAAGTTAATTAAGAGAGTGTATGTGTTGCCTGATGTGTGGATAAATAATGTTAAGAAGTCTGAGTGGATTATGAAGGCTCTCTTATGAAGATTAGTTTACCTTATAGCCTATTGTATGCAGTTAATCTGTCTATAACGTAAGTGTGAACAAGCTTTATTTTAGAGCACAGGTAAGGGCACGTGACACTAGTAGCTGATTCTAAGCAAACATTTTGACATGTTCCTATAGTGAGCACATCACACGTGTTTATAATTGAATTTAGCAAGGAGTTTTTCAAGGATCGGTCCGTCCATACAACGTTTACTGTTGACTATATTTCCATGTAAACTCATTGGAGTGCCACGAGTCGTGTTTAGAAATTGTATCTGCAAACACACTTGATGTTCCACGAGCTGTATGCAACAGCACCTGCGCGCGCGTCAGCTACGTCTCTGCAAAACTCCAAATAAGATGTCACGATCCAGATGTAATATTCTTTTTATTGCATTTGTGCTTTAATTCAGTTGTTCATTCACATGGGAAAACCGTCAAGCATCGCATCGTTTATATTGGTTATAGTAAGCATGCAGTCCCCAACCCTTACTCTTAAAATTCAGAATTAAATCACATGTTAAATTGATAAGGCGCGGTTGGAGTCACTTGATACTGAAAGGGTGTGCCAGACTTAGGTTTTAAAAAAAGAAGAAAGGAAAATAGTAAAGACCGAGGATTTGTTCCAGTTAAAAAAAATAAATTTAAAAAATTTAAATCACAAAATAACCATTCTGGCAATGAGTATGATGATAGTCCAAGAGGAGCAGAAGTAAGAGAGAGCTTTCTTCCATTATTCGCTGTGTGTGCCCTCCGCAAATGCTTTTTGGGGTAAGGGCTTCCCATTGATAGTTGAGAACAGCAAGCCCAGACCGCAAAAAGATTCGTGAAAGACTTTTCCATTCGCTTTGAATGTGGCATCTGAGTTGTAGGCTTGGTCCATAATTACTGACAGTCCATGTTGTTGTAGCCAATGGCCGGACCGTGTGCAGTAGACTCCAATTCTACACATTCGCGGATAAATGCACGGAATCCGCTCTAGTGTACGACTCCCTTCCCATCCGAGCCCGCGCACCGTCATTTTATCCGTGCTCTGATGCCGTTCCTATGGCCATACTGTACATATTCTCCTGTTCGTGATGTGGTTAAGCAAAAAGCTGATCTACTCCTGTCAGTCGATAGATCTGTTGAAGGAGGGGAATTACTGCGCTCCAGCTCACAGTAAATAGAGAGCAGTGAAGGATTTCATTGGAGCATGCGAAAACTCGTCATTCGACCAATCCGTGCTCTTCTCACACAGGGACCCCCCTTTTTGAAAAAAGGAAAAATATAGAAAACTAATTCTCAACCGGAGTGCGAAATGCATTTAATAAATTTGCTTCATTGTTGCCTTTGCAAAGCGCGTTTTCTTAATCCGAATGTGTCATCCTATCCTTCCTGCCACATCTGATAATGATAATGATATATTATACGGGTTTCGGTTGTTCACCGGGTGTTAATCTAAGAGTGTTAACTCAAAAGTATCCGGAATGATCCATTCAATTACAAAATGCATCTATCCATATTAAATAATAGCACCACCACCACCGATAAATATCAAAAGGATCCAGCTGGACACTTACCCCAAGTTCCTCAAGATCCTTGTGTACAAGCTTGCACACTGCTTCCTCTTTTCCTTGTCTCATAAAATAATGAACACCATTCTCTGAGTCTGGCTATATTTGGATACCCTACGCACGCACGCGCGCGGGCGCGCACGCACACACTCTCACACACACACACACACACACACACACACACACACACACACACACACACACACACACACACAACCATAAAATAACCTCATCCTCACAAGCACGAGCACACATGCACACGCACACATAAACTCTCTAGCCAGAGAGCCCTACACTCAAAGTCGTAGAATTTCCTCCGGATTCCAAGGTCAGAACTGAGAGTGACAAGGGGAGAACAGCGAGAGCCTAACATTTAAGTCCAGTCTTAACAGATAGCGCTCTCGTGGAGACATGATGAGGTTGTGGTTTCATTTGTGGAAGTTTCCAGTCAGTCACGATTCCCTCCATCTGTCTCCGGCACCCAGCGCTTTGCCCCTACTGACGCAGCCGACGCGCATTACTCACTTTAGCAGTCACGACTCGCCAATCTGTGCTGTTTCCGATTAAACCGCACGCCAAAAATGTATTACCAGGGAGCGCTAGGCTCTTACCCACTTCATACGTTTGGCAATTGTGAAGAATTGATTGGTCTTTGAAGTGATGAACACAAACCATATGTATGACCGAAATTTCACAGCTACGTGTTTAGTCTGACGAGCTGGATTTACAAGACCACGCTTTGGTCTATAAACAAACCGGACTGTTTACATATCAGCGATGCTAGATTTGATGCTTTGGCTCCTATACAGATCATTGATGGCTGTTTCTATTTTTTTTAAGTGCCACAATTGACGTGATCTTGAGGTGCCATGGTTTATCACAGATTATTGTAAGAGGGATCCCATCCCAGGCTGGTATTAGCTTTTGCGGATGAGGGACCATCTCGATCAGCTTGCCTGGTCATAATTAAGCCAGCTAGGACGAGCAAACCATCTTAGGCTGATTTAGGATGGTGTTTTCAGCAGGGTTCCCAGACTACCCTCAGGATCCCCGTGCAGGGAATGAATTATTAAACGTATGTGATATTCTGAATTATTGAGGAAATGGTCAGATGCTCAAAAGCAATCTTCTGTGTAGGCTGTAAAGACCAGAAAACGCACTGCCACATACAACAATTTCCTCATGATGGAGGTCATGAGAGGTCTATAAAGGTCTATAAATGTCTATAGTGAATCGTCTTTCATGCGTTTCTGTAATGACTGGATCTTTGGACTGGACACAAGCTGCAGCATTGTGACTGAAATTTCAGCACCACTCGTGGCGGACAGCTCTTCTGCATTATAGACGCTTCGTCATGTGATATCGGCCACGAATGATAATTATCAAATGTATTATGTTATTCAGAGAACCTTTGTTTTCTTATTTGAGCGTTTTCGTGATTAAATGAGACCCCCTCCATCTCCATTCACTGAATGCAGACAGGGTGATTCCCTGACTTCGACATGATGCGTGCGATATTAAACCTCTGCGTGCTGAATTGAGTGGACCATACAGATCCGTCAAGAAGAAGAAAAATATACATAGCCTTTAAAGCCAGAACATGCAACTGAGGTCACCAGGAGAGCAAGAGATCTCGCCGGTGGAGGGAGCCCTCGATGAGAGAAATACTCGTGTCAGTACTGAATGAAACGTTCAATAACACACGGAAATATCTCAAGGACAAAACGATAGAACATAACGTGCCGCCCTGGTGTGTTTTTATGCCTCAAAACGAAGGCTGCATATGAGGGTGATACCCCTGTCTATTTCTGGATCAAGCTGTTACTATTTTTAGAGCACTTGGAGAAAAAAGCACTCACAAATGCTCCTCAATACGTGATCACCGTGACATGCGCGTTCACATCTACTCTCTAACGCAGTTTGCGTAAAGGGTCGTGAGTCGTGACGCTCGGTTATGGAGACATGGCATCCTTTACAAAATGACTAATCGTGATTTCTGCTTTTATTCGAATGCATGCGGATTTTTTTTCTCTCTTTTTTGACAGGCTGTTGAACTGATTTGAGCCACTGTTACGCCCCAATTAACGGCATCAAAGCGATAATTAACAATAGCCTGACAGATACAATCATAGAAAAACTCGTAATTAAAGCTCATAAATACAATGATGTATGTAATGTATACGGAAAATAAGTATTTTCTTTTTCCTCCTTTATCCAAAGCTGCGTCAGTTGCATTGACGTCACGTTCATATTCTCCTCCTTTTGCCGATGCCTTAATGAAAGACATTACTGCTGTATTCGGTGGCTGTTTTTTTCGTATAAGGCGATAGTATGATAAATGCTTGAGGCAAACATTTTAACATTATTTAAACCAGGAGTTTTTACATACACAAGCTCCTCACGCAAACCACATAAACACGCCAATATACTGTCAGTGTGAGAGCAAGAATGGACATTAAACTCTTTCTTGAAAACAGAAGGACCAAGTAAAAAACGATTGTTTCTAATCTTAACCTACAAATCACAAATTCGCGCAGTGCAAACCAGACTACATGCAATAAAACGTGACACAGACAGTCATATAATGGTTGTGCCAATGGCTGATGATGATGCAAAGACGAGCAGACGTTGCCAGTAAAATCCAGCTCTGGATCTGAGGCCTTATGCAAGTCCCAAACTACGTCCATCTGATCGCGTTAGTGCTGCAAAAAGCCACAGGTTAGCCTGTTCAATTTATCATTTTAAAGTCATATCATAAAGCGGCATCCATTCAAACACAGCAATAAATAACAAGTTCTATAATACCGTTTTGTAATAGCTATTTGAGACGCAACCCAAAGTAAAAACGGCACTTGCAAAAACCTTAACGCAACGCACAAAACGATAGTAAGTGATTAAATTGGAAATAGAGGGTAATGGTTTGCAAGGTGATCACTGGTGACAAAGCCTATAAATTACGCATTCCATAGTTGCAATGTGTTTATACATCAATAGACTTGCTAGGCTATTTCATACTGTTTCATGTCAAATGTAGTCCGACGCAGGCGCTCGCATTGAGGCCTGAGGTACAGTAGTCGTGTAGTCGCTGTCCGTGGTGCTGAACCCGCCGCCCGCTCATTTCAGCCGAGGGAACAGATTCTCTTTCCCTTCATTGTTACTGGGGGAAAAGAGTTGGCACGGTCTATAGACATTTACATATTCAGTGACTTAAGATGTAGCAGGTGAGGGACATGCGAACCCTTATCAATACTGTAGCAAATCAAGTTAAGAGGAGTAAAACATGAACACTACTGACATGAGATTAAAAAAAAAGATAAAAAATTAAAAAAACACATTGTTTCATTATTTCATCCGTTTGTTTGCTCTTTTTAAAACGTAAGAGCGGACTCTAAAAGTGTAGGCTACCGGAGATATCAGTGCGATTCATAAATGTTACAACAGCGCGAATCGTGACCACTCGGCAACAATAAGAACAACACGCTTTGAGAAGATCGCAGTAGTGAATTTAAACTTGTGAAAGAGCCGCATAATATCAATGACGCCAAGCTCTGCCAAGTATCAAGATAAATGAAAAGTTATTAGAAAGACTCATTCAAAACTGAAGCGTGTGACTCTAAGTGGCACGTGCGCTTATTCTCTGTAATCCTGAACACAAACAAAAAAGTAGCATCTTTCGATCTAGTTTTGATCTGAACTGTTTATACTCCAAATGCCTGTACAATCCAACCACAAGCAATTCAACTCTGTAGTTATCGCCTATTCAGTTCCTGGTCATTTCAGAAACCGACCAAAGTCATAATAAACCCGCTAAAGTCCAGAATGAGTTCAAAACTGAAACGAAAAGAAATATCACTCACCGTAGACATTCTCAGTCATCGAGGTTAAAAGTGATGTTCACATAGGGTTCTGAGAGGATGTCCTATACGGACGCGCGCTTGCATTTGGACCACATTGCTCACTGCGTGAATGAGCACACTCTTCTTCTTTTTGAATGAAGATAAATACCTAGAGAAAGTATCAGGGTTCCCAGTTTATTTAGGGGTGGGGGATTGAACTTGATTCCTGAGAAGTTAAAGGAAGGCTAGGCATCCCACAAGCTTGTTTTGCATAGACAGAACACGATGTTCTGCGTATCTTCACATTCAAGGTAAGAATTTACTTAGTTTAGCTAAACAAAATAAATGATTTAAGTATCATTGTTTCACCCCGAGTTTGTGTAATAAAGCAGACTGTGTATTTTAAAACGTGCTTTCTCATTCTTTATATTCAATTACTTTGTGCACATACTCCGTATGCTTAATTTAATGGACACCGGGGCTTCTTAGATACAGCAGTGTCATTTCTGTTGGTGGAGAGCACAGCTTTCCCCGCCACCAGCCTATCACTGTGCTATTGACCCGCATTGACGTCATTGCGTCATTAGGTTTCCCTGGGAAACGCAGAAATTCAAAAATAGCATCAAATTAATTCAGCTGACAAAGAGAGGGGGCGGGGCTGTGGGTAAACGGGTTTGATGGGGATGGCTAGTAGGGGGCTCTCCTAGAAGCGTGGCACTCAACTAGACACGCTGTTACTACTGAAGTGTCAAGTAAAATCTATTGATGGGTCGTGTGTAGTTAGTAGCATTTTTTTTGTAGCAAAGGAGCTTAAATATTCTGTATATTGGTTAAGTTATCATGATTAGCCTGCATCTTGATCTGAGCATAATCTTAAATTAATATTATTGATATTTTAAATAGCAAATCTTTACCAAGAAATAATATAAGATTTTTTTTTTAAGTCGTTAATAATACACCTTTTAGTGGGCTAAGCATAAAAAATAACCTATCAGTATGTTTATTGTCATGACATGTTTTTATATAGTGAATGTCATGAGGCTTCACACAGCCACCTTGTGGTCAAACTCGGGATAACATAAACGTATAGCTTCGACCTCTGAGACCAATGTTAAAATTAGCCTGCAATCATATTAAAAAGTCAAAACATATTTATAACATATCCATCCTGCATCCCAACTACAACTTTTTATTTATTTAAACCTAGAATTTTTCAAGGGGGTTGGTTTGGTGGAACATTTTATAATGTGACCCATTCACAAGGTTGTTGGGGGTAAACACTTTACAAGACACACTGGCATGAATGATATTCTCTTTTTTGCTTAACAATACTGAACGTGTGATTCAAGTTTAATTTAGGTCATTAATCAGAAAACAATCATAAACATGTCTTTAAAAACCTCATGTCCATTTCCAATTAAATTTTTGATTAACTTGTATGCTTTCACATAGACTATGGACAACAAACAAATTTTTATCTTGACTTTCCAAGTATTATACATAGAACAATACAGTTCAAAACTTAAGCGTCAACAGCTCAGCTGTGAAAAGTAAAGTGATTGGAAGTGTATTATAGCAAAATCTCCTTAAGGTCCCTTTAAAAAAACGGCAATAAATATGCTGTTAAAAACACAAACCACATTTTTATTGATCTTTTGCTTAGTTTAAATATTGCCAGTGGCTCTGTCTTCAGCCTGAACGTTAAAGATTGTTCCCATGTCAGCTATAACAGCAGTGCAGTAAACGATCAGGGGAAACTCTCCTCTCCTTGTTTGCAGTAGTGGATATTTTTAGCTAAGAAAAAGCAACAGGAGGACGTACAAGATGCTTCAGCCTGCTTTGATGGCAGATACAAGGAGCATACAAGCCTAGATAACAGCAAGATGTAACGGTCTGAACTGTTAACATTAGCAATAACTAAATGGATGTGTAAAAGAAAGGGTTATAGTGTTTCTTTTAACAATCTGTATTCTGAAAAAAACAAAACATTTTAAGACACCCTTTATACACCTAGCAGCTATTGCTGAGAGAGGGACATATGGATATGGTGGGACTAAAAGATTAATTGTATTATTTGTGTTATTGCAAAAAAACAAAAAAATAAAAACACATTAGCATTCAAACATACAGTCCAGCACATTCAATGTCAGGCACGCTGAATCTCAACCCCAGAAAAAAAAATCCCTTTTTAGAAATATCAGGATGTTTCACTAAAAAATAATAATAATCAAACAACCCTTAAGCCATAAAACATCATAAAATTGTCTTAAATATCTGGAAAAATTAAACCGTTTTCATTGCTCAATTGAAAGCCAACCTTATAAACAGTAATGGTATGGTTTATATGTATGAAATTAAGACAACAAATAGACAAACACTCTGTTCCTTACTGATAGCTAAGATTAAGGAGCATGTTCAAGTTATGTGTGTGTTTGTGTTCTCAGGGAGCTCGCCGGTCCCTCTTGGAGAGGAGGTAGCACTGGATGGTACGAAGACGGTCTTTGGCTGGCCCAAATTCTGGCTGGAGTTTTAGAGTCGACTCATACCAATGCATGGCCTTCTCAAACTCCTCCTATGAAGATATCATTTAAGTATTTATTAGAAACAGTCATCATTTAACATCAATAAAATACTTCATAATAGTAGGTCTCAAAAAATAAAAAAATTCACTGACCATAGCTATATAGACGTTTGCCAGAGTAAAATGATTAACAACAAAGTGAGGAGCAATTTCCACTGCCATGCGCGCCACAGTCAGGGCGTCCTCCCATAGCCTCGCATTTTGGAAGATGTTGGCAAGGCTGATAAGAGGCACATCCTAACAGAACAGGAATAAATATTTATGTCAAGCCAACCAATGGAGAAGAAATTTCTGAGACTGCAAAGGCCCCGATATACTCGCGGCGAAGTTCTTCACTTAGGTGTAAAAAGAATTTTGAAACACCTTTGCAGCGATATACTGTTAGCGAACATCCCAACGCTGCCCACACTGCAGAGAGCATTTAGATGAACATGTAAATATGCGCTGTGCGCTTTCCTCTCAATAACAAAATAAACGCACAATAAAATAACAGCGGCAAGAAAACAGCAGTTTAGAAAGCATCTGATCACAGCGATGTAGATATATTTGTACAAGCTCCGTAATTCAGCCCTCGCCATAGATTGCTTAAAATCAAGCAACTTTACAATATTAAACATGAAAAAAGTGCAAGGCTCTCTTTCAATTAGAATTACGACTTCAATTCCTACTATAAAGCAACTCTCCAGTGTGTTCATGTTTTTACTCGTGGACGTCTGACCTCAACAAACTGAACAGATCAACAGAATATATGAACCGGAATGTTTCCACTTCAAAGAAGGTGGAGCCACAGAGTAGAGGTCTGCACAGGCTTTAAACTGAAGCCCGAACACGGCCCGTAGCCAAGATCGTTTGACCCGACCCGACTAGTGCGGTTACATTTTAAGACTGAACCCTGCCAGTCAAGGGTCTTTCATGCGGAGAATATTGCATAATGATGCATTTAAAAGTTAATGACCAAACGTATCTTTACAAAAGTTCACATGCTGTTGCAGATGAAATATAATGTGGATAACATTGAATAAATATCTTTTCGTCAGGTTAGATACTGATTATTAATCACTCAAACACCTTTATCTAAACCTCTCTACTTAACCGTCGGACTCGCACACTTGCCATGTTTGTAGTTTTACTGAACACATTTTATTCGTGTTTGTAGTTCTCATCGAATCCTCGTCTAATGCGCAATGGGTTGTGGACAATATTAGCGGTCAGAGTGTGCACGGATCTGCACTTCAAATTCTAACCGGAAAAAGGAGACCATCCGGGTATCTTTGGAATACTCATTTCAACATTCTACAATTTGTGACACACTAATTCTAATTTCAAACACTATTTAGGATGGATAGTAGGGCTGCACGATAATGGTTAAAATGATAATCACGATTATTTTGCTCAAAATTATAATCGCGATAATTAATCACGATTATTTTCATTTGAGAAACTACAGAGAAAGAGAAGAGACAGTTAACGGTTTTGCACGAGTATTTGCGCAAAATCCACGCAGATTTGGTTTACACGAATTTCCCCAGCAAGTCAGTAAACATAATAACATGCCAAATTGGCCAGTGATTTGACAGCGATACCCGCCAAAGTTCATTTTTAGCCGCATTTGGCAGGTTGGCGGGTGTTAATTTCAAACCATCAGACTTCATTTAACCAACTACAACTTCCTCAGACAGCAAGTCAATACAAATGGCATGATTTAACGTTAGATGAGCGCTTTGTGATGCGTCTTCACATTAGATCTTCTAAGCGACACATTTTGTTTGAAAATGAGAAAGTACAGATCCAGATCGCTCAGTAAATTCGTACTGCAAAGAAAAATAGTCTAACGTTACTTGTTGATACACACTGAAAATGGTCAGTGGCTGTCGTTTTCAACTGATTCACATCATGAAAACTGGTAAAAACTTAAACTTCAAAAAATAGAACAGCGAAACTCATTTAGAAACAGATTTAGTCACACAAACGGCACTAGTGGCTTGTGAAGAAACAGACTGGCTGTGTAACAATTTCATGCAAACAGAATATCGCTGTGGAGATCAGTGCTTTTTCCGCAGTGTAGAGCAATGTAAGAGAGATCGAAGCTCTGTTTGGGTAATTTGGAAGATTTAAGCTATTCAGATCTGGCAACCACAAACATCAGTGCTAG
This sequence comes from Leuciscus leuciscus, assembly GCF_965113295.1. NCBI lineage: Eukaryota > Metazoa > Chordata > Actinopteri > Cypriniformes > Leuciscidae > Leuciscus > Leuciscus leuciscus. The sequence continues at coordinate 26,197,985 of NC_138726.1, read as the reverse complement.
TGGGGACTTGTTTACAATGCAAGATAATGCAAATGTCTAATAAAAAAGCGTTTTCAGGATAAAAAAGCGAGCAGGCAAATATCGCGACGATTTTTTAAAGTTAATCGAGAGAGGCAGATATCGTTATCGCGATTAAAATACGATTAATCGTGCAGCCCTAATGGATAGTATGCGAATTGGGACGCAGCATTTGATTTAGAGAGATGCTTTGCACTCATTCATGTATAATATCATACAATGTTTAAAACATTTAAATACACATAGTAAATAGTATAAAATGTTTATATTGCAATTTTATATTAAATTGCGTAGTAATTTTAGATCTTTATGTCTAATTTTGTGCTATCCCCTGGCTTACGTTATCCAGCAAACACGAGAAGTGGCTGTGTCTGCCGAATTTGTTGCAGTGCAGCTTTCCCTGCATAAATTTGCATTGTAAAAAGTTCTCTCTTATTAATTTTAAAAGATAAAAGTCTTATCGCACTCATAGTTCAGGTTTGAGTGCCGTCTGGTGTATTGTGTCCATGCGCAAAAACAGTTGCGTCAATATATCAATTATTAGCCTATATATAAATGTGCTTCCATGCTCTTTCGCCCACAGCACACGGCATGCAAACCTATTTAGTTTAAAATATTTCGTTTTTCTTGGTTACAAACCCAAACCCGAAGCTATTCATGAAACATTAAGGCTTTACCACAGAGCACACCTACCCATTACGTAATCGCTATGGACCAATGGTAGTTTGAAGGTGTTTACCAGTCAGAGCGAACCTTTCTGGAAAGTTCGCTTTGGCAAGCTGTTTCAAACTCCCGAAACAAACACCAAATGAACTTCGTTTTGGCCTGATATTGTTCGAAATGACGACACACCTGTTCGCTCTTCGATTTTGCCTGAAGTATGTCGGGGCCTTAATATTAAAAGTGTATGAGCAGAACCTTCATTTGGTGAGGAGCGTAGTTGAGAGCTTGGCGGAGGCAGTCGATCGCTCTCTTTCCCTGACCTTTCACCCTCCAGTACAATGCTGCCATGCTGGACAGAACCCAGGACGTCTGATTCTAATGGATATACAAACAACCATATCACGAAATATAACAAAATCTATCACTCTTTTTCACTGATAAACTTTCCATTGAGTTGTTCTCAGCTAGAAATACAGTCATGAAATATATTTACACGCAGCTATAATCGAGCAACAGTGTTTTTTTGCACAGTTGAGCTACTGTCCTGTCTGTTTGTAAGGACAATTTTTGTCTGATTATACATGATGGATAAAAACCAAGCCGCACTATCACATTATCTATACTACAGTTCAAAAGTTTGGGGTCAGTAAGATTTTCTTTATTTGAAAGAATTGAATTTTGAAGAGTAAAGATATTTATAATGTTACAAAAGATTTACATTTAGAATAAATCCTGTTCTTTTGAACTTTCTATAAATCATAGAATCCTGAAAATAAAATAAAAATCGATAAAAAAAAATTAAGCGGCACAAAACTGTTTTCGACATTAATAATAATGATGATGATAATAATAATAATGATGATGATAATAATAATAATAATAATAATAGTAGTGTTTCTTGGGCACCAAATCATCATAACAGAATGATTTCTGAAGGATCATGTGACACTGAACACTGGACTAATGATGCTAAAATTCAGCTTTGCATCACAGGGATAAATTCAATGTTTAAATAGATTGTTTTATCATATAAATATATTTTAATGGTTTTAAATTGTAATTATATTTCATGGTTTTAAATAAATGCAGCCTTGGTAACCAAAATATTACAAAATCTTACCAAACTCAAACTTTTGAATGGCAGTGTAGGTCTGATACTTTGCAAAAACCAGACTTGTATACCGGTAAATCATTTCAGACATCATTCAGAAATGACATTATAAAAAAAACAAATAGTTTTAATCCAACTGAAGGCAACTTTTAAAGTGCATGAGACCGCACTTGGTTACAGACAACACTCCGTGTCATACCTTTTCCAACACCTTAGCAATACGTGTTCCCACTTGTTCAAAAGACAGTGAGGGAAATTTATCTTTTCCCAGATTCTGCAACACCTGTGACAGAAGAACAAGAGTGAGACAAGACAAGACAAGACAGCCATCCACAAACATCAGAAGCTTTCAGATCAGCAGAATCAGTCACGGATGTAAACAGGAGGAAAAAAGCACCTCTCTGAGCTGACTCTCTCCAGTATAGTGAATGCCTCCGCGGTTGGCCACACCGCTCAGATGGTCGAGTGTGTGCATACTGGCAGGGAGGTTGGCATTGCACACCGGCTCCACCGCAGGTTCCTGAAGTGGAGTGGCGAAATCTATATGCTCTGTGATACTGTGAGGAGTTCAGAATCACATGTTAGCGAAAAAGAGCCAACTGTGAAAGCATCCCAATTGTGTTTTAAGGGTACAGAATGACCCTAGGAATGATATCCTACTCTATGTTCTTGGCAGACACAGCCAACCAGGTACTAGCCACAGTTGTGAGGTCCACACGACGTGTGCGCTGACATTCCTCAGGACCGGGCCAACCCAGGCTGCTGTAGTCCTTCCATCGCTCTATAAACACAACACATTAAATGTTGTCTCAATTCCTTTTGCAACAATTTTTTTTTAAATATTAGATGAAAATCTTAAACTTAAAACATAAAGAAAGATTAAAAGTGTTGCCTTGGAAACCAACTTTTCCGAGTTTCCAAGGCAACACTTTTAATCTTCACGTTTTAAGTTTAAGATTTTTTTTCTTATCTTTTTTTATCTTATCAAGAAAAAAATATTTTTTTGTTAACAAAAATTATTTTAAAACGACTAACTGAAATTTAAGCTGAAGTAAATAAAAATAAAGCTAAACAGAAATATTAAAAACAAAACAAATAAAACAAAATAAAAAAACAAATTACTCAAATGTAATGTAAAAGAAAATATGAATATAAAACTGAGTAAGAATATTCAAAATATGAATAAACACTATAATTGTATCTAAATAATACTAAAATAGTCAAAGCATTCTCAGTTCATTCTCAGCACCTGAGGGTCCAGGTGAGGGGATTGTGGGCCCACTGATCTCAAGGATGGAGTTGCTTGATGTTGGTTCACTCTGACGAACATCTCCATCTCCCACCCAACCCTCTGAGGTATCAGATTTGGGCTTTTTCACACGTTTCACCTGGAATGTTATCTAAAGAGACAGAAAAGAACAGGAGTCAAATTCACTTCGATTTCGAATGCAAAACGTTCCTGAACTTTTCAACAGAAATACGTACCCATTCAGCTCCCTCATCATCCTCACAGTTGCCAAAGCAGGGTCCTCCCCCTCTCGCCCCCATGACCCTGTCGTTTTTCAGCACGCGGATGCCCCGTAGGTCCCCTGTCTTCCCGTTCATGTCCAGAGCCCCCTCAAACGCTCCTATCAGCTCTTCTCTCAGACGCCAGTCCTGTTCCTCTTCCTCCACCCCCTCGGCCTTTTGCTCTAGGCCCCTCTCCTGCCCACTCGCCTCCCCTGAGCCGTTACTGTCCACCACCACCTCTGCACAAGACAAGAGAAAAAAAGTAAAGAGGAAAGCTGTTGTTAAGAAGCACACTGTATTAGAATCAAGAGTTATGCAGAAATCCTTATTCATTTTTTTCCATGTGGATTGACATCAGCAATGTGATAATGGCTATTTGAAATAAAATACTATTGTACGCCATGTGTCCTGCCAGCTATTGTTTAAAAATAGTAAGTGAAACAGCATGAAATATGAAACAGTATAAATTATGCAACCATCAATTTTTTAAATAGTAGTGTGCTATACTGCTGTATCACATGACCTCACAACAGTGCATGTTTAATTTATCAAGGACAGGACAGTTACCATCTAAGATACTTTTTATTTCACACTTTTAAATTGAATCTTGAGTAAGATGTTCATAAAAGCATGGAGAAAGTTGTTGCATTACAAAATTATTACACTGTGTTCCATGTTTGCATTTTCTATGCGTTTTAATGCAGTTTATGAAATACAGAATCTGTTGTTTTTTCGTTTGAAAATCACATTTAAATATTTAAATGCAGTCTCTTGAGGCAGTCTCTTGATTTTTTATCAAATAATCAAAATGTGTCGAGAAAGACATAAAAATCACATATATAGTATGCTTACTATGGTACTATCCTTTCCTTCACAGAGCCAATTTAAGAACCTAAAGATGCAGTCACAATTATTTTGTAATGAAGTTTAGAGGACGAAATCCAGGCATTTTAACAGGAATCCACAAGACCAGGAATTTCATGTGAGAGCAAAATATTTCCCCACATAGTTAATCCAACGTGTTCAAGTTGGTTGAGGAAATTTGAACAAAAAGCTGCTTGGTTTGAAAATGACTTTCGCGTGTGTTGTGCTTCTTACATTGCTAAACTATTGACAATAGAAAATGGACCTATTTAACCTCAATAATTTACACAATAAATTTAAACCTGGAAAGAAAGATTCAGGATTTTCAACAATGTCAAAAGGAAATACTACAACATGAAAATGAATAAGAGATATTTAAGATTCATTGCTATTCATATTCATACATATACATATATATATACATATACGTGTGTGTGTGTGTGTGTGTGTGTGTGTGTGTGTGTGTGTGTGTATATACACACACACATACATATATATATGTATATACACCTATGTGTGTGTGTGCGCATATATATATATATATATATATATATATATATATGTGTGTGTGTGTGTGTACACACACACACACACACACACACACACACACACACACACACACACACACACACACACACACACACACACACACACACACACACACACACACACACACACACACACACACACACACACACACACACACACACACACACACACACACATATATATACATATACATATATATATATATATACATATATATATTACTGGTCTCAGACAGTTGGATGGAGTCTGCTGCATCTTATGTGAACATCAAACATAAAGAAAGAAGCCACATAAGCTCCATTATTAATCTTACTCTCAAAGAGAAGAGAGTCTTCTAAAGCAGACACAGGCATATCAGTGTCCCAGGCCTCCTGCCTGCCGCTGCTGCCCGAGTCCCAGTCCTCCAGCTCAGAGTCTTCCTCTGCCTCACAGCCAGAGCCAGCTATACACACATACACACACTTCAGCTCACATGTTGCTTATCTTGCATTCAAATCAATATAACTGCATTATTTATATACAAAAGTAACAAAAGGTAGAAAAACAGGACACTTGGACACATCTTTATCATTTGGACTGTTGAATAAACAAGTGTGTTAGTTCAGAAGAGGGTTGCCAAATTAATCCCAAAATCAATAGCTCAGAGTTCCCCCAAATGAGACGAGGACAATGAGTTCATTTTTGTCTGCAGAGCGCAGCGGCATCTAAATAAAGCCTGTGCTATTTTCAGTGCCCTGAATTATTGAGGACACGATTTCGCTATTTCAAAGTGTCTCTCGCACAGATGAGTGCCAGGGGAGAGAGAGCTGAGCTAGAGAAGGGGAGCAGCACAAGATGCTGAGGAGAAGAGAAAAGGGGAGCAGGAGAGGGAATGGAGCAAACCCAGAATAGAAGATGCAACGGTAAAGAGTCTAAAATTGGCTCAAAGATTACAGTGCCTGGGCTATAAAAAGAGTGTTGAGCGCTCAGCCGCTGAGGTTGCAACATCAGGGAGAGGGATGGAGGGAGGTGAATGGGGGTAGCTGTCCAGAGAGAAAACTCTTGGATCAGTGATGGGAGGGTCATATGGGTTTACATAGGAGGATACTTACATGGACAGGCCTGGTGCTGGAGATTGTAAAGAAAGGGGTAAAACTGGAGACAGCGCATTAGAGGCAGGCTGGCACGACACTGGGGACAGTGAACCATGAGAGTCAGGGCCCGACGAAACACTGCCAGAGCGCCAGACAGGTTACCCTGACAGAGGTGAACGTTGACCAGACTTAACAGGGTGTGAGGCTGGTGTAGAGAGAGAGAGAGAGAGAGAGAGAGAGAGAGAGAGAGAGAGAGAGAGAGAGAGAGAGAGAGAGAGAGAGAGAGAGAGAGAGAGAGAGAGAGAGAGAGAGAGAGAGAGAGAGAGAGAGAGAGAGAGAGAGAGAGAGAGAGAGAGAGAGAGAGAGAGAGAGAGAGAGAGAGAGAGAGAGAGAGAGAGAGAGATACATAAACTTTTTAAAAAGCTTTTGTTGGGGCATCTACTGAAAGAGTCACAAGTAAAAAAGAAAGCATACATCCAAATTTCTTTCATTAAAAATGTGTAATTTATCAAATACATTTATAAAAGGGCTGTCAACTAAACATGTTAGAGCGAATGATTCCAAAGAAAATGATGAAAAAAATGAATGCCCTCTGACTTGTTTCAAAATACCTGCATGTCCGCTACCCTGGTAATCCAGAGTTCTCGCGAGAGCACAAGTTGAATTTGCTCAGCGAGTTACTCAGGTGTCGAGTAATGATGCTCATTAAATATGCCCCTCGATCTGAGCTGCACCAATCACATCGGGTTATCTGATATAGGCGGGCCAGAGGCGAGATGGCGACAGCGCTGCGACGTCGAGGTCATTAGTAAACATTGCAAGATGGCTATGGGTGAACACCATTTGTTTGAAACGGCTTTGGCCACTACAATGAAATATTTAGACTTTTTCTCTAATAGAGGAACAGAAGACGGCGCTCGAATCGTTCCTTTGCAAGAAGGGCGTTTTTGCTTTTTTGCCGACCGGATACGGTAAGAGTCTATTCTACCAGTTAGCTCCACTGGTATCTAAGCGATAACCTGTTGTGATTGGTCGTAGTGTTATCCAATTGCGTGCAGTGAGATTTTCAAATGCATGCTTGGTGCCGCCCTTCGAGCTTGCCGATTTTCATTAGTCGACGCCAGAGCATTAATCTTTTAGATTTAGGTCTGGATTTCCAGGCTACATGTCCGCAGGTAAGTTAACAATCAACTAGCCACACTTACTAAAAGCAGCTAAGCACAGTCACGAACATAAGAGCCAGCGGGAGCAGCTATTCTAAATTTGAATGTACATAAAAATTAATTATTAAAATTAGGTTCCGAGAGAAATGCTGTCCTAGGACTACAGTCCTGAAACTGCAGCCTCCAGAATTGCAGGAATACCCTACTCACTTTTTCTAACTATACAGACTATGTGGTCACCTAAAGCATGGTTCACACGGCAGGATAATTAGGCCGATTTTAGCCCCGATTCACCCCTTCCGACAATCTTAAGGATGCTCCGATTATCGTAAAATAATCTGATCATAATATTCCTGCCGTGTGTGGTGTGTTAAGGCTGCTCTCGTCTGCTCGGAAGGACGTCGGGACCGCTCCGATCTCAAATCGGGGATATCCAACATGTTGGATTTATTTGGCCCGATTTCTTCTCGTGTGTGGTGTCCCCCGAGCACGCAATCTGTGGACTGTGGAGTGTAGCCAATCAGAAAGCGAGGTGACGAGGCGGCGAGGAAACACCGGGAAATATAATCAAAACAGCTGGCGGCATGGCGCACCAGAAAGTCCGGTGGACGTCAGAGATCATCGCCTTTTCTTTTGATAACGTTTTTTTTCGGTTAAAAACAAACTACAAACTATTGCCACTGCATCCTCTTCGTCCGCCATGATTGTTTACTCTGAAGTCACGTTTGATCTCGAGGTATTTTGCGCGATTTCCCATCTGATCTGGGAATGCTCGGGAGTCAAATCGGTTCGTGTGTGATGTGTTGATTTTGCCGTGTGGCTGCGCACCACACACTGTACGACCAAAACTGTTAGACCCGTGATTTTCTATCCCCGTGTGTGGGGTCTCTCAGGTTTGGAAAATCGGCCGACAATTTTAAAATCGTCCCGTGTGAACCAGGCTTAACACATGCACTTATTTTCACAACTTTTTTGCACTGATTAGTTTGGCCACAAGGTGGCAACACTAATCAAAAAAGAAATGAACGACACCAGAGATGCCAAGTCCGCTTGTAATAGGCAACTGTGGGCTTCTTTTTTTGGTAAGTCGTTTAAAAAAAAAAAATCACGAGTTGCGATTTTTTGGGCCTATTTTCAAAAATATGTTTCCTCCAATACATTGCTCAACACTGTCTGCTCAAAGCTAATAGACAATATCAGTGCAATAATACAAGTGCTGTAGCCCCCTCCTTGGAGAAAAATCACGCTCAACGTGCAGGCATGTGACACTGTAAATCAACGCAAGCAATGATAGTTAGTAGACGTAAATAGACGTATGTACATTTTCACAAACAATGCCACCAACAGAGATGTACAGAGATAGAGAGGAAACATGGGAGATCATGGACGGTGTATTCTGCCATATTGCACGTTGCCGTTTCCTCCATTCATTGTGATATGAGTGAACCGTCTTTGTATATCTATAGTTTTGGTGGCATGTCAAAATAAGATAATCAACAAGCTGTCTACACTGCAATCTAGTTATGTAATCACTTACAGTGTAAAGTGGGAGGTTGAAGTCAAAGTCTGCACTATAACAGGTGTGGTGTTCAACGGTCTCCATTGTAGGTCAGTGTCAGTATGTACCTCAGAGCGGTTGATCTGCAGGGCCTGTTGCAGCAGATCATGAGCCTCTTCATGCAGGCCGTAGTGCAGCAGCAGGTTGGCAGTGTTGACCAGAGGCATGTCTCTGTGCTGAGGAGGGGTAGAATGGAGCGCCTGACGCAGACACAGCAAAGCTTGTGAGCCATTTCCTTTGGCACGCCAGAAAAGACCTGCCTCATTCTGCATCAACCACAGCGGTCCATTCATCTGAGAGAAAGAAACTTTCCATTTGATCTTCTTTAATGCTCTTGATTTTACTGTCACATTTCTATTTCTATTTTAAAAATGCTGCAGACAGACAAAATCTGATGTATTACAACAACCAATTATAAGCAGCTAACAATTTCTATGATGTGAATCCAATCAAAAACGAAATGTCTGTCATTATTTACTCACCTGCATCAGGTTCCAATATTTATTCAGTGGAACACACATACACAAATGTTTTTAAAGACTCTTCAAATAGAAATGTTCCCTATCAAGACAGTGTCCATGTGCTGTTAAGTTCCGAAAAGGCCAATTCAGCACTATAAAAGCACCATTCACCACCTATGTGTGTACCATATATACCACCATTCAAAAGTTTGGGGCAATACGATTTTTTTTTTAAATAAATGAATACTTGTATCAGCAAAAATACATTAAAGTTATCAAAAGTGATCTTTTACATTGTAACAAAATTTATTTCAAATAAATCCTGTTCCTTTAAACTTTCCATTATTTAAAGAATCCTGAAAAACAAGTATCATGGTTTTCACAAAAATATGAAGCAGAACTGTTTTCAACACTGATAATAATAATAAATGTTTCTTGAGCAGCAAATCATCATATTAGAATGATTTCTGAAGGATCATGTGACACTGAAGACTGGAGTAATGATGCTGAAAATTCAGCTTTGTTCTGTCTGTACAGCTCCACACTGTCCATCCTTACACAATTAGTCAAATCTTTTTTACATTTTTTCTTTTTTTAATCACATTTTTTAATCTTTAATTTACACTTCAATGGAGTAATTTGGTCTCCAATTATCGACACAAAGTAAATTGTGCAACTGCTAATGCACTCGACATGAGCCATATGCAGCCTTGATTCTTTTACCTTGTCCAGAGCCTGAGCAATCAGTGCTCCGGTTTGCTCCAAACTCCTCCCACCACTGCGCTTCAGCAGCACCTGCACAAAACACACAAACACACGGAATGACTCACCTAAGAAAACACAACACTCCTACATACCAAATATCCCACTGCTTCATCTACCTGCACAAATAGCTCAGCTAAACTAAGGGTGTGGTACAGAACTTCTTTTACACTGACAGTGTTGACAGCGGGCTCATACCTCGGCAGCATGTGGGTCAGGCAGCTCCTTCTCCAATGCCCAGGCCAGAGAGTCCAGCGGGTCTCTAGCGGTGACAAGACTTTTAAAGCTACAGTCTGGTGTCTTTTCTGGTGGTGGAGGACTTTTGCTATCCAAGAGGATATTCAGAGCCCTGGTAACAACGATAAAAAGCTCATTGATTAATACAATTCAGAGAAATAAAAATACACCAGACCTGGTTTCCAGCTTCCAAATCCGGCCAAAACTCTCAAGCTTTCTGCCCTTAATATAGCATCATAATAAAGCATCAATTATAATAAATGATGTAACATCTGGAAATGTTATGCTACTATACATCGTGTCTGTGATCTTGTGGTTTATACTGATGAAATGTAACATAAGAGTTCATGTTATGGTTCCACTTGTCTTACTTAAAGTTGCGGGACTCAGGGAGCAGGTAATAGGTGGGAAGTAGGTGCACAGGAGGAATCGTGGGGAATCGTTGTGCACAGTCAGACCTCCTGGGCCACAGCACCGTCTGACTCTCCTGTTCACACACAACAACCAGAGAGAATGTGACCTCTAGATATACTGGACAGTCCAGACATATGGTGCTTTCACACCAATTACAGCAATTACTAGATGACATGACAACCTGGACTTTCTACTCTGAGCTTTACTTCCTCAGAATTGGAATTATGTGTTTCTGTGGCAACATTATTAACACAAAATTAATTTGCAAAAATGTAAGTAATCAATAGGCAAAACCACAACAAAAAACTAAAAAATTATACAAATGTCTTAAAATGTTATTGTTCATTTGTCTTATTTAGTAGGAAATTAGTTAGTTATCCAACTATGTGCTTTTAAATTATATTGTAGCCTGTTTTTCGTTTATTTTCCAGATTATGCTTGCATTATTAAGACATTACCAATTTTTGGAATTGTTAAACAGAAAAATTCAGAGATAACTACTGAACTAGATTTTACTGCCACAATTTTGAGTGTCTTCTCATGGCGTTACAATGGTCAAGTGACACTCTGAAATCTCTCCAGAGCTCTCTGAAGTTGTAATCGTGAGTTCCAGGAGGATATGACTTTTTACAAGTCAGAATAATGTAATTACAGTAACTCCAACATAGTGTGAACACACTTTTATATTGTGTTCTAACATACACTGATCAGCCACAGCATTAAACCACCAGCCTAATATTGTACAAGTCCCCCTCGTGCTGCCAAAACAGTTCTAATTCATTGAGGCATGGACTCCACAAGACCTCTGAATGTGTCCTGTGGTATCTGGCACCAATACATTAGCAGCAGATCCTTTAAGTCCAGCAAGTAGCGATGTGGGGCTCCTACTGATCAGATTTGTTGCTCCAGCACATCACACAGGTGCTCGATTGGATTGAGATCTGGGGAATTTGGTCTGTGGCTAGGGTGATCCATATACAGCAAACTGCGATGCACTGTGTGTTCTCACATCTTTCTATCATGGGAAACATTATGTTTTTGGGCTATAGTAGGTCTTCTGTGTGATCAGACCAGACGGGCTAGCCTTAGATCCCCACGTGCATAAATGAGCCCATGGCCTTGACGCTAGTTCACCAGTTGTCCTTCCTTGCACCACTTTTGGTTGGAACAAGCCACTGCATACAGGGAACAACTCACAAGACATGTTATTTTGGAGATGCTCTGACCCAGTCGTCTAGCTAACCATCACTATTTGGCCCTTGTCAAAGTCGCTCAGTCCATTTTTCCTGCTTCAAATACATGAAATTCAATAATTTGCATAATCAATCCCCTCCCTATGTCATTGTAACAATATAATCAAGATAATTCACCTCTCAGTGGTTTTAATGTTGTGGCTGATCAGGATATATATACATATATACTGTGTGTGTGTGTATGTACAGTATAACTATCTATTTCTATATCTATACTCACTGTATACAGTGTATGTATGTGTATGTGTATGTGTGTATATATATATATATATATATATATACATACACACATACACATACATATACATATATAAAATAAACTAACCATAAAAGTGCTTAGTGCTTATCAGCTCTTGACTATATTTAAACCCATTTCACAGAATTTTCATCTTTCATTCAAACTTTCATCAGATCTTACATCCGTAGAGGTGATCTCCTTGTCCCAGTGGGCTGCAGGTTCCCGTCCTAAGGACACAGTGTAGGACTTTTGAGGACTGTGACTCTCATTCACACTCAACTCAGACACCAGAGCAACACTGTTGGCTATTGACACCTCCTCACCGAACTACAAACACACACAACATGTCAGAGAATGAGATGACTGATATCTAAAGCAATATCACACAAGCAGAAGATATTGCTTTCATAAAACATTTTATAAACGTTTTATAAACAAGTTCGTTTCAGCTAATCAGCCACCAAAAAGGTTGAGAACCACTGCTATAGACAGCTGTGCAGTGGTGATGTTTAAGAGTAAAAAAACTGCCACGTGAAAAAGTCCATGTGAACCAGAAGTTGCAGCCAACATTACATCAGTATTGTGACATGTTTTCAGTCTCACCTGAATGTAGTGGACATTTTCAAACACTTCTCCACGGTGATACCGTACAGGCAAGTCAAAAGGGCAGTGCAGGGTGAACTTCTGCTGGCCCATATGACACATTTGGTGATTTCCTGAAACAAAAAAACAAAAATCACATGCCTCTTATGCACATTCATGTGAGCAACAAGGAGACACAATAAACCTGGCGTCAACAAGATCTGGCAGGCTTGCGAAACTTGTTTATCCAGTATATTGCACAATCTTATATAGGACCTTGAGTTTGTGTGTCTATGTTACAGACACTGTATGAATGGAACTGAAAGGTGAAGATATGCAGTCTAAAAAATGCCGTCTAACCGAGTTGTGCTTCTTTAGCCATCTGGGTCTCGTGGATGATGTTTCTTAGGATTTGCTCCTCCTGAATGAGCTTGTGCTTGTCCAGCATCTCCTGCTGCCGCAGGTAATGATCGTGTTGCTTCTGGTACTCCTTCAGTTCATTCAGGGTGCGTTGCAAAGACCTACACAAACAGTAAAAGAAGATGTGTGTTCATTTCACACTTGCACAGTGTTTTTGTTTTTTAGCACAAACTCAAATTCATTTGTGCCCCCTTCCTTGTCATCAACATGAAATCAATTATAAGTTCCTTATTATCACTCCAAATGTTGAAATTCGAATGTAAGAAATGCAGAACAGTAGTCATTTTAGTCCGTTTATTTGTTGTAACTACCAAAATATTGACGGAAACAAGAATATTGTGTCAATATTGACCAAATATTTACAACCGAATATGTGGTTCTTAGTTTGTATGACAACGTCTACAAGAAACAAGTAATTTTATGCTCAATCATATGAATTAAGTGTTTTGTATGCTATTTGTATAAATTGTCATTTAACCAATGTTTACATCATTATCTTTACTGCTTCGAAATACATGCTGTCATTGAAAACTAATCTTTTTACAGTTACTATACAAATAAAACAATATTACATAGCACAACATCTACATAACCACAGTGAATAACTGCACATGGTGAATAAAGCAGTATGTACAAGACTTACAAAGCATAAATCTGTATTCAGATTTCAGAAGAATAATTTTGATATTTGTAATACAAATGTTGAGGTGTCTCGTCCATCAGCAGATCTGATATCCGCTACTGTAATGAAAATGAACGTAACTTTTAATAAGTGGGGAAAATTCACTACTTTAAGCAAATTAAAGTTGGGAATTAAAGGTACAGTCTAGTCTGTAAGAATGAACAGAGTCCAAATTAAAAATATCGGAGATCGTTGTTTCCCCCGCCCCCTCCTCCTCAGACTCGGTGCTCACGCGTGTTGCCAGTTTGAGGACACGCAACAGGAAGGAGCGCAATTGACAATGGAAGCCGAGGAGACGTACTCATGTAAGTTGATGAGTTGATTTATCCGCGTTTTAATATGCTCTCGTTCATAGAGATTTTTAGATGGGCACGAGGCTTTTTAGGTTGGGTAGAATCTACAATCTCTGACCCAGTTTGTTTGCTGGCTGCAATACGCTGTGTTTCCTGCCAACTGGCATCCCGGGGTGTCGAAATACTATTGGGTGAACTGGCAGTGGGCGAGATCACACAGCCCAAAACAAAAACAGACATTCCAACACGGAAAGCACATTTCAAAGTAAAATAACTGGCTGTAGAAATGTTTTTCAGAGAAGCGAGTATGTGAGCTTACATACAGCACTTTTAAACCATTTAAATGTTTAGGACATTTGCGTTGTAAGACTGTACAGGGAGTCTTCAGATTTAAAAGCGCTGATTCGTTAGGTAATGTTTTCTCATTAAAATCGGATGGTTTCTTTTTAATTCAATAGAATGTAAAGGAATACTGTGGAATACCAATACAGAAGTGTGGTGGATTCAATTTTCATGACATCATGATCAATCCAGTCATTTATGTAGATCAGTGGTTTGAGACCTGCAGTACAACCTTAGAGGTCACGGATCCCCTGTTGAACGGCTCTGCAATGATCCAGTGAGTGTATGGGGAGACACTCATTAGCAGTTACAAGGCTACTTCATACTCTGAAGGTTTTACTAATGAGACTGCATAGAAAAAGAGTGACAGTCCATGAGAAAACAAAAGTTACCGGTGTTGAGCCTCAAGCCGCTGCTCCAGCTTCTGCTGACACAGGACGGCATGTTTCCTCCTCAGGGCCTGTTCAAAGCCTGGCTGAGCCTGCAGGGCCTGCTCATAGCACAGCACCGAGTGATTATACTCCCCCAACATCTACCAGAGACACAGGAGGAAGGAGAGAGATGCAAAAGGAACTGAGTGTCATTTGATGCAAAACAAGGAAATCAGATACTAAACCAAAACTGCCATTTCCTGTCCAGCAGAAAGTGTGAGCGCAGAGGATTATGAGGAAGTTCAAAAACATTTTTTAAATGTATTTTCAAGAAGCCATCCCTCTTCTTCACAACGCTGCACTCACAGCGTAAATGTTGCCCAGGGTGTAATGGCTGGTTAGCAGATCGGTGGTGAGATCCAGAGTCGCATGGGCAAGGATGGCTGCGTCAGCTGAGAAGTGTGCTCTGTGAAGTACGTTCGCCATATTGACGAGAGCAACGTCTTTGTGCTGCCTGCAAAAAAAAAAAAAGTGGAAATACATGAAAATGTATGCAAAACAAGATGACACAACTTGTGAAGTTCTTTGTGCAGGTGGCGAGAGACCAATTTCATTGTTGATATGCTATGCACGCGATACATCTGCCATTTGTGTCCATGTGTCATTTCCAGTTACCTTGGAGAAAAATGGAGGGCACGGACCACACAGTCCACAGTACGCCTGGGTTCATTTTTTATCCGCCAGTAGAAAGAGGCCAAGTTATAAAGCACCCATGAAGAGGAATTCTTGAAAAAGAAAAGAAAGACGGTCATCATTAATCTTCAGGGATGACAATTTCAGCTGACTTCTGCTGTTATCTGTGAAACTTTAAAGACTGCAATTATAGAGGAAAAACTAAACCATAGAGAAAAATAAAGAGATTTCAGTTTCCACTAATGCATTTCAATAACTTTTCCAGTTATGAGTATATTTTCCTAGATTTACATTTGTACTTCAGGAACCAATCCTAAGAATAAATAAGTTAAAACAATTATTTTGTATTAATGTCTTCAATAAAGCAATAAATGGCCGATATTAAAATGATCTACTATTTTGTCTAAATAAATAAAACAAAATTAATCATTTCAAACACTAAAAGAGCATCACATCATTATAATTTACAGTATAAAAATGGGTATTCATTTTGAGATCTGCTAAAAAAATGACATTTAAAGATGTTATTAAATTATTAGTGTTATTAAAGATGAACTTTATGAAAATTTAAGTTGGTTAAATGTAAGAATAAGGGATATGAGAAATTGAGAATGCACAATTAAATATCCAATATTAACCAAAACCGATATAAATAAACAAAAAACCCTAATATACTGTCTATTAAAAAGTATTGTACCGATATTTAATAATTTAATGTGGTTGGAAGAGCGACTACTTTGCTTTAGCGCAAAGTAAAGCACTTTGTTTACCATAAGACCGGATGGTCGCAAGACCATTTTGAGTGTAGTTGTAGTCAAAGAAACAAAAACACACACAAAAAACGTAATACTAAATCTTTCACTGATGCAAGACTTTTATTTTAAAAGGCGTGCGTGAAAGCCCTTGACTCTTCAGTCAGACGCAGTTTAAGTAAAGTGTGCCTGAGAAAAACGCGTTGTCCTGATTCAGTATCTGAGGTCAAATGAGGTGTTGTCAGGCTATGTCATTGTCATTATTCTAATGTTATTTTCGTAACTTTAATAAAAATCCTCACCACAGAAAAACTAACTTTCCTGTCCTGCTCACGGTGCGCAATCTTCAGTTGGCGTGCTGTATATCACTTCACTATATATAAAGAGCGAATGAAATTACGAGCGTGCAACGTGGTACTTACAAAATTACCAAAAAGTACCAATAAATTACACAACTGGTATGTTGTGTGTTAGCTGGGAAAGATTTGCATGCAGGTATGATGTTCATTCTATTCATCAGGATTAGTGTCCATATGGTTCATAAACAGTTCATGTAAGTGTTGTGTATGTACCTGTACCATGGTAACTGTATTTTCTGTAACCTTTTTGTTATTTTCTATATTTTTAATGACTGTGGTGGCTAAGTAACTTTACATACTTACTAACACAGCATAAACTAGTTTGTGACTGCTATTTAATAGCCTTACCTTATTATACTGTTTTTCTTTTTTTATCAGTGTTAGTGATACTCTTACAATTTATGTGTATGTTAATTAAAGTGGGACGGTGAGTGTGTGAACCATTTTTGAGAAATAAATTTTCTTGGTTTAAATTCCTACAAATCTAGGTCGCAGCTTAATGACCATGGGAAAATCTGGGTCCATGGCGAAACCAGTCGAGAACCACTGCCAAAAGAAACTATTAGCTTTGTGTCACAAAGGCTGCTTCCCTCATTTCCGCATATTGATGCTGCTTGCATCTTAAGAAGAATAATCACATTAAATTAAAGGAGAACATAACAACAAAGATTTCCAGTCACTATCGAAAATTGGTCACACTTATATTAGATGTCCTTAACTACTATGTACTTACATAAAAAAATAAGTACAAAAGTACTTATTGTGTTCATATTGTATTGCAAAAAAAACGTTTGCCGCTATTGAGGTGGGACACGGGTAAGGTTAAGGACAGGTTTGGTGGTATGGGTAAGTTTAAGTGTGTATTAAGGGAAGGTCAACAGTGTAATTAGGCTATATACTCTATGTATTTACAGAAATTAATTACAGCTGTAATTACATGCAGGTATTTATTTATTTTTAAAATATAAGTACAATGTAAAAACATGTATGAACACAATTTAATTGTATCAAATGATTAATTTCAATGTTAGTACATAGTAGTTAAAGACACCTAATATAAAGTGGGACCAAAAATTCCAGACTTTTCCAGGCTAAGAAATCCTAACTGTAACATTTCAAGGATTTCCATGATTGTGGAAACCCAGAAGAATATAAATCAAGCAAGTCAACTTACTTTTAATAGGGCCTGGTGTATCTGATGCCCAACTTCATCCATACTCTGCCCCAGCTTAAGAGGCAGGGAGGCAAAGATTGGGTCATCCTTTGAAAGCAAGGGGGATGTTAGGTTTACCTTCTCTTGGACACCCTTAGAGAGAGAAACCAGAGCGACAAAGACCATAAGGGTACATGTGAGAGAATAAGAGAAAGATATGTGTAAGGGTGCTGCTTAAAACACTCACCCTGAGGTGCTGAAATGCATGAATGCTGTAAGGGAGATCGAGAATTTTTGTGCAGTCAGGTTTTTCCAGGTCTGTAGGTAGAGGTGACATCTGATCCAAAAAATCATCTGGACTAGAAAACCACAACAATAAAAATGGAATGACGTACGTGATAACAACGACTGAAATGTTTATTACATTAAAAATATATAATAATAACCTGAGGAAACACATTTCCGCCATAAGCAAACACTTACTTTATGTCTTTGCTTTCCAGGGATATAAAAGTGCCATCATAGAGATCCAAGTCTCCCAGAGGAACCTTAGCCGTGACACAGTCAGCATCTTCTTTGTAATGCCGCTGCTCTAAACCAGTATCCCGGTCCTCGTTCTCTTCAATATGAATCTTCTGAGCAACTAGTTGCTTCTGCAAAATGTACAAGAATTCACTGTCAGGCTAATAGTTTAGGGAAGCGGGTTTACTTAAGAGCGGTCTTCTTCAAGACAAGGCACATTATAAAAGATCCTTTTAGGCTATGTTGAATGTGAGGCTTAACATCACCTCTAACTTCTTGAGGTAGTTCACACGAGTCTCTTGTTGCATGAAAAGAACTAAATGGTGGGGATGTTTCAAGTTAAGAGGAGAGTCCACCTGAAAACGAAAGAGCGTGTGAAAGGCAAAGGCAAAATCAATGCACACACATGCTTTAGAGCAAGAGTCACTATCTGACAGATATTAGGTCACAGGTTAGATGACATCAGGAAGCCAAATCAGGCTGATGATTTGAACAGTATTATTGAATCAGTGCACAAGAGAGCGCTGTGATATAATGATAAGCAGCAGACAACAGCTGTCAACACACGCATCTGCCTGACAGCTGCATAAAGCAGTGTTAGTGGGTAACAGTCAGATCAGAAAGTGATTTTTGAGGCTCTCTCGTCTTGTAAATATGATCTAGAGAGCGATGGAGTGACTAAACACGACACAGTTGCTTAACGTTACCTGCTGTTGGATTTTGCCGTCCTCCGTCACCACCCAGTGCGTCGTAGCTCGCCCGGGCTTGGCCAACAGTACACAGATAAAAATGAACGCCGGTCCTCGGACGGACGGGCTCCAGAATATTTTATTACTGGAATGATTGCCTAAGCTATTGCTCTTGACACCCGCCATATTTCTACCGTCTGTCCATTCGACCCTAAAGGTTCGCGTCATTCACCTCAATCTGCTTCCGGGTTACAGAGTGACTCCGCCTCTCCGCGTGACCGAAACATTCGACAAACTGCTTTTATTTTTTTCACAATTATTAAGAAATATGTCATCATAACAACCAAATAAATAAACATGGCAAATGTTATTTTATTTAGGTAAAACGCTTCTCTTTTTCAAACTACTATATGCATTCTATATTTTATTCCTTTTTTTTAGTTAGATTAACCTACTTAGGACTAAGAAAAGAAAAAACATAAATAACTAATAAATAACTGCATGTACAAGCTAACCATAAAAATTTTGGAAGCATTTTTATTTTAAAGAGTCCATCATTTACCCACTAATTTCACATAATTAGAAATACAGAGTTGGGGTTTATATTTGTAAATGTACATACACACTTACATATTTGTGTGTATAAATATAAAGTAGTTCAAAAGTCTGCCCTTTAATTTTATTTCAAATATTTTTGGATAGTAACCACACTTTATTCCCAACTAATCAGTTTTCTGCTCAAAAAGAAAAATACAAATAGAAAAGTCATAGCAATAACTTTTTGAAGAAGGACTCCATTATTATTATAATTCATTTTCTGAATTTGCTTGTTTTTTAAAATGTAAGTTGCTAACAAATAGCTAAAGAACAACAACTGGATGTGAATTTACATGCTTGAGAAATATAATAACTTAAGTCCAGAAATGAAATAGCAACTTGTTTGGAATAAAACAATTTAAGATAAAAAAAAAAACACTGTGAACATAAGGAATAGTTTGAATAAGATAATGACAGGATTCACAGAATATTCAAATGTGAATTTTTATGTAGTAAATTGTACAATACTATAAAGAATGCAATAAAGATTTTTTTTTTTACATTGTGCAAAACATTCAAAAGCATAAAAACTGTGATTTTGACAAAGTAGTTAATACTGAGAAAGAACTATGAAGCATTTCATTTTTTAATGTCTTAATCTGTTTGAGACAGCGGACCAGTTGTAACGTTAAAATACACATTCATTTATTAAAGTACAAATAAAGCAGGGCTTGTTCTAGTGTTAAAGTGAACATGCATGTAGAATCCCTCAAAAACATTTAAATATATATTACCTTCATTTACATATAGAATGTTTAGCTATAGCTATACAGAACAAGAAACGACAAGCATCATGTAAAGATCCCCGTCCTAATAGCACAAAGTGTTGCATGCGGTAGAGTTAAAGTTGAATGATGGTTGAGTTCAGAATATCAGGCACGTGTTTTGATTTAGATGACTTGGAGAGGTCTCGCTGTGAAAAGAAAATGACACATTAAGAGATTTTTAACTGGTTAATATATTCTGAATATTGATTTGAACAGTGGTTATTCATAATAGAAACTGATTATATTTACAGCCTAGAAAACAATATGAAAACAGTCATATACTGTAACAAAAAAAGAGCGACAGATAATGGCAGAAAGGCATTAGACTGATTTGTAAATAAAGCTGGTCTTGGTTAGAAGTGTGGATTAGGAGAAAACACAGTCCAGTTCAAAGAGAGGACAAGAGGATGTAAAAGAGCAAACTAATCAGATTTATACACCCACTGTAGAGGCAAATGCATTCATAGCTGTTTTTATTTTATTTACTTATTTGTTTTGTTTTTATTTACACAATGCCATCCTATGATATATCTCAGGATACAAAATAATGAATTGGCCATTTAACATAATAAAGCATGTCCCACAGCAAATTAAAACATTACAAAAGTCAGAGACAATGTAAATATAATAAATACAATTTGACAATATTGTATAAAAGATACAATATTAGATACAATTTGGTAAATATTCAGTTAACATTGTACAGTTAGCAAGTCATTACAAGACTGTAAGAGTCCTGGTCACCCTGTTAGGGTTTATTTTCCAATAATCTGAATGCACTTTTATCCCTTACATGCTTTTTATAAGAGGTGTTATTTGTATTATACAGTACAGAATAAAGTTTAAACAGTGTTAGCCAATAAAATGTTGTTTAAGTGGTGCATTGTTTAAACCATGCAGTTGCTAAATTTAGGTTGTTTGGAAATACGTCATCTCAAACAAACCTTGATTATATGGATTCAGCCTTGACAACTTCCTTTAGAAACAAGTTTTTTTATTAGTAAAACATTGTGCCAGTGACACCAATATTTATATAGGAATTTATACAACTTAAAACACATTTAAGTTCAAGCTCTCGCTCTCTTTGACCAGACTGTGAGTTACTGATGAAGAAGATGAGGAGTTTACCTGAAATTCTGAATAGGTGCTTGCGACAGAGTTAATGCTGAAGTTACGCTGTGGACTAGCTGGCACCTTCATCATCCCAGCCCCGCCACCAGTTAGATGACAGATATTTTCCTTATTGCGTTCTAGCAAACCTCGATGAGGAGGTTTGCTGTGGCCTGGAGTCCTCACCGCATTGCCCTGCTTTGAAATAAGACATAAGGGAAGAGGAAATGTAACATTTACCCAAGTTAATCAGTAAATGATTGTGCAAATTAGTTCATTTTAAAGCTTGAGAACACTAGTTTTGTTATAGCCATGCACTGACCTTGCTAGCAGATATCGGAGGGCGCGATATAGGAGAATGACAGACGGTACCACCAAACACAGATCGGATAGTGCTGTTAGAAGTGCCAGTACTGGAGGTAGCATTTAGCTGAGGAAAAGTCAAAGAGTTAATACTGCAAATGCCATGCATTCATTTAAAATGTACAGTGCATCACGGTGTGTTGTGTAATGAGAATATTACTTAAAGTCAGTATAAACATGCATTTTTCAGTACATGTTTTCTAAAGCAATACTTTTTTTCACTCAGAAATAGTCACATTACATTGGACTGTGAACTAGGTTTCACATGGACTTTAAATATGCTGTTTTCATCAGGAAATAAATTCCCATTGTACTTGCCTTTCGAGCTTTGCAAGGTGTTGTGCTGCCCAGAAATCTTCGTTTAGTTGGTGTCCGGACCACAGTGCCATAGACCATGTCCTCCTCTGTCTGCTTGCTCTTCTTTAGTTGCTGCAAGACAGTTCTTGTATTACTAAAATCTACAAACTAAATCTCTCTCATGAGTTTAAAGTTTAAACCGGTCATTCCCTAGTAATGTATTAATTCACAAATACAAACGACTCTGTAGATTTGGTTGATGAAGATTCACAGCTCTAGTCTAGAGTACATATTTTCTTATGCCCAGTAATGTGAAGTACATACCCGCTCCTGCTTTTCCCGCTCCTTCTCCTGCCGGTATGTCTCCCATTGATCAGTAACAAACTGCATGAACTTCTGACCATTCACCAGGAACTCTCTGTTCTGTTCTTGTTCCCACTGTTCAATCTCAGCCTTCAGTTTCTTCTCAAGCTAAATAAGAGATACTCAGTTACTAAGCTTTATAATAATGTAAATGTACTATTCAAACATTTGGGGATGGCAAGTTTTTATATGATTTTGAAAGAAGACTAACGCTTACCAAGCGGCTTTATTTATTTGATCAAAATACAGTAAAAAACAGTTATATATATGAAATATGATTACAACTTAAAATAACTGTTTTCTATTTTAATATGTTTAAAAATGTCATTTATTCCTGTGATGTCAAAGCTGTATTTTCAGCATCATTACTCCAGTCTTCAGTGTCACATGATCCTTCAGAAATCACTCTAATATGCTGATTTGGTGTTCAAGAAACATTTCTTACAACTATCAATGAAAAAAGTTGTGCTGCTTAATATTTTGTGGAAACTGTGAAACATTTTCAGGATTCTTTGATGAAAAGAAAGTCTAAAGAACAGCATTTAATTGAAATAGAATCCTTTGTAACAATGTAAATCATTTTGGGAAGTGTGTATATAATTACCTTGGGGAGACCTTTGACCAGATCAGCCCGTTGTTTCTCCTCCTTTAGAAGGTTTCCTCCTCTGTTGGTGAATCTGGATGGATCTTTGGCCTTTTCCTACCACAAAACGTGCAGTGTTAGTTAATGCAACAACATTCGACAAAGATCTTCAGTCAGTTCAACTTACTTCAAGCTCTAAGTAAAGTCTCCAGCCCTCATCCCATTTGTGAACACCTTCAAAGAGTTCTTTATGATCCTCGTAATACTGTTTTAGTCGCACATTTTCCGCATCATGCAAGCTCAGGAGTTCCTCACTAAAATCATCTGAGAGAAAAGGCAGCCCTTAAATCTTTATATTTTTTAGAAAAAGACAGGCAGATTTCAAACAGTCAACGGTGTAATTTAGAAAATTACAACTCACCAACATAATAAGGCACAAAAGCTTGCCGCTGGTCAGCACTATAAAAGCACTTATCCCAGAGCACAGCAATCTCCTTCCGAGTGGCCTCAGTAACATTTAGCATATTTTTAAGCTTCAGTTCTTCAAGACGTTGGACCTCAGCTAGTAACTGGAAGTAGAGGACATAAAAATGTAAACTTTTGTGTTCAATGCAATGATTAGTAATTTAAAAGCCTTAATTAATGCAGCGTTGTATAACTGAAGAAAGGAAAAATAAAAGCTGAAAATCAAAAGGTTACTAACAGCTTCCATATTCCTTTTCTTTGACAGGGTCATGTGTTCAGAAATTGCATCACGCTCTTCCCGTGGAGTCTGCAACCTTTCCCACAGTTCCTTGATCTTCTCCCGATAAGAGCCACAGACATGTTCATTCTCAGCCTTTCTGCTCTCCAACTAAAATATCAAAATAATGTGTTATACAATTGTTAATGCTTAAGTTTATAGTTTGTCAGACTGAGTTTATATTGTACCTGGTGAAGAAGGACTTTGAGTGAATCAATGTTTTCTTTAGACAGGCAAAAACTCTCCTCATCTTCACATACAACATCCTTTTCAAAACTAGTCTCAGGCAACTGATCCAGATCATCCATGCAAAGTATTATCTTCTTCTTCAGTGTGACAAACTCTTTATGTCTCCGCTCCTTGAAAGATAAAAAAAAAAAAAATGTGTACATCAAACTGAACACAATACTTTCATAAATCACTATGACTCTTATAAATAAATAAAAAGTCTAGTGTTTAAAACAAAGTCTTATTGTTATACTTTCTCAGCAGTGAGACAGGAGATGTGCTGACGGAAATTCTCCAGCTGTTCCAGAGAAGGAACAGAATTGTCAGAGATAGAAAACGGCTGTGAGCAGAGAAGGTCACAGAGATCCTGATCCTGCTCGGTTAAGGCTTTGAGCGCTTGTATTCTCTGGTTTTTCTCTTTTAACATCACTTCAACATGGGTCCGGAGGTCTTTTTCCCGCTGGAGCACAGTGCTACTCCTCTCCTCCTAAAATGATTAGGAACCACAAAAAAAGTTTTTGAAGACATTTCTGTTACTCCGTTTTGTAGATGGTCCATAAAATCAAAAATTGGAGTTTTGTGGCTTTCAGTCCATGTCTATTAGCTATGAAGTCATCTACACTACCACTCAAAAGTTTGGCATCATAAATGCAGCCTTTGTGAACATTAATTTGATCAAAAATACAGTAAAAACAATAATAATTTGAAATATTATTAACATTTAAGATAAATCTTTGTTTGTTTTTTAATATAGTTCAAAAATGCAATTTATTCTTGTGATGTCAAAGCTGAATTTTCAGCATCATTACTCCAGTCTCCACTGTCATACGATCCTTCAAAAATCATTCTAATATGCTGATTTGCTGCTCAAAGAAACATTTATTATTATCAAAGTTAATATTTTTGTGGAAAGCGTGAACTACCATTCAAAAGTTTGGGGTAAGTCAGATTTTGTTTTTAAAGAAACTAAATGATAAAAAGTGACAAAGACATTCATATAGATTTCTTTTTCTTCTAATTCATTGTTGATATTGCATTTCACAATATTTTACTGTTTTACTGTATTTTTTATCAAATAAATGCAGCCTTGGTGAGTATAAGAGGCTCTTTCTTTAAAAAAAAAAAAAATTATGATTCCACACTTTTGACTGGTAGTGTTATATGCGAGAGTACTCCCTATAGTTGGAATAAAAAATAAAAATAAATAAAAAATCCTAATTTAGTTTCTCAAACTTCCCATTTCAATAGGAAATACATTAACGAAAGACAGAAATCTAGTCAGGCAATTTCATGAGATCTTTGAGGTTAACATGGGGTCATCTAAAGATTGTATCCATGTTAAATACTTGCCTGAAATGGGGGAAGCTGCAGTTCTGAGCACAATTTACTCAGCTCTTTGTGACACGTGTCAATACTGGTCATCAGACGTTTACGCAGACTCTCTTCCTCTGCAATCATCATGTCCAGAAGACCCTACAGTACATGTTTTATTAGTTTATCACTGAAACATATTTAAAAGGATCCATGTTGCACAAGTACACTCAACACTGACTTTGATATGATTCTTAACCACATTTGTTCTTTCTAATCGCTGATCCTCAGGGATGCCAATTTCCTCCCAGATATCCTTCAGATGGCAGAGAGCTTTATTCAGACATGCCACTGATTCTGCAGCAATCACCTCACTAAAATCATGGAGAGAAAGAACATTAAAATACATTATTGATAAACATCCATTCATTGACAGATATGTACTTTGAACCACGAGTGATAAAATTCATTAGCTGCTAAAAACATTCAGTAAAAAGTTATTACATTATTGTATACTTCACAAACCTTTCGTATTGTAATTTTAGGTGGTTACAAAATGTTATTAAAACGTTTTCATATATTGTCATATATTCATTATTCATATATATATATATATATATATATATATATATATATATATATATATATATATATATATATATATATATATACATACATATATATATATATATATATATATATATGCACATGTACTACTGCTCTTCTGAGCATTAGCCTAATGTTTGCTAAAGGCATTAGCTGCTAACATAACGTTAAGTTATATGAATAGAGACCCACCCAAACGAGCTTGTCAAACGTGCTAAAAACACCTGCTATCAATAGCATTACAGCGTTAATCTCAGAAGTCAAATGCCATTTTGACCGTGTGTTTGATTAACATACAATGCCAATGTCATATTCAAAACTATCTAACTTAACTTACTGCTCAAACTTCATATTGAGGAAATTAAGTTACACAAATGCTTAAATCTGTCTCCGTATAGAAATAACCAACAATTATAACGTATCACCAGTAAACATAACGTTACTCACCTCTTCCTCATCCTAGAACCCCAATACAAGGCTTTTCGCTTGTTTATTTGTATTTTATAAGGGAATATTTGACTGTGCAGTCCTCGCACTCGTACGTGCAACCGTTTCTGTCTGATTCAAAATATGCTTCAATATAGCGCCGCTCGTCTGATTGGCTGGTTAGAGCATACATGCGCAAGTGCGCATGCGTCAAGATGTGTCACACAACAGACGCGGATTGTTCCACCATGACCTCAGAAACATTTTCAAATGACCACTCCTGATTTTTCCATTTATTCCCGACATTGTATACAAATATATATTGTTTATGCACTATTTGCATTAAATTTCTATATTCGTTTTCTGATTAACTGATTTTTCTACACCGACATTTGGTGTTTTTTTTTCGTTTGGTAAATGTTATGTTAAATAATAGATAATATTATTAAGCATATCTGTAATGTCTTACAACAAAGTGTACAAGTACCATCCATATCTGTGAAGTGTGCCAATCACTATTGAATGCCATATGTTTGTGCTTTTGAAACAATAAACTAATTAATTTTGACTTCAAAACATATGGAAGTAAAATAATGGCAAATGTTTATGAAACAAAAAAGCCTGTTGAATTGCACTACTTGGAAAAAAATATGCATTGCATTAACCATGCTTGCATTTTAATGCATTGTATTTTTAGGGCTTGCATTTTTATGGGCTGAAATTCAACATGGTTGAATATTTAAGCTGTGAATATTTCAATTCAAAACATTTCTAACACATTTTCATTATTAAAAATTCAATAATCCATATTCACCTTTCATATTTCACTTCCAAAATAGTCAAACTGTTTAAAAATAACAGCTATTAGTCGATCTCACCAGCAGGGGGTGCAAGCGCGTGTTGTTGACGAAGACAGAGCAACAGTTAGAGCAAGCCATTCATTCATAAAATGAAAATGATTGTCTGGGTCAGTATAGTATATATGCGGAAAAGATGATAAAGACACAAAATCTGTGTTTATGTTTCATTCAATAACTTAATTGTTACTTTCCCTGTGTAGCCTACATGTTACCAGCTTTTTCTTCCATGAACGGGATTATAATTGGTTTCCCCTTAATACCCATAGACTGTTAATACCTCATCATACTCAAGGATTCCCCTTCCGTCGGGACAAAACGCTATATATATAACAATCCCGTAGGCAGGATTGCCTACGGGATCAATCCCCCCTCCCCTCCCCCCTCACTGCCAAAGGTCCAGAATTTAAGTCGTTTTTTTTTATGTGATTATTGTCATCATTGTTTTAATCAATGCTTGTGACAAATATTCTGGGTTGCTGTTTCAAATTAATATGATTATTGTAGCTGGACGTGTGTGTGTCGCGCGTGCAGTTCAGAGAGAGTTCTCGCAATATACTTTTCAAAGCAACGGTGAAGAAGCATCGCCTCTGAATGATGGGGGGGGTGTATATATATATATATATATATTAAAAGGATTTCTATATTTTATCCACTCAATAGTCTACAATATAATAGCCATATAAACGTAGCGTAATAATAAAACATAGTGGGATATTCAGTGATATTGGTGTTACATTAGGAAGCAATTTGACAACAATGCAGTAAATATTTTAGGTGCATCAAGCGTGCTCGTTAAGATACCAGCAGACAAGCTAATCCAGCACAAATTAGTGCATAAAAGGTCACCAAAATGAAGTATTTGAACCTCATAATTAAATACAAAAGGAGGAGAAAAACTGCAAAAAGGTCCACTTTTTGAAAAAAAGAAACGCTCAGCATTAAACTTTGCGCGTTAAGTTCATATTCTGAGTCCATCTGCTTGCCTGCGAGTTTGGTTTTTAATATCACTGTATTAGTACATTAAGCGTTTTATGTCCGGTGAGGGAATCCTGAAGTATTGAGAGAAACCCTAATACTTAAAGGTATAGCGGAGGATCTTTCCAAATTTTAGATAAGACCCGCCCTCTCCACTTTTTGAAAAGTTTGATTGATTCACCAGAATGATTGACAATTAGGAGGACCACTAGTTTAGACTACCCACCAGGAAGTAAAACATCCTCTGCTATACCTTTAATAGCCTGCATGCAGCACATCGCCGCAATATAAAGTTAAGGCAACTAAACAACCAAGAGAAATATATGTCAACCTCAAATCAAATGTAACATTGGATCTGTATATCCGCATCGGGGGAATAACATTATAATCTCGTTCACGGTAGAGAAAGATGCTTGTAGGCTACACAGGAAAAGTAACTGTGAAGACACTGAATTTAACATAAAACAGTCATCATAATAATCACAAATACACTTACATTGCTGTAAATTAGTTTTATGAATGAATAGCTTGCTCTGTCTTCGTCCACAACACGCGCTTGCACCTCCTGCTGGTGAAATAGACTAACAGATGGAGAGTATGCTCGGCAATCTACTGCTTTTCCTGCAGTTCCTGGATGTCATCGTAGAATTTTCTGTCGAATTTGAACCACTGAATTGGTGGAAGCGAATTTGCAAAGCTAAATAAAATGGACCGAAAAGTGCCTGTTGAATATTGTAGGGTGTTTTTTAAACAGTTTGAATATTTTGGAAATGAAATATGAAAGGTGAATATGGATTATTGAGTTTTTAATAATGAAAATGTGTTTGAAATGTTTTGAATTGAAATATTCACAGCTTAAATATTCAACCATGCTGAATTTCAGCCCATAAAAATGCAAGCCCTAAAAATACAATGCATTAAAATGCAAGCATGGTTAATGCAATGCATATTTTTTTCAAGTAGTGCAATTCAACAGGCTTTTTTGTTTCAAAAACATTTGCCATTATTTTATTTCCATAAAAACACACAGCTAAACGGAAATGATAGGTGAATAACACTGATTTTGAAGGCACCTCACCCTGGTTATAAGCCTAAACTTGTCATAAACTGTAAACTTGTCCCTCAAATCTGATTGGTTGATTGGAAAGTTGTTCCAGGATCAACAAAGATTTTGATCCAGGAACATGTGGTACTTGGTGAAATCACGTTCACCACGCTCAATAATAGTTAACTGGAGATAAAAGATTCACCTGACACCAGTAACCGTTTATTGTTCCGTCTTAAATCAGTTATTACAGTTCTTGCCACACTCTGAACAAAGTTTTTAAAAACTTTAAAAAGTGCAGTTTAGTATCCTATGTTTGCCACTTCTCCATTCATAGATTCAGAGACCTGCCTAGACAATTAAAGGGATAGTTCACTCAAAATGACAATTCTGTCATCATTTATTCACCTTTTTTTCTGTGAAACACAAAATAATTTTGAGAAATGTCTCACTGTTTTTTTTGTCCATAGAATAAAAGTCAATGGTAACCAAAGCATTTAGGTGATGAACAATGTTCAAAATATCTTCTATGATGTTCTGCAAAAAAGGGACAGTTTTCCTTTTTGGGTGAACTATACCTGAACACATTTTATTGACATCCCCTCAAACAATCCATTTGTTTTGGGGAGATATAAATGACCAGGATGATTAGTACACATTTTGTCCTTTTTGCTGTCCTAGGATCAGTCATAAAGTGTCCTCTTGTGGAATGTTGTCACAGACTCAAGGGTGGTTATCCAGCAATGCTTCCAGAAGTCGCGCACTGTTCGTGATGGCTGTAGTGAGCACTATGAATCTGCAACCTTTCAAATAAACAATTTTATGTTAATCAAATATTCAATTTGTCTATTTATCTATATATAATATATTAATAATACTAATAAATTATAGGCATACTAATATATTACCTTATATATAATATTATTTACTAATAAATAAGTAACTATAAAAACACAAAAAACACATTCTGGAATATTTCACCTCTTTCCTTGCCAAGGAACCGGAGTGCAGAGATCTCAGAGAAGGTGCAGCCACCAAGGAACATCACTAGAACGATCCTTTGAGCATCAGTTTTGGTCCTGGCTTCCGAACTACTACTGCCACCTGAAACAAAAACGGGGAAAAGAGGGGTAAACGGCAGGCTTGATAGGAGCAAAAAAGTCAATTTCTAAGAATAAATAAATGACTTCTAATTAAATCATGGTTACACTTTATTTTAAGGTGTCATTGTTACAATGTAATTATACATTTAAGTACTGAGTAATAATAATTAACAACATGTACTTACTATAGGGTTAGGGTAGGATTTGGTTGAGGGTTAGTTGCATGTAATTATGCATAATTAACTGTTATTACTATGGTAAGTACATGTAACATATGTAACAAGGACACTGTAAAATAAAGTGTTACCAAATCATTTTATAAGACACCTTCCAGGGTGACCCCAATAAGTCTTAGGATTATTTATATTGAGTTATATTAAAATAATCTTAATTAAAATATTCAAAAATAAATAAAGATAAACATTAAACTGACATATTTTACTAGTGTAAGAACTGAGAAATTAGGAGATGCCGGACAGTCTGGTTGAAGAGCGACCAAACCCTGAGAGGACAAAAGGAACTAGCCCTCGTGCACTATCGAGACGAAACATCTCACCTCCCGAGTCATCCTAATCTACATCTCTTTCCCCCTTCTATCACCCCCTCTCTCTCATGCTCAGATAATATGAACTCACCCAAGAAAATAGTTTAATGTGAATGATTATCACAGAGTATTTTTCATGTTTGGAATCATTTAAAATGTCACAGTGTGACTGGTACAAGTGTCTCTTATCCAAATAAGTAAAACACAAGGTAATAAGGTTTTTAAGAGTTTAAAGATAACTGACATACAATGGAAGGTGATCTCCTGGCAAATGGCCACACCAACCCAAAAGGTGTAACCTCTGAATGCAAATTTCTTTTGTTAGTAAATGTTTCCAAGTGAAAAAGGTCCTGACTATATAATGAAATGTAGCAAAGGGTTCGGGGCCTTTTCTGCACCTCAGATTGGCCCGTGAGGCTGAGAGTGAGACCTCTCAGCCTCATGTATTTCTTAATGTTGGGTTGCATCTTTTCTCTTTATTTCAGAGCATTTGATGTTTTGTATCGATTATCTTTGAATTGATAATGAAATTGGCATGATACATTTACTTGACATAATAAATTGTTACATTTGATTATTCTAACTGACTTTGACATTATTTTCATTAAAGAGTTAAAAGGAATAGTCAAACATTCGCTCATAATTAATGATCCACAGAAACCTTTTCATTTATGGAGTCAGATGAAATAACGAGAAAATACATATTCAAATGTATTGCATTTAATCAAAATATACTTTGCCTCGAGAAAAGGACAGTAACACGTAAAGACCTTCCGCGCTGGTCGGATGCCGGTTTTGGGCCGATCGAGCGCAAGCTTACACTAGATATACATATCAGCCAAAATAGGTGGGCCTTTGACTCTGAAAGCTTTATACAAATACTTTGTTCAAACCTGTTACAGCAAATTCCTGTCCATTTAGCATACGGGAGACCTCCTCTAGACCAGTCCAACCATCTCTCTCCAACACCTGTGAGGAGCACAGTCCAGAAGCAAACACTGTGAGTTGTTCAGCAAGAGAGAGAAAAAAATAATGGCTAACCAGTCAAAGCCTTTTTGGAAAGCTAACCTGTTCGATAAGTTTGCAGCTCAGAGGAATATAAGCACCACTAAAAATATATGCCATGTCTCGTGGAACGCGAAGATCATATTCCTCCCCAGACTTTGGTACCTGTACACGCAGATCAGATGATTATGATCATTTTATACATGCTTTTTTGTGTTCTTTGATATATTATATATATATATATAGATATATTTGCTAACCAGAGTCAGTTTTTTACTCAGAGCTCGAAAATTGCTTTTCTTAGCCAGTGAGGAGAAAGCATCTGTCAGCTTCCCTGGACAGAAAACATAAGTAACTATCCAGTGCATGTACAATATGTGCACATTATAGTCAGTGTAATAAATATGAGAGCGAGGGAGATAGAGAGAGTGAGACTGCACTTGTCAAGATTCTCACCTGCAGTCTTGTCATTGACAAGTTTCCCTACTTTACTCTCCATGACTGTCAGTGTTTCTCCAGCCTGCTGTTCTTCCAGTAGACCCAACTGCTTCAGGTTTGCAAACGTCAGCAGGTGCTCTATACCATAACTCTGAACAAGAGACAACATATAGTACCAACAAATAAAACAAAATCTCAAAAACATCTTCAGTAATTTCATGATTCACTTAAACACTTACTTTAGAGACATTCTTATTAAGTAAAAATATGGCTTTATAAAGGGTTATGTAAATGAAAAGTTCACAAATGTACAATTTCAAATCATAACATACCTGAAGGTACTGAGCTTTAAGAGATCGGTAGTCTTTGGACAGAAGGCCTGTTGGACAATTAAATGCAATATTTAAAATAAATTGTTGGAATAAACAACTTGAGCCATAAATCTTGCATACAAGAGTAAATCAGTCTCACCATTTTCTGTGATGGACAACAGACAAAGGAGTCTAAGGCTTTCAATCATTGACACCTGATGGACAGAGTTTACTCATTCTTTAAATCAAGCATCAATATTATTGTAGTGTTATACCAGGGCTTGACATTAACTTTTTTGCTCAACAGCCACTGTTGCTAGTGGTTTTGCAAAGTTGGCCACAATTTTGACATCAATACCATGGGGAAAAGCTGCAATATAGATATTTTTAATATTATCTCATAATGTGGCAGCAGGTTTATTAGGCTGCTGTCACTTTAAGACCTGACACACGGATCCATTATACTGTTACACAAGCGTTTTCTTTCTCAACTGTTAACGTTCACTTAAAACATACGTGAATACTCGTCAAGCATTTTGACATTATGTTGTGTGTATTTGACTGTTTAAGTGCAATAAGCAGCTTTATGTGCGCACACTTTGGGTGTGAGAACAAATTACATTGTGAAAACACAATACGTGCAATCGCCCACCGTAATTCAAGCCCTGTGACAGCAACAACATTCATCCGGAGCAAATTAATCAAGTGAATGAGGGGAGACTGGTTTGTGTGTGACTCGCTGTCGGAGAGATGAGAGAGCGAGAAAGCACAGCTGGTTTCGTGTATCTATTCGGCAGAAAATGAGTATTGGAAGCATTTCAGATATTTCAGTATCGATATTTATTGAAAAATC
The DNA here is from genome assembly GCF_965113295.1 of Leuciscus leuciscus. Classification (NCBI taxonomy): domain Eukaryota; kingdom Metazoa; phylum Chordata; class Actinopteri; order Cypriniformes; family Leuciscidae; genus Leuciscus; species Leuciscus leuciscus. Next base: position 26,164,727 of record NC_138726.1, on the reverse strand, counting down.
TATATTTTTGTCAACACTACGTCATTGCACATGCCGTTTTAAAAGACTACAATTGAAAAATGTATATATTATATATAAAATTCAACCCGCCAAAGTGGCTAGTAGAAGTGACTGCATTGAACGACAATATCCATCCACATTTGGAGGGTTGCCGGGTGTTAATGTCAAGCCCTGCCAGTGTCTTATAAAAAGAAATCTTTATTTTTCATACCTGTCTGTTGATATGTTCTTCAATGCAGGTGATGCATTCACGGATCTCAAAACCTTCAAGTAAAGCTGGATTTTTATAAAGGGCGGAAATATAGAAATGGGTGAGTTTACAGTGTCATGGTGTAGATTTGTAAGTAGAAATTGTATATCATGAGCTCATATTTATCAGGACAACTTACAATGTTCTGTCTTCAGCAATTCCTGGAAGTCTTGCTTTGTTTTCTTCTTCATCATCGATTCACTAGCACCAATATCTAGTGGAAGAACATGAAAGCATTTTCTTTTATTTATTACTAAGAAACTGTTTTCAAGCAATGCTACTAACTAACAAGATTTGCTCTATTAATGAGGCCAGAGGAAATATTTAACTTTGATTAAATGCAGTAAAACCAGTAATATTGTGAAATAATATTTCAATTTAAAATAACTGTTTCTATTTTATTAGAATTTATTCCTGTGAAAGCAACGCTGAATGTTCAGCATCATTACTCCAGTCTTCAGTGTCATCATTCTAATATGTTGATTTGCTGCTCAAAGACACATTTCTTATTATTATCAATGTTGAAAACAGTCATGCTGTTTAATACATATAATATATATTTTTGTGGAAAACTGTGTAATTGTTTTCAGGATTCTCTAATGAATAGACAGTTCAAAAGAACAGCATTTGAAATAGAAATCTTTTGTAACTTTACTGCTACTTTCAATCAATTTAATGCATCCTTGCTGAAATAAGTATTAATTATTATTTTCTAAAAAATCTCATTGACCCCAAAACTTTTGAGCAGTAGTGCATACAAAACTTACGAAGACTGAGAAGACGATGTTCCTGTTTCAGGCCTTTCAGTTCATCTGCAACAAACGCCTTCATCTGCTGGATGTCCATCCCACGCCGTTTCTGTTACCAATTCACACACATTTTTTGACAATCGTCACACTCAGAATATGCTAAAATGTATCCTGTTGTCTTTACACTAATGCGCTTTGAAACACATGCCATCTGCAGTAGACACTTACATCATATGCTGTTTGAAGATTTTTGGCCTTCTGACTTAAAAAGCCAAACACATTAGAGAAATGCTCGTTCCTTATTTCATTGAACACCTGATGAATTAAAACAAGCAGGGTCATTTTTTAAAATAGCCGTTTCTAACCACTTTCAATTGAATAAAGTCTATATCACTCTTACTTTATCTTGAGAGTTAAGCATCACTTTTATACTCTTGTCAGAGGAAGTGACATCAGGCCCAAACTCCACACTACCTAGTAACAAAATAAACTTGAAGATGTCAGAACTAACTGATGTTTTCATTAAACGTGTTTTGAACAATTTCTTATTAAGACACAAAGGCTCGGTAATAAAAACAATGGTTACTTACCACATTTTATTCTGAAAATGTCATCTACTAATCCCTCATAAACAACTTGAGAGCAGAGAGGAGTAACAAAATCCACATCTAAAACAGTAAAATCAAGTGACCAGGATATAAGCTTTATTTTCAAGTTTTAAAAATCTGTAAGAATACATCAAAAGGTAAATTTATTTTCATTTTAAATAACTGACCTCTGTCAATAAGAAAGACTTTTGCGAATTCAGGTTGCCTTGTTCTCTGTTCCCCCTCCTCCATTAGCTCCCTCCAGGATTCATACACCATCTACATAACAAGAGACATACTACCTTGATTTTCATCCACCAAAATCTCTTGAGGTTAAGGGTTTTGCCACAAATCCTCACCTTGGCACATCTACCAATCCCATAAATCTTTGAGAAGGAACCATAGACAGACTGTAAAAGGTTTAGAGCACTTCCTCCAGTGGTCACCCAGCGCTGGTCTCCCTCCTGACAAATCACATAAACATCAGTTATCACTTCTCAGAAATTACACTACTGGTCAAAAGTTTGGTTAATTATTATTATTTTTAAAGAAATTAATACTTGTATTCAGCAAGGGCACAATAAATTAATTAGAAGTGACAGTGAAGACACTTATAATGTTACAAAATATGATGCTGATTTCAAATAAATATTAATATATTTTTATTTTCTATTCATTAAATAATCAGCACAGCACTGATACTAATATGAAATGTTTCTTGAGCAGCAGATCAGCATATTAGAATGATTTCTGAAGGATCATGTGACACTGAAGACCATGGCATTGCCATCGCAGGAAAATATTTATTTTAAATTAATATTTCAAAATATTACTGTTTTTTGCCTTTGTTCATCAAATAAATGCAAATAAAACATTTTTAAAAAATCTTTCTGACACCAAACTTTCGAATTCTGGTGTCGTAAATCAATAATATTCCTTCAAGAATAATATCAAGAATACTTGTCATACATGCTAGAAATCTCAAGAGGTAAACATCTCACTAAAACTAATCAAACATTACAAAACAAAAGCTTTTCTTAGCTCTAAAGATATGTACTTAGCATCCAGAACAGCATTACCAGAAAGTTATCTCTGAAGAATTCAGGCAGCTCTAAACTCAGGATATCATCATCCAGAGGAAGAATGTAGAAATTCCACTCATCGGTTGTAACGTCTATTAAAAGAGCATCATAGTTAATGTCTGTATTAGGAGATGTGTTAACAAAGCTAGAAAAATTAAGCACACTTAACCCACCTCCATAGACTCCCTGCTCCTCCAAAACCGTCTCACATGCATAAAACTGTAAAGTTTCACGATAACATTAGAATCGGACAACAAAATAAAGTATTTGCTAAATTTAACATAATTCTCAGATCACTAGTTACCTTTTGTGGAGTAAATATGATCTTATATCTTCTGAATCTTCCAGCCGCCTTATCTGAATTGACTAACTCTGTAAACACAGTTAAGAGAAACTATTAAACTATACTTCCTCCTGCTTTTTTTCAAATAGATTATTTATCACTATGTAACAGCAAACAGTGCCAACCTGAAATCCACTTCACAGTTTGTATTCGAGGACGTATCAGGAAGCACAGCCTGTGAAAATTATTGAATATGTATAAGGCACGTATATAACCAAAACTTGTTTTAACTTGTTAAGAACTAAAGTTTACTTACTGGTCTGAGCTGCTGACAATTGGCTTGAGCTCAACTTTGTACAATTTGTCGACTTCATGTTGCTAAAAGGCAAAATCAAGCATAGACTTCATGAAATTATAAGGGTGCTACTACATATTTATATATCAATAATATTTCAAGATCATAGTCATTTAGAAAGACAGAGTGCCAAATCTTTCACCTAAAATGTCATACATGTTCTCATACCTTCAATATTGTGACATTTGCTATTCGATCAAGAGGGCTCATTAAATCTGCATCAATAAATAAATCCTTCTTCCCTGGCAACTGTGAAACATACAACAGAATTATTGAATGAAAAGTACTTCTTTGCATTTAAAGAAACGGTGGGTGGTGGCACTGGTGGCCATGTCACCTGTTCAAGCAGGAAGATGAGCTGGTCTCTGGCTAGTCTTTTGAGCAGAGAGAAATCAGGCAGCTCAGGAGCATCTCTCCTCTCTGTCTGTGCCATATGGAGAGATCCTACCACACTATCCGGAGCTGGATAAACCTGTCAAACATTTCAGGAGAACATAAATGCCACTTAGATCTGAATTTTGAAGCTGATTTTCATCCAGCAGCTCTGCCATTTATTTCCACAGTTTATAAACAGATCGGAACGCCCAACCCCACATCCCAAGTTAGCCACAAAAGTAGCATTTTTGTAGTCATCCGAATTCGTTTAATTAGCATGTACACAAAAGGCAGTGAATTCGTATAATACCTCGTCCACCTTTTTCCGGAAGTGGTTTTGCTATCTGACGCTCGCTTAGTGAAAGTCCGATTCATTTCCGCAAATCGATTCTTTCGAACAGCAAAACCAATTCAGTGATTCCTTTTCTCCATCCCGTGGTCTTCCGGTGTGGCATGTGCTGAAACTTTACAATAAAACCATGGCACATCTCGCTAGTCGCTATTTACTACGTTTCTCGATTAAATCACGATGTTTGTTATAATTTTATTCGATCTGGTCCAGTTACAGCCATAATTCATCATAAAAGTTATTTACAAGTTACAACCTTAATTTGTTTTAACAATATACTCTTTGTTAAACGTATTTTTGCCGTTTCAGGTAATGGCATCACTTATGTTTCATCTTTACTATGATACATTCATCACTTGGCTAAAAAATATTTTTGCACGCTTTAAAAAAGATAATTATTGTTGATAAAACTGTAGTACAATAACATGTTAAATGAATTGCAAACCGGTGAACTGATTCATTGAAAAGATTTGACTCAAACGAACAATTCTTTCACGAATCGAATATCGCGACGCTTGTTTCAGTACGGACATCTTAGACTTGCGGACACAACACACCAGCCGTCAATACACAAACATCAAAGATGTAATGTAACATTGTCTACGGTTTTAATACATACGTTGCCTGTATATTCTGGCCAATCTATTTATAGACACAGTTATCAGACTGTGCACTCTCTTATTCTTCTTTAAAGTAACTATGAATTCATCGTCGACTGCAGTGCTGCTGGAAACGGTCAACTTCGCTGCAGAGAAACATCGTAATCAGCGCCGTAAAGATCTTGATGCCACACCATATATCAATCACCCCATAGGTACTATAAACTACAGCACTAAACTTCAAATTATATATAATCCGTCTCACTCCAGAAAATAAGCTGCTCTTCTTATCATTACAGGGGTGGCAAGGATTTTAAGTCATGAGGGTGGAATCACAGATATCGAAGTTTTACAAGTGAGTCAGATATATGTTTGTTTGTGGGTGCCTTTTAAGGTACAGTTTGTGCTTCATCTATAAATATTGTAATCTATAGCGAAATAACAAGAGGTTTATTTCATGAGCCATGCAGTGATTTATTACAGAGGCTAATGGAAGTTTGCATTGATGTGATTGAACTGTACACTTGTGCTACAGGCAGCATTGCTCCATGACACAGTAGAAGACACTGACACAACTTTTGAGGAGCTGGAGTCTGTGTTTGGAACAACAGTGGCAAGAATTGTCCAGGAGGTGACAGACGACAAGTCGCTGCCAAAAGAGGAAAGAAAACGCCTGCAAGTGGTGCATGCGCCACATCGCAGTCATCAGGCCAAACTAGTTAAACTAGCTGACAAGTTGTATAATTTACGGGACCTCAATCGTTGCACTCCCACAGGTGAGATATTGAAACTGCTGCTCAGGAGATTTGCGTAAGCATGAGTATTACAATATGTAATTTTACCGTTAGTGTAAAAATGCTGACTTGTGTCTGTGTTGACAGGTTGGACGGCAGGAAGGGTTCAAGAATACTTTGTATGGGCATCTCAGGTGGCAAGAGGGCTTCGTGGCACCAATCCAGCTCTTGAGGAGAAAATGCAGCAGCTGTTTTTGGAGAGAGGAGTGCAGTTCTGATGTGTTTTTGATGCAACTGATCATCATGGAATGCTCTTTAACCTAAAGGGACAGTTCAGCAAAAAATTATCATTCTGTCACCATTACCTGCCCTGATGTTGCTCCAAACCTGTATGAGATTCTTGTGTATTTATACAAGAGGAGATGTAAGGAAGAATGACATTTCCTTTTGTGCTGCGCTTAGTAAAGTCATACAGAGTTAGAACAACATCCGGGTAGGTAAAGGATGACTGAATTTAAATTTTTAAGGTATCTGTCCCTTTAATATAAAGATTGTTCATTATTATTTTTTTCAATTAGATAATTTTGTTAATAATAATGACAATAATAATAATAAGTGTACAATACATGCACAGTTATGAAATTCAATTAAAGTTTTGTTAAATGTGATTTGTTGTGTATTATTTCAGAAATGTATCAATATGAATAATAAAACATAAAAAAAAATTTTTTTAACCAAAAAAAAGTTTTCAGACAGTTACTGTTATAAAGTTACAGTTATTGTTTCTACAATAAAACTGTACAAGAGTCTTTTAGACATGGTACCTTTGGAATAAACCACTACAGTGGTTTTTAAATTAAATTAAAAATAATAATAATAAGAGGTTAAACAATCCTAAAAGCTTCTAACACTGTTTGAAGGAGATATTAATTTGAGCAAGAGGAGAGTATAATTACTGTATGATTTTCGAATTAAAAAAAACTGTAAAATGTAACTGGTTTCCATAGTAATTGTTCGATAAAGAATAAATAAATGTTAATATGAATATATTGTATATTATATTTTAAAAATGCATCACTTTTACCTGATTATTATTATACATCTGATAACTTATCAGTCACCACCAAAAGAAAAGGACAGGAGAAAATTAATAATAATGCGTCGTTTAATTTTAAAGGGGTTGAAGGTAGGAACTACTAAAAAGGTCAGTGTTTCCGCGGGGGAACTTTACGTCCGCCAGTTACGTTCTTATTTCCGGGACGTCCATGTTAGTGGATAAAGAACTGTAAACAGGATTTTTACGCAGACTTTCATCGACCGTGTATTCTTCAAGTGTAAAGGGACACACTTGAACTGTCCAAAATGTCAGGACCAAACGCATTAAATTCCAAGCAGCCGCCGATTCAGTCGACGGCAGGAGCTGTGCCCATCCGCAATGAAAAAGGTATTTCTCCGAGAAACTGAGAAACAGTTAGCTTTGACTATTAGCATGTCATGTACAAAATCATTATAATGGAAATATTCGTCTCAAACATAATAAAACCCCTGTAATTAGACTGGTTTGGATCTTGTTGGATTCTGAGTATTTTCGTATATTGAGTCTAACGTTAGTGGTGGTTGTGGGAACATGCTCTAAATGTTACTCATGTCTGAGAGAGCATGAAGCGAAAAGCAAATAACATTGTCATCTTTTAATAACTTGACACACAGCTTATGACAATGGCATCATTGTTTTGTTTTTATTTCTTTTCAGGTGAGCTTTCTATGGAGAAGGTGAAGGTGAAGCGATATGTGTCAGGTAAGCGTCCAGATTATGCCCCAATGGAGTCCTCAGATGAAGAAGAGGAGGATTTCCAGTTTGTTAAGAAAGGTAAAGAGGCTGAAGCAGAAATGGAAGTTGAAGAGGAGGAAAAATCTGATCCTCGTCTTCGACGTCTCTTGAATCGAGTCTCCGAAGATGTTGAAGAAAGGTATAGCTTATCTATCTGTGCAAAACTATTTATTCAAATATATTATTCTTGTACTGGGGACCGGTTGGTGTTAATGTGAAATGCACTGTTATGACTTCCACAGGCTTGCTAGACACAGGCAGATAGCAGAGCCAGAGCTGATTGTTCAAAGCAGTGAGGACTCGGATGAAGGAACCTGGCACCCTGAGCGAGAGGAGAGCAGCGAAGATGAAGAAGAGGAGGAAGTTGATGATGAAGTGGGTCACTTGAACAAAAATATTTAGGAAAAGCAAAGACTTGTATTTGCATTAAATGAGTTTACAAATAAGAGGTGTTATTTCTTCTGTATAGGAAGTTGAAAGGAGGAGAGCAATGATGCGTCAACGTGCACAAGAGAAGAAGAACGAGGAAATGGAGATCATGGAGGTGGAGGAGGAGGGGAAGTCCGGTGAGGAGTCTGAATCAGAGTCAGAGTATGAGGAATACACAGACAGCGAGGACGAAGCTGAGCCTCGGTTGAAACCTGTGTTCATTCGCAAGTGAGTTTGTGACCTATTATGCTTTTTTCTTTTTTACATATTCAATGTGTGTAATGTTGCCATTTGAGCTTGAAAAAGCGCTGCAAAGTTGCAAAGCACAATTTCCCTTCCTCAAAACAAGTTATTCTCTATATCAGTCAGCACTGTTTCTGAACTCCCTGAAATGCCTTGATTGTAGTCTTGAGTTTTCTTCTGGGAAGGATCACGTCATAATAATAATTCCTTCCCAAGGCATACGCAAAAAGAAGGGGACGAGGCCTGGTTGAGTTAGTTAGTTAGTAGTGTTGAAATTTACGGCTATGGTAAGAGGTGTGACTTTTCCAAAATGTTTAAAGCAATTGACCAATCACAACACACTGATCCAGCTGACCAATCAGAGCATATTGTGCTTATTGGAAGGAGGGGCTTCATAGAGACAGGAACTAAACAGAGCGTTACTGACAGACTGGGAAGAGAGGTGCTGCAATAATGTGAGAAATAGTTTTTTGAACATTCAAGCATAAAAACCTATTTTAGTAGACCCCAGAAGCAAAATCAAGATTTTGTAAAAGGGCACAATATATGCCCTCTTTAAATGCCCCAATATACTCACGGCGAAGTTCTTTTTCGTTCTTCGTTTAGGGGTAAAACGAAGTTCGAAATACATGAGCAGCAATATACTGATATCGAACATCTGACACCGCCCACTTTGCTGAGAGTGGCGTTTAGATGAATATGTAAATATGTGCTGCGTGCTTTCCTCTCAGTAACAAAATAAACGCACAAGAAAATGGAGAAAACAGCAAGCATTTTAAATAAAGTATAAGAAAAGCACACCCGGGTGTTTGTGCACTCGCAAATCATGTCTGATCGCAACGGACTTGCGAGGAGAAATTTACTGGAAAAGATTTTCACTTGAAAGAAGGCGGAGCCTCCACGCACACCTATTACGTAATCGCAACGGACCAATGGTAGTACAAAGGTGTTTACCAGCCTTCGACAACCTGTTTCGAACTCCAAACGAAGTTTGTTTTTGCCTGATTTTGTTCGAAATGACGTCACATCAGTTCGTTCTTCGATTTGCGCTTGAAGTATATTGGGGCTTTGAGTCTGTTATTCAGCAAACAGGCAGCTGTTACATGCTTTACAGTGCCGGTGAATGTTATTTTAATCTTGCGCTAATGTTAGATTAATATAAAGCTAGACAGCTGACTTGATAATGAAAATATAATAAAAGCTTATTCAAAATATGAAGCAAAACTCTCAAACTCTTTCATCAATGTGACGTTTCAGGAAGGACAGGGTGACAGTCGCAGAACGAGAAGCAGAGGAGCAGAAACAGAAAGAACTGGAAGTCGAAGCCAAAAAACAAGCTGAAGAGAGACGCCGCTACACGCTGAAGATTGTAGAGGAAGAGGCCAAGAAAGAGTTTGAGGAGAACAAACGTACGCTGGCTGCTCTTGATGCTCTGGACACAGATGGAGAAAATGAAGAGGAGGAATACGAGGCCTGGAAAGTGAGAGAACTGAAGCGTATTAAGAGGGACAGAGAATGCAGAGAAGCGTGAGTACTCATCATTTTCACAACAACAACAAAACATGACATTATTTTTTTAGAAAGTAAGTCATTAAAAATTTGACATGGCATTTCTTTAAATTACAGAATGGAGAAAGAGAAAGCAGAAATCGAGAGGTTTCACAGTCTTACCGAGGAAGAGCGCAGAGCAGAACTGCGCACAAATGGAAAAGTTGTCACCAACAAAGCATCGAAGGGCAAATACAAGTTTCTGCAGAAGTATTATCACAGAGGAGCTTTCTTCATGGTGAGTGATAAACAATCATCATTACCAGATTACCATAATTTGTTGTTTTGTCTGATATACATTTAATCTTTTCTGCAGGATGAAGAGCAAGATGTCTTCAGGAGAGACTTCAGTGCTCCAACTCTTGAGGACCATTTCAACAAAACAATCTTACCCAAAGTCATGCAGGTCAGTGCCATGTATTTGAATCCATCATATACCCCTTTTCCACCAACAAGAACCGGGTGCTGTTTCAGAGCTAGAGCTATTGCCAGTTCGGAGTTGGTTCGACTGACGAGCTTACTAAGAACCGGTTTGCGTTTCCACCGGCCAGAGAGCCACAACAGAGCTATATATTACGTCACTGCATACGTATCATGTTGCCCAGCAACGCTAGTCCGGCAGCGCCAAACACAAACACACCAGACTTGTTCGAGATGCATCGGCTTCTCGCAGAACGATCAGCACATGAAATCAAAGCACTGCGAAAGCGATCAAAAAGCACAAGGAGTCGTATGATCTCCAAACACTCCCGCAGCTCTGATCGGTCCACGCTGCTCCGATGCATCTCGAACAAGGCATCAACAATAATAGACGTTGCGTTACTATGGATGCTCATGGGTTTGCAAAAATAAATCGGCATCCAAACACGGCGAATCCAACGCGTTTGTGCAGCTCGCCGTAACTTACATAGACGGATATTATAATCGAGCTGCTATTAGCTCGACTAGCTGCTATTTAAAAATGGCGGTCACAAGTTTCTCTTCAGTCTTGTTGGCCACGGTAACCCCGCCCCCAGCCTCTGACGTAAGCGGTTCTTTCTTGGCTCCGTTCTAGACCCTGCAATGATTTGGTGCTACTTAAGAACCAGTTTTACTGGTTCGGAGCTGGTGCTTTGGCGGTGGAAAAACAAAGAACCGATTTGAAACTAGGCTCTGGCTCCGAACCAGCACCAGCTCTGCCTTGGTGGAAAAGGGGTAATACTGGTTTAGAAATAAATGCCATTCTACAGCTGTATAGTTTATTCCTCAGATCAGTTTATTTGGGGTGTTGGGTTAGTTTTCCAAAGGTAGCAATGTTAAATACCGGTACTTAAAATCAGATTTTGGAAATTAGTACCACTGCCAAACTGATCTCAGATTTTGAGAGCTGAAGTTGCAATGAAATGGAAGTAGCGGCAGATCTTTTCTGATGTATTCTGGCATACATCTGAGTGAAAAGTATTATCGTAAAGGAAAAGACCGTTCATTCCCTTGGTTGTTGATTGGATGGATGCAGATTGGAGTGCGAGTTTGTGGTCAATTGTTAAAAAGAAGGGAAAAAAAGAGGTGGTTAAAGCAGACTAAATCATGTGGGATATTGTCTGTTCAATTTAGTAGTTAGCAGTTAAATGTAGTATTACCTTCTAGCAAATCTGCTTTGACACATTTTGGGCCCATAACTTTAGTAGTCTAGCATCCATGTTTATACTATTATAAATGGTTATTCAATGTACTTTGTAGGTCAAAAACTTTGGACGTTCTGGACGCACTAAATACACACATCTGGTGGATCAGGACACGACTTCATTTGATTCTGCCTGGGCTCAGGAGAGCGCTCAGAACAGCAAGTTCTTCAAACAGAAGGCAGGGGGCGTGAGGGACGTGTTTGATCGGCCGACAGTGCATAAGAGGAAGACATAATCCTGTTATTTATGCTAGAAGAGCAAATTCAGCTCAAACAAGGACACTTTTAAACTCCCCACCCCCCACATCACCCTTATTTTACATGCGAGTGTTGGAGAAACCTCATAAATCCATTAAATCTTTATTGCATTTAGATTGTGTACATCTAGATGTTTCATGTGTACAGAATTCGGACTCTTTAGTTTCTTTGTTTCTAATGGGACAAAAAAAAATTACTTTTGGTTTTATGGTAATAAATTACTATGACACTGATCTCCAGGTTTCCTTAAGTCTTAAATTAGGTTTGAAATATTTAAGGCCATAAAAAGTCTTAAAGGCTTGTTTTTACTTACGAGAAGTCTTACATTTTGGATGACACTTTGACTCGGACATATCTGAATGTTTTACCGTATTAAAACGATCTAATTAGCGTACATCTTATTTTGTATTATTCTATCTTTGGATTTGCTTGTTCACGTGACAATTCGCCTCATTTACGGCAGCATATTACGTCTGTCTCCTGCACGCGCAACAGGAGAGAAGGAGAAGAAAATGGCTAATGTCAGTTCAATTGTAAGTTCATTGTTTTTGTGCTGGGGGGTGTGCGATATGTATTGTCTATGATGATATTGTAATCGCTGTTTTAACGATGTGCGAGTCACTGCGAGCTGACATCGCATTTGTCACTCGTGCTTTCACTGCGTGAAGTGTGCGGTTATAGGTATTATGTCCCCAAATAAGTTTTTGTCTTACATTTATTTCATGTTATGTAGTTATATTACAATATCACGAGCAAGAGTGCCGTTTTCCCCAGCACAAATTATTGCAAATGTGATATTTATTTTATACAACAGTTAAATGAACAATGTTAAAATTGTGAGTTACATTTTAGACTCAATTGCTGCCACCTACTGGCGGTTTTAGTTTCATTTTTAAAATACCCTTCAATTGAAAAGTTCAAAATAGAAATAATTTCATATTTAAATATTAAATAAATAAATAAAATCTCATAGCACTATTTATGCAATTCTAAATGCTGTGTAATGTCCTGGAAATCAATTTGAAGTGGCAAATATGGCCCCTTAATAAAAAAATTAATTTCTGTCACTGCTATAAACTGACCAGCGCATAGAATTTGAATAATATCTTCGTGAGTCACCAGGCCCACACCAGCCATGGTACCAGCACAAAAACACATAATCAGCAAAACTTTGAAAGTATCACAATATTATTTTTTTGGTCAATATTGCACACCCCTAATGTACAGTATTCATTTTTATTTCTTCAGGTATTAAAAATCCTTAAATTTGACTTTAAAAAGTGTGCCTCAACCATGATCTCATTTGTCCATCTGGAATGCATTACCAAAAAGGAGGCTGGAGCTTCTAAGAAATGAAAAGAGGTGAGTTGTACTGTTTAAGACTTTTAAAAAAGGGTTCCTTTATTAGAGACTAAATACAGTGTGAAAAATGGTTGATCATGAGCAAGAAGAAGGCAGTCCAATGTGTCCATACATCTCAAAGCAGTCTCATCCACTCAGTTGGTCAGAGCAATCAAAGCCTCCACCACATTTCCCATGTGTTCTCTTAGACTGCGCTCCGCCACTGATCGGGGAATCTCCATCTCTCCCATCTGTCAGGATGACATTATCATGTTTCTTCATTTCCATGTTAAAGTAAACAAGTTCATGAATCTCGCATAAAAACACACTTCTGTATACTTACAATGAGCTCCACATCTTCCTTCTTTATTGTTACTTTGGCCAGTTCTTTTTCTCTGTGGAAGTGATAGAAATGAGTATTGTCGTGATGGTCATTTATTAACCTCTGTTTCAAAAATATTTATTTTATTGCTGAAACAAGATGATGAGGGATCAAAATTTCCCACCTTTCCTGTTTCGCCTTTTGCTCTCTGGATCTTCTGTCTCCAATCACGGACATGGCCTTTAAGAACGCACGTCAAATACGCATTAAAATTCATAACATAACTCATTAATTCTTCATATTACTTAAGATTTTTGAGCATCTCCTTTTAAGGAACACATTAATGCTTTAATGATCATTTTTCAAAGGGTAGGTCTCACTTCAGTGCTCACTTGGTAGCAAACTAACTAAGCCGGCTGAGCAGTCCACGGCTGAAAAATGACAATATTAAAACTGTATCATAATTTGTGTGATTGCAGAGGATGCACCATAGTTATATGAGTGTTAATACAGAAATCTACTGTCCACTTCTGCCGCACATGTTACTCAGCTAGCCAGGTTATCTTCATTCGCTGCTGATACTTCTTCAACTCACCGTTTCCAAATTCGAGCTGGATATTTCTTTTTCCTCCGCATAGTCGGTAACCTTTTCCAAATCAGCAGCTCCACTATCATGTTTTCGGGGCTTTTCTGTTGGTTTTCCCGTACAGTTCTCATCAGCTTCCAGGTCCAAATCCACATCTCCCTCAGCCGCCATGTTTGCTTCTACACGCAGCCGGAACACAAAACAGTTATGAAAACACCCGGACTGAGATTCATGTAACACACGGTGTGTGCGTGCGTGTGTGTAATATAATAATTATAATAAAACATTATAATAACAAAGTAGAAATATAGAAATACTCTCTAAAACTGCAAATCTCTACATGGGTTTAATAACAAGTTAGGAGAAATCTTTTAAAAATCTACTTTAAAACACAAATCAACAGCGAAACCATTTCTTCTTATTATAATTTTTTTTAACAATATGAAAGTCCTCAAGTATGCTGGACACTTGTTGGCCACTTTTCCCTCACAATCTTTTAAAGTCACTTTGAAATCAAAATGTCCTTTTTATGGAATATTTCAGTATTTTCCATGCACATAATTTTTTCCGTGCACTTACTCTTTAAAGGGGTCCTATAATGCCCTTTTCACAAGATGTTAAATAAATCTCTGAGGTCCCCAGAGTGTGTATGTGAAGTAGCTCAAAATACCCCGCAGATATTTTTTATATAGCATGTTAAAGTTGTCACTTTTTGAGGGTGAGCAGAAACTAGCCGTTTTTGTGTCTGTCCCTTTAAATGCAAATGAGCTGCTGCTCCCAGCACAGAGGGCGGAACCTCAAGAGCTTGTGTGTGTCAGCAGCATGATTACCTCACACACGCACTGAAAATTTCAAAAACATTTAGCCTTTTATGTTCAAACCGGAGTCAGAAAGATGGAGAGACTCAAGAAGAAGTGGCAACATGTAGACAACATTTCTGAATGGTTAGTTGATGAATTTAATGTAGCTTATGTGTAGTTATCTTCTAGTCATTGATTAGCATATTCTGTCTTGATTATCTATAAATCTTGTTCCGGGGGCGGGATTTATGTAAATGTTAGGGTTGGTTATGTCACTAACCCGGGAGGAATGTTGTGTAGTCCCTACCAGCCATTTGTTGTAGTCCTTAAAAAGCAATTTAAAATAAAAATTCTCCCTTTGCTTTGAACTTTGAGTGTCGTAACTTTGCAGATGTTGTTTATTCCCAGACAGCAACATTACACACTAACTAAAGTTAGAAAAGTGAAATCATAATCAACCACCCCTGTAATAAAAAAAAGCGTCCTCTCCCACTTTCTTTTTACTCCCTTGCTGTGTTCTGTGAAGACATGTTTACCGGAGCCAGGGCGAGACAACCTTCACTCACATGAGCAATAGACCTTATTCAGAGCTGCGCCATAGGTATGAAAGTGAGGCTGTGAGGGAGACTTGCCGTGTTTTCAATGTTATCCGCTGTAAAAAGATGCATAAACTCCTAGATCACTTATAATTTTCCATAGCTCATGTTTTCTGGAGATTTTTATCTGCTGAAATTTCTTGGAAATATATATTTGCAGTGTTTCATCAGCAGAACAATTCAGAAACACGTTAAATAACAGTACAATCCACTGAAGAGATGTATGTCTATCCCTCACAGCCTAGCTTTCATTCCTGTAAAAAAAAAAAAATGCCGCTGCTGTGAATAAGGTAGCAAATCCAATCCATTCTGATCCAACGATCCAATCAATTCCCAATGGGAAAAAAAAAATCCTGCCCTACATTTTTTTTTTCTTGTTTGGGATATGTTACAATAGGGACAAAAAGACTTGCAACTTCCGTTTCATGCAGACTTTAAGCATTAGGATTTAGTTTATATTAAACTTTCATGAGACAAATTCAACCTTTGACTAGTAGGTACAATGTTGAGCTTTTTTAGAGAGAGAAAATTACAATTTCTGTTATCTCTGAAAAAAAATTTATTTTATTACAGTCACTCACAAGGCTGAAGATGATTATGGGTATATGAGATGCCATAAAATAGTAGGCTACAATTAGTTCCAAATTGTAAGCATCCAGACTTAAGTTCTGACATAAAACCATGTGCACAATTAAACAGCCTCGCTTATAAACAGACAGATGTTGTTTAGGTCCCAAAGCTTTCACCACACTATTTTTGTCCCTTAATAGGTTTACCAGTGACAAATACTTAAAGCAACACTGTTACTACGAGGCTTTCTCATCCACCTGGGTTTTCCACCTCTTCAACTTATAATCAGCTTAACAAAAAGGACGCCTTTTCAGAGCACACCTGCTCTTCTCTTCTGCTGTTCTCCGTTGAATATGTTTACATTCTTTGAGGAATGTTACAAAGGTTTCATAGGAAGCCTTTCCCCATCATTACCAGTCTATTTATTCTTCTGTACGATTGATCTCTGACAGCCACTGGACTTGGAAATTTCCTCTGACAGCCGGATCAAGTGTGGGAAGTGATGCGTTGTCGCTGTTGCTGGGCACAAGTAAGCTTTCCTGCATGTGATGGTAGTAGCACTGCGTGAGCTTTAGCATTTAGAGATTGACCTAAAATGTAGCTTGATTTTATCATTTAGTAGGGCAGCACACTTCAGTGCGGATGGGATTGAGCTGTGGCTGTCAAATTAGTCAATAGAGGTCATGTTTTTTGGAAAGTGTTGGCTCTGCTACAGTGTATATGATGACAAAATAAAGCAATAAGCCCCGCGAAGCCGTGATTTCCAGTGCATTTAGAACAGCTAAGGGCGTTGTTAGGCACGACGTGGAGCGGGGTTTATTTATTCCTCCGCCAAGCAATAGTTCCAAAGAGGTTGCCAAGCAACATGCAGCAACAAAGAATCACAAATGGCAGTTGCGCAGTAATACTAATGTAATGCGGTCACAGGTGTATGTTGGTTGAGTAATTTACAACGGTTTCGAACGCGACTTCCAATAATTTGGAATTCATTTGGAATGAATTATTCCTTCATGCTTTATATTATTTTTTATTTATTTTTTTACAGAGCACATTAATTATACAGTATACATATAATTTGTTTTTGTTTTTAAAATTATGATATTTTCTCCAATCATTTTTGCTGGATTACTTAAGTTCCATCTGATGATGTTTTTCAGATGTGCTAAAACATGAAACACAAAGTAAAGGTATAATAGTGATTAACCCTGCAAACAGGGAACTCTCTCAGAACTCTGGCTAACATTCTGGCAAGGTTATGAATTGAACAAATGTTCCTCCAATAATGTTATTAGAACATTTGTTCAGAGTTCAGAGAATCTGAGCTTTAATAATGTTCTCAAAATGTAAGCACAAAAACATTATGCATGCATCATTCATGGAACCTTTTTTCTGTAACGATGTAGTTGGATGTTCGTCTAACATTTTTAGTTTCAGAATGTAATTAGAACATTAAGAAGTAACGTTCCCAAAATTATAAAATGGAATGTTCGTGTTCCTTCAACATTCGCATTACCAAGAAAAACGTTTTTGAAACTTAAAAAAAAACTAGATGTTTTTCAGATATGATGAAACATGAAACACAAAGTAAAGGTAGGCTATATAGTGACAACATTAACCCTGCAAACAGGGAACGTTCTCAGAATCTTGGCTAACGTTCTGGCAAGGTTCTATCAAAGTTATGAACAAATATTCTTCCAGTAACGTTCATTCTCTCATAATGACCGGATTGTAGAACAACACCTCTATGTGTGTATTTGAGGATGATTGTTTTCCATAATTTTTTCTAAAGCCCATTAAATAACATTGATCAGATGTTTCTCATGGAGCTTCCTGAGTGATTTGTATTGTACGTTGTGCTTTTGTTCGAACAGTGTGCTAGTGTCCTTCTCTCACACAAGGCCCCCAATTATGGAGTGAAAAGACCTCCAGTCATTCTGGATGTTTCACTCTGAGGGAGAGATTACAGCTTCATTGAATACACTGTATACTTTAAAAGACCCTAATTGGTTTAGAAAAGTTCATGCCTGTGTCATTTAGCTGAATAAGGATTAATGCTGCTAAATTAAACGGTCAGTTCCTAGTAACACATTTGTTGTTATGCTCCTATTTACAGAACAAATAACACTGATTCATAAAGCAGAATGATAGTTACAAAAAGTCATATTTGATTTTCTCATATTTCATAGACATTTCCTTTTCTTAAGAGAGATTAATACAATGCCAGTGCTGTAATGTGCTGTCACTCTGAGAGCTGCATGCCATGAACATTGTTACGTAATGATATTGTTCCAGACGATGTTTCGGCCACATGACCCTGTGGAACTGCCAATACTTTGTAATGTTCTTTCTAGACTGGAATAGTACAGTACTAGTACAGTACAATAGTCTGTACTGAGACAACAGTAAACTCAAATACTCTCTTGAAATGCTGGTAAAGCTTGAAAAGTTCTGGTTTAAAATCATGTCCTCCTATTAATTTCCCTGCAGGATTTTCAGGGACATTAACAAATAGGTTAAACTATTGCACCAGATACAGAGCATTATTTGATTGGAACATCTTCTTAAAGGTAACTGTCACATTCCCCAAAAAGATATAATTTCACTGTGCTGCTTTTTAAATGATTTATGTTTACAAAAAAATGTGCATTTGAGGCCAAGAAAACCCAAAAAAATTCCATAAATCTTTTCTTTAGCCGTTTTTGTCTTTTATTATGATAGAGGACAATTAGTTAACAGGAAGCAAAGTTGGAGAGAGAGAGGGGGACAGGATCGGGAAAGGTCCACGAGCCAGGACTCGAACTCGGGACACCCGAAGCAACTGCGCTATAAGTGGGCGTGCTGCCCACGGGGCTATTGGCACCGACTGAATAACGTTTTTGCTAACGCTTGAGAACATTAGACCAGATAACTATGAACGAACATTGTATTAACGTTACTGGAAGAACATTTGTCCAACTTTAGCCAAAGAGACAGAATGCTAGCCAATGTTCTTTGTTAGCTGGGTTGACATTAGCACAACATTTGAAGTTAGTGTATCTAGAAAGTTTTAAAGGACAAGTTCGGTATTTTACACTTAAAGCCCTGTTTTCAGATCGTTTCTGATGAAATACAATGGTTAAGATTGAAATTTGGACAAATGCTGCTGGCCCGAGAATTTTCGGTTTCTGTGGTAGCACCCCCCCACCTCCACAATGGTTGCATAGGTGCACTGGAATAATCCTTCCTAAAACGCATTCAACTTTCGTTTTCAAAGACGTGAAACTCACCGAGTGGTCAGGGGTGTTCACTGATATGCTCACACAAAAATCGCTGCAAAAGATGCTTTCCAACAGGTTTTATCGTAGTTTTTCATCCAATACAAGTCAATGGAGTTGGACAAAAACTACGATAAAACCTGTTGGAAAGCATCTTTTGCAGCGATTTTTGTGTGAGCATATCAGTGAACACCCCTGACCACTCGGTGAGTTTCACGTCTTTGTAAACGAAAGTTGAATGCGTTTTAGGAAGGATTATTCCAGTGCACCTATGCAACCATTGTGGAGGTGGGGGGGGGGGGGGGTGCTACCACAGAAACCGAAAATTCTCGGGCCAGCAGCATTTGTCCAAATTTCAATCTTAACCATTGTATTTCATCAGAAACGATCTGAAAACAGGGCTTTAAGTGTAAAATACCGAACTTGTCCTTTAAAGTAAAGACCATGATCTTTTTGCACAACAGCGGAAAGGGATAGTTCACCCAAAAATAGAAATTCTGTCATCATTTACACACTCTTATGTCCATTGCACATCTGTAAGACATTCTGTTGACTGCAGGACACAAAAGAAGATATTTTGGGGGAAAACTGTCCATACATGGGGTCCAATGTCATTTGCTTCGCAGCATTTTTTAATACATATTCTTTTGTGTTCCACAGAAAAAAATAAGAGTCATGTTGGTTTGGAACGACATGAGGGAGAGTAAATGATGAAAGACTTTCTATTTTTGTGTGAACTGTCCCTTCAAGCGTGATTTCTGAATCAACACCGCAACTGTTTTTACCATATGTACGATGTCAAGTTTGTACATGATGCTGAAGGCTGACGAGTTTAAGTGTTTGTCAGACCCTGCTGTCTGGATTAGTGTGTCACTCTACCGGAGAGAGAAGGTCATCCAGGCTGAGACGAGGACTAAAAACTCCAGGATAATCCCAGCACACATACACACTGACCCAAATATAGAGCCACCGTGCGCTCTGCACGCTAGAAACTCATAACACATCCCGTGACACTACATAAACATGAGACACCATCACATATGATGATGTCCGCTTCATTATAATCATTATCTTCAACTGAAACAATTTGTCTCATATTGTGCAAACTTATTATGTGAAGATTACCAGTGTTTGTTGAAGTGTACCCCCATTTCACATTGAGACTGTGGGCAATGTATGCAAAGAATGCGGGATTGGACCTGTGCCGCTCTTCCTGTGTATTCCTCTAAACACCCACTTCATTCGCTTCCCTCTGTTTCTGGGTCAAAGCATAATGACCAGATTACATATGTGGCCTCTATTAAATCAGACAAGTGAGTAGTTGCTAAGGTGCCACTTAGCCAGAAAAGGGGGATCCAAAGCTATGTCAACTTTGCGAGAGAAATCACAAAATCGCAAGTGATTACATTATTCTGCCTTAAACCGATTAGAACCCTTGGGAAATCCTATTGTACGTGAGGGTGCTCTGGAGCCGGTGCACTGGAGCGAGGGCCTGGGGGAAGGGAGGGACAGATGGAACCTGCCCCCTCCTCCTGCTGCTCTTGTTGACTAATCTCACTGGGTGAGTACAGGCGACTGGAGGGACGGCAACTGGGCATCCACTCTTGCGCACAAACTCTTCTGGCACCATTCGATGCCACTAGGCAGCTCGTAGGAAATGGGAAGACTGTTCGGATGTTCCAACGCGAGGAACATGAGGGTGTGCAGTTGGAGATCCATGGAATCACACCTGCAGAGGAAATTAGCTGAGGACCATTTCATGTAAAGCTGAGGGACTCCTACAGTTGATAAATTGTCCTGACTCGCTGGTTATAGTATATAATTAGATTTTTCTCCAGTCATTTTTTTTGGAGGACTTGTTTTAATGACAAAGCGTCCTTGACAAATAAGACGCCATGTCGACAGCTCAAGCTTTACACCACACCGGTGTCTACAACTATTTCCTCAACATGGTGGCTTATCAGGTGAGAGAGAAAGAGAGAGAGAGATGGATATTATTTCATAGTGATGGGAGATGTGCAATGACATATCAGGTGTTTTCAGATTCTCATGGATCTATTATTGGAACACAAGAAAAGCTTTACATAAGCATTATTCTTCTCTTACCAGAACCTAATCTGGCTTTGTAGAACTTAGAACTCAAAGACAAATTATGACGAATGTTGTGGATTTATGTTGAACATAAGGAACCTGACAATTTCACTTATCTTACGACTACAACATTTTCAGTAACTGGATTTCACACTTTTTTGCTGATTTGGCTTTTCTATTCGTCCTCAATATGAGTGAAGTTGCCACAGAATGACACTGACATATTTGACAGAAAATAGAGCTCATTATATGATATAATTTGTATTAGTGGAGCACTATATAGTATGTGAAATATATACTCATATAAGTATGTTTCAAGGCAATAGAATTGCTTAAATACTGCAGAACCTAATTTTTCAAGCTTGCAAAGATTCAAGATGTCTACAGGTTGTCGCATAACTTGTCATGATTGCTCTGTGATAGGACTCAATTTATGAGCTCAATATTTTTATTTTATTGTTTTAACTAATTAACCTTGCATTTCATTTGAATAACTCAACTTAGGTGACTAGAGACTGAGTTCACTCAGTGTTGTCTGCATTAGGATGAGCTGTCCCTGAAAAGAATAATCCACTATTAAATAATTTAAATGATAATTGCTATTATAATTGCACTGTTAAAATAATTGGTCAGTTGTTGTTGTTTGGTATAAGAAGGTAAAACTCCTCTGTCAACAGAAACGCACAGGCATTATGGAAAGTGCTTTCTGTCAAATGAAATTAAGAGGATGAATGACTCATTCTATCATCATAAGCTTTAAGAGTCAGTGTGTTTTCACCCTCCTTACTTCTGAGATGTGAGAATCAATAATAAAACGTTTGTAAATTAATTTATTGAAAGGATCAAATATCATCACTCCTTATATTCTTATTTCTAAAGCTTATCATGGCTAAGTCATGGTATTTCAAACCAAAAATATTCTGCTGTCACAATGTTGTCACCATCACTTTAAAACCAATTTGCTTCATTCACACTCTAATATGAATGACTCACGGGACCTGTTATGTATGTTTGCAAGTTTAAAATCTGAGATTTAATTATAACTTTTAAGTTGCAAGCATTATTCTGTTGAGTTCTGTTGACATAATTTTGATCATTACATAAACATAATATTGTGTGTAATTAAAACTCAAATTTATGCATTAATTGTTTTTTTGTGTTTTTTTTGTAAAGTAATTTAATGAAATAAGTGGATTTCTAGTGGCTTATTCATGGTGGGGTTTTTTTTGTTTTGTTTTTTGTGAAGGGAAACACCTGTTAATGTAAAGAAGGCCATGGTGGTTAAATACGTTATATTTAGCATGTGTTAGCTGTGGATTTTAACTGAAATAGAGATTAATTGGTTCCAGGGCTACTAAAAAAATAGTTCAACCGACTTCATTTTTACTTTTTACTGTGTTTACGTTACAAATAATTAAGTTCCTGTAACTCACTGTAGTTTGTTGGTTGAATATAGTTGTCATAATTAACCCTTAAATGCGTGAATGTTTTGCCAATCATTATTACATATTCGGATCTTTAGAGATCCAGATCTATATCTAACACGTATGAATCTCTATCTGATTATATAAAACTCTCCTGATATTAGAATAACAATTACAGAAGAATAAAATAAAGCATTTTTGTTACCTTTTGGAGTTTGGAAGGGTTCAGTTTGAGCAAATGTTTTATACCATCATCACTGTCCTTTTTAGAGCTAATTTCCCAGGACATTCAGCATCTGGTTCATATTCGCAATCTCAAATATGTTCTTAAAACTATAATTTTCAACATCTTCAAAATAAAAAATAAATTGTAATTTTTAATTTTAATAAAAAAAAATTGAACGCTGACAGCTTCTTCCCCAGATCCACCATCAAGTGGACAGTGACACTAATATTTGATTGCGTTAAGCACTTGCTCTGCAGTAAATCGCTGACCCATTTCAAGTTTTGCTGATGATACTCCCTGTACTTTTGTTTTCTGCCTGTTTCACTTCATAATTGTGTATCAGACATTGTCATCTTTTTTAGATTTAGATTTCATCAGAGAATCAATTATTGTTGTGCAGGAAAAAAATATACTTACACTGTTACACTCCTCGGGTCATTGGCAACCCTATTACATTTTTACAAAAATAAATAAGTGGGTAAACTTTTATCTTTTTTTATTTATTTTTTTTATAATGGATTGATTGAGGAATACTAAAAAGGTTGATGTCTAACTTTAAAAAATGAATGAGGAGGAGGGTAGTGGATGTCGTTTAAGGGTCAAAAGAAAATTATGCACCTGAGACCTTATAGGGCCCTATTTTAACGATCTGAAACGCAAGTATCAAGCGCAAAACGCATGTAACTTTGTGGGCGGGTCTTGTGCGCTGTTGCTATTATACCGGCGGGATAAATTACTCTTGCGCCCGACGCAAATCTAAAATGGGTTGGTCTGAAGTAGCTTCATTATTCATAGGTGTGGTTTGGGCGTAACGTGAAATAAACCAATCAGAGCGTCATCTCACATTCCCTTTAAGAGCAGGCGCTCTTGTTCTATAGCGGATTCCTATAACGGCGGATTTGCCAGGCGAGGAGACCGACGTTCTCGCCAGGGCTGTAAAACACAGAGAAGTGACATTGGGGATGGATAAACACACCCAAATTAACTTCGGTTAAACAGGCGTATGATCATTTGGGTAAATGTGTAAGCTAGATGTATGCTTTTATAATAAACTATCTATCTATCTATCTATCTATCTATCTATCTATCTATCTATATCTATTCTATCTATCGTAATAATGTATGATTTGAAAAAATGAAAACGGCTGCTTCTGTGTGAGAGAATCAAAGTGTATGCGCGTTGTGCACACGCTACATTAATTATGGCCAAGCATGCACCCTTAAAATAGCATATGAATAACATGCGCAACGCGCCACTGACTTTAAACTAGTTTTTTTTTCGGTAAATGGCGGAATTGTTTTCTAAACTTGCAAAATAGCATGAGGGAACGTTTGCGCCAGAACACGCCTCCTCTTTGCGCTGAACCGCCCCCGGGAGCGCAAGTATATGTCTTAGTTAACCGACGTGCGTCTGTGGAGGGAAAAGGCCGCTGTGCGCGGGTGCAAAATAGTAATGATACATGGGTCGGTGTACAAAGTCAATTGCGCTGGGTGCAAGATAGGGCCCTATGTCTCCAAAAAAATAAAAAAATAAAAATATGTAATGATCATTTGCTCGTTATTTACTCACCTTCAATGTCATTCCAAAACCAAAACTTTCTTTCTGCCGTGGAACTTAAAAGAAGATATTTTCAAGATGGTTTCAACTGTTCTTGTCCAAAATTAAAGTTAATGAGGTCCAAAACAACACTGGTCCCCAATGACTTTCATTGTATGAACAAATAAACATTGGTACATACATATTACAAAATATCTTCCTTTTTGTTTGGAAGCTTTTCAATTTTCAAAAGGCAATTCTTAACTTAATATTTTTATTTGTGGCGGAAACTAGTTTCTTCTGAAACTGATACTTTTGTGTTCCTGAAAAGACAAAAAAGCCATTTAGATCTTGATCATCATGAGGGTGAGTAAATGATGACATCATTTTAATTTTGGGGTGAATTATCACTTTAAAGACTACTACAAAAGGGTTAGACATGTGTATATATATCTTGACATGAATTGCTCTATATTTTGATGGTTTCCCCCTCAAGTCACATAGTGAATAACTGTGACAGGACATCGTAGTGAAGCACAGTTCTTCACACAGTACATTACTGAAAGATGGTGTTTTTTATACTGCTATCATTCAAAATCCAGTATACGCTAATGAAAAATAGATTATTAATCTGTCGGTTGGAACCGAGTTTCTGCCCAATCTCTGCTTCTGGGTTTAGCTGAGGATAAAAGATGTTTGGACCCCATCCAGACAACCAACCCAGATCCCTCAGGAAATATACAGATGCTTTGAGCGGCCTCGATTAATCCTGAACCCTGACTGGTCTGCTTTTCTTTCTATCAGATATGCTGCTGCTGTGGCCCGGCACCATGTTCCCTGTGTTGTTCTTTCTGTCCGCCCGTCAAATCATCATCCAGCACGCGGGTCATGTACACGTTATTCCACATCCTGGCCTGCACTGTCTCATGCCTCATGCTGTCTAAGACCGTGTCCGAGGCGGTGAGGGAGAATGTAAGTACACGTTCTTACACGTTGCACAGGCTACAGTTGGTCTTCAATCGCCTAACTGACTTTTATTTGTGCTGGTGCTGTAAACAGCCAAAACTCTACTTTATTTGTATCAAGTCTCATCCAATCAAATCTTGGCTAATCTGCTTGGCTGGACTCACACCAGCTACACATGCCAGCAGGCTGTGGCACACAATAACAGACAGCTCTCTTCCTCAGGTGCCTTTCTTTAATGTGGTGTGTGATGAGGCTCATGGTGGAGGAGACTGTCAGATGTTGGTGGGTTACTCTGCCGTCTACCGGGTGTGTTTTGGCACAGCTTGCTTCTACTTAATGATGGCCATCTTCCTCATCGATGTGAAATCCAGTCAGGATTTCCGAGCCCTCATCCACAATGGGTTGGTGACTGCATTATTCCCTGTATTTTGTTTGCACTGTCTGTAACACAACAGAAAGTTGCTTCGACTTTTCACTTTTCCGCAGTTGTGGAGACATTAGGTTAAGTTCTTAAGAGGAAAAAACTGATCTGGAAGAACTAGATCCTTGGACCATATGGTGTACATGCATCCATGTTTATCAGTAGGTTTATTAAGTTACTTCATATGAATAAACTAACACACACTTATTCTCCTCATTCTCATTTAGGTTCTGGTTTCTGAAGTTCATCACCATGCTTGGGATGATCGCTGCTGCCTTTTTTATTCCCACAGAATCCTTTTTGCATGGTGAGCTATTCATCTGTGACACAAATGCTTATATTTGAGAAATAATAGAGAGAAACTGATATAAAAATTCTGGCTGAGACCAATAAATAAATTAATAACATTACCATTCAAATGTTTGGGGTCAATAAACATTCAATATGTATATGATTGTTTTTTTAAATAAATTGATACTTTTATTCAGCCCTTGCTGAATTTGGTGCATTCAATTCTTAATGCATTAAATGGATAAAAAATAACAGTAAAAACATTTATAATGTTATAAAATATTTTTATTTCAAATATATGCTGTTCTTTATGAATGCAGTTATGAATGCACAATTAAATATTCAATATCAACAAATTAATATCTAATATTGGCAGATAAACTTCCTACTGATATGGGAAAGGAGGTGTATTGATCAAAACATAGTGATGTGTCCTAGACTATCTAATCTGATTATGTGCTTATAGTGATTATGTTACAGTCTTGGCTTATGGCTCTGGTGATGATCAGTCTGGATCATGTGATTTGCACTTCTCATTTAAATCCTCCAGGTGGCCCTACGGACACGTGAACATTTTACATTTGCACACAAAGTGGGGATTATCTCAGTCAGTGGGCCTAGTTTATAAAACACCAACAAATTTAATTCGAAAATGTTACAATGTTGCATTCGATTCAGTGAGACATTTTATGTACAAATGGTTTTACATGTAATTTACAAAAGAATTCGTTCTGATTCATAAATACAGCCCAGGTCACCTCATTTCACTGTATTTCATAAATACACTGTATTTTTTTTTTTGTCTTATTTTTTAATTGTTTTCCCCTTTTTTTCCCTCTTTCCATGTAGCTTGGCATTACGTTGGAGTAGTGGGAGGCTTTTCTTTTATCCTAATTCAACTCATTCTCATCACAGCTTTTGCTCATACCTGGAATAAAAACTGGTAAGTGAGGAGACTGGGTTCACAACAACAGTATGTCCTCTTGAGGCAAACCTGCACTAACCCACAATAACTACTGTAGGAAGGTGCTCATTACCAGACTATGAAGAACCACATCTGGTTCATGTCTGGAGTCACATCTCGCTCAGGAATGATAAAATATCACCCTCCACAGTTGTAGAGTTTTAGATAATCTCTGTCCTTCACTCCCTTCCTGCTTCTCGCTCTGGTATCTCACTTATTCATATACACACGCATTCTTACTCACTTCCCGTTCACCCTCTGACATCCAGTTTATCCCAGATGTTTGTGGAATCTACCTCAAGCCATTTTGAGGCAGAATGTCATCTTAACACAACGGACATAATAGGAATTATTGCTCTTCCTGTTTTTCCTGATTTTTGATATACACATGAGGCGTCATTGATCTCACTCACCCTGTCTCTGCCCTGCCTCTCATTGCCAGGTTAACCGGTGCAGCTGAGAATAAAAGGTGGTACGTGGCAGTCATGTGCGCTACCCTCTTTTTCTACACCATCGCCACCATGGCCTTCACTTTCATGTACAAATACTACACTCACCCAGCGGGATGCCACCTGAATAAATCCCTGCTATGGACTAACCTGGCCCTCTGCACCTTCATGTCTTTTATTGCGGTCACTCCCTGCGTGCAGCAAAGTTAGTGCTTCATCTGTTTCTGTTCTCTCACTAAAACAATAGTTTGGTAGTTTATATCAGTAGTTTAGATATAAATACCCTTGCAACAATTTAACCATAAAATGTATATAAATGAAGAATGATTAGTCATTTAAGTTGACCGTTTGTTTCGCTCTCCCTCTCAGAACAGCCTCGCTCAGGACTCCTGCAGGCTTCCATCATTTGCTGCTATGTCATGTACCTGACCTTCTCTGCTCTGTCCAGCCGCCCACCAGAAAAAGGTAAGCAAGATTTGCTTGTTTCATGCATTGTTTCTGGTCAATTTTAGGCTATAGTTTGCTTCCATAACATGTCTTCTTTCAGAATGGTAGCAAGAAAACATTTCAAATATGCATTTATCAAAAATATAAGATATCAGTTCTGCTGTTGTTCATTAATAGGCGTACCTAGTGATGTTGTACAATGAAGACGGTGTCATGTCGCCGGAAATAGAGTCATCAGTGTCCCACTGTGTTAGTGAGCCAGGGTCCTTACTGTCCTTACCGGTGCCGAATTCATGTACACGATATACTGGCTCACGACCTAGGAAGTTAGGGAGCTGATTGAGAAGCACCCATAGTGATAACCATTGCACGGGACAAAAATATGGAATGTCAAATTACTGTAGATACGCATTAAGCAATATAAATACAGACATGAGATTAATAAAAAAAAAGAATTCATATCAAAATAGTTTTGAAATTTCTTTTCCAATTATTTGTAAAAGAAATTACTTTTAAATAATCTCAAATGTCTCACTGTACATTACATCTGCACTTTTACTAGAGCACCCTCACACATTTCAGAAGCACCCTCAGTGATTTGATTATTAATTTATTAAAATGTAGATAGTACAATTTAAATGTTTTAGTAAACTTAAAGCCAAAGTTTAGGTTTAATGTTTAATTTTCCATCTGACAGTAAAATTAAAAGGTGGGCAAATTCATTTAAATAATTGTGATTAAAACAACTGTGAACAAATAATGAATTGAGATTTTACAGCAACATGAATATTTGTTATGATGCATAAATCTAAATTTTACCAATGAAAAGTAATTTACATGTGCATGTGCACCTAACTGACGTGAACACCTGAGCTGATGCTAAGCGTTATGATTTGACCAATCAATTGGCACATATTAACATTCAAACACACCTCCAGAGTTAGATGGAGGTGCATTGGTGACACGGAAAAAACGTACATACTTTATGTTGATGGTGAGACGTTTTTTTTTTTCGTCTCACCATCAACGTAAAGTATGTACAGTCAGGAAGGGTACAAAGCCACGCTAAAGTAACATAAGCTGATAGTGCGGTGGAAAGCTTTATGTAGAGGTCACGAGCAGAACATTCGACCCTCGACTAATCACCTCGAGGAAGGTCTGAGACTAGAGCCAATCACTGTCCTCACAGGACATCATCTGAATAGATGAGCGAACGCACAATATGGGTCACACAACGAGACGGCGGTACAAGTGAAATTGAGCCTACCAGCTGATGCGACCCACGTTGACATGGAAAGACCGTGGAGTTCAATGTGTGAGCTGGCACAAGATGCCAGAATCCAATTCAGACTGCTCTGCCTCCGCTCTTTTCTTCTTCAAAATCTCACACTGATCAGTCGAATATTAATATGAAAGAATGTAGCCCGACTCAATTATTAAAACCAGGAGATATATAGCTTGCAGTTGCAATGCTATATTACAGACCATTAGAAACTGCATACACAAGAATGACTTAAAAAATTTTAGTAAAACTATTAAACTCATTTTTCGTTAATTGAAATAAAGCTGTAATAAAATTAAATAAATAATACTGGATCCAGCATGTGTGAGCCTGTCTCTACCTGTCAACACAAAGCCAGCCAAGTAACTAACCAGTCAGTCACCGTAATGATGAGGGGCACTTGAAGAGTGATTGGCGGCCTGTTTGAATACTTTCAACTCTTTATGAAACTCTGAAATGCTTTATAGAATCACAGACTGATCTGTTGTTTCAAGGTCAGAGCGCAGTGATGCATGAAAACCTCTATCGGAGTAACTGGATTGATTCATCCCTCAGCAAAGTTAATCAAACTGGCTGTAATCACATAGTCATTAACAAAAGGTCATCAGTGGAGCCGCAAAACTCTTCCTGGTTCGCCATCTCATCTCACATCATTTCATCCATTAGTGGTGCATTTCAGAGGAA
>NC_138726.1:25902641-26130141 GCF_965113295.1 Leuciscus leuciscus | reverse complement strand
CATACTGATTGAACTCACCAAAATCCTTTTGGCAGTACTGTCTCTGGCGCTCACCTTTCCCTCGAACCCGGCGGCATTTCCCACAGTGGCCTACAAAAGGATGAAATGTTTTCATGACGTAACCAAAAAAAGCCCAGACTTTGTCATCCGTGCAAACAACAATCAACAATGGAAATTAACTATGAACATTAATGAAAAAATATGTGTCTGGCATTGTATGTAAGATTTTACATGGCAATTAGTGTTGTCATTAGTACCGGCACTTCGCTACCAAGTTGATACTGAAATTTTAAAACTGTTTCTGGAGTACCAGGAGTACAGAGTATCGCTGATAGACAGCTGCTTTCAAATGCTCCTGTGTGTATAGTGCTTATGTGCGTGCTCTGTGAAAAGCTTCAGAGGTTTCTATTTACAACGTGTTTAATGAAGCGCTGAGAATTATAGCCAATCATAGACATCTTGGCACATGTACGCAATTTCACTCGGTGGCCATCTTTGAAACCTCTCTCGGGCATCTATTTCAGTCATGCAAGTGCAGCTCATCTCTCTTTGAATGGGGAAACATCAAATTCTCCGAAAATGTTCGCCAAGCTTACGATTAACTTTAATTTAATGAAGTTTTATGTAACAAAGTTCGGGAGGAGCACGTTCAGGTAATCAACCAATCAGCACAAGAGGAAGCCGGTATAAATATAGCCTTCACTCACCTCTGTCCCATAACAGTTTCACAGCACCCCTCCACCAACCCCATCACCTTACTCTTGGCTGGTTTTCTATCCCAGTCAAAAGGGGGGAGCACTCTAGGTTCGGGCCAAATTCCGAGTTCTGAGCCCTCCCCCGCACAGCACGCCAAATACGCATAAATTACTATATCTCGAATCATGACCAAAAAAACGCAGGCTGCAGTGACATGATGACTTTACCAATCAGCGATTGGCTCTTTTATTTAGAAGGTTGGACCACCATATTGCGCGTTGCACGTTCTCCCATTCATAAAAGGAGTGAACCGTCTTTCTGTATATATAAAGTCTTTGACTAAAGTGATTGATGGACAGCTTTAGTGATTATAAAAGGGAGCGCTCTTTCCTCGCTTTCTGTATATAACCCATTTACAATTTGAATTTGTTATTGAATTGAATAGTTATTTTTCATGCTGCTACGCACGGCAAAGTTTTGGGAAAAACAACTGTATGGAATTGCGGGATTGAATGCAGAATTTCGATGATATGCATAATGATAACCATAGCAGCGGACAGGAAAAATGTAAAGTGTAAAAATATTTGATGTATTAATGTATTATTTAAAGCTGCAGTCCGTAGCTTTTTTGGGTTAAAAATGATCCAAAAAATTTTTTTGAGCAAGTACATAACCAGCCAGTGTTCAACACTATCTGCTTGTCTTAGCTCGATTCAAAACGGTAAGCTTGTAATAATGTTTTTAACTCCAGTGGTACTGGTGGATTTCCGCGGGAAATTCGAGCATGTCTTTGCGTCATTACATCACATCTGTACACATAAAGAAGGTGTCCCGGCTAGTAGACTATGTTGCGTATGAGGATGTTGGAGGTGGAGATTTATAGCCTTTTCTCGCAGCACTTGATATAATTAAACTTATCAATTCGATGGCGGATCCAGAAAGGTTCAAACGACAATCCCCAGGAGATTCACCCACTGTGAAACGCGAAAGACTTCGGAATTCGGAGAAAAAAAGAGACTGCAACCGGGCCCATGCGAAAACAAGGATAAATATAGGAAGGGCATTAAATGTAGTCACTTAATGTTGATGTTGTTAACAATTTGAGAACAAAGTATAATTTGCACGGTTTGACGTGATATGATAAGCGATCGTTAGATTTAATCTGGTTGGGCAGAACAAAATTGGATGATACT
This sequence comes from Leuciscus leuciscus, assembly GCF_965113295.1. Classification (NCBI taxonomy): domain Eukaryota; kingdom Metazoa; phylum Chordata; class Actinopteri; order Cypriniformes; family Leuciscidae; genus Leuciscus; species Leuciscus leuciscus. Next base: position 26,128,252 of record NC_138726.1, on the reverse strand, counting down.
TTTTCCGTTGAAAATTCTAATGTTGGTCATACTTCCAAAAAGTAGAATTTGTGATTACGAATGACAGTATCCACACCGGCGCAGTGACTGACAGCCACATTCTCCTCAAAACATTGGATTCATCCGCACTGTGCCAAGCCGAGGCACAGCCCACGTAAAGTTGATAATTCCGTGAATAACTGCAATTGCAGATTTCGAACAGAGATGGCGACAAAGAGGAAAAACTGTGGACTGCAGCTTTAATTATTCTTATTCTTATTAATAATAATTAACTAATTTTTTTAATTTTTTTATAGTTGAATAGTTCCAATAGTAGTACCAAAATTGCACCAGAGTTCTGAGAAATTGTACTGGTATCGGTATGGACTACAAAAATGTTGGTATCGTGACAACACTAATGGCAATGATAAAGTTCTGACCTCTATGATGTATTTCAGGCAGTCGGTTCCTACGGTTTTCATCTCTTTCCAAACGTGGGACTGGCTGCTGTTGATAGGGGGGCTGAAGGGGCCAGCGAGCAGCGGGACCTGGGATCATGACCTCGTAAATCACAGTTGTATTTACAAAAGGCTCCTAACATTATACTTTAAGCAAATGGGACATTTCTGCCAAATACTAACCACCACATGTAGTACTTCAAATGGACCCGACATTCAATCTATAGCTTTATCTCAAGATCTATTCACAGCACAGATAATACTTATAAAAACTAAAAGCTTGATAGATTCCTAAATACCAGGAATGAAAGGTTTTTACCCCAGAAAAGAGGTTTTGTGGCTGGATGTGTTGTAGTAGTGGTTGTGGTTGTGGTAGTGGTAGTCATAGTGGTTGGAGGTTCAAATGGCAAGTGGTTTGCAGTGTGGTGAGGATGCCGGAGTTGACTTCTCCCGTGGTACAGGGCATATCTGTCTGGAGGGAGCCAGTACTCATATTCTATCCCAGAGTTCTTATCAGTTGACAAGACCTACAATCAAATCAGTACCAATGAACACAAATGGGCTGCTAGGCATTAAGAATCATGAACTGAAGCTTACCATGATGTGCAGGTCCTCCTGAGTAGGTCCTGGAACTTCAAAACTCTCCCAGGTATCGGCAGAGCGGCGATACAGCAGTTTGGTCCCTGCAACGTTGTACTCTCCAGGAATATTGATCTTCCAGTGCCCATTGATCACAAACTGAGAGCGCCCATTCTGGAGTGCTTTTAAAAAAAATTGAAAAAAGGTGATTTTTTCCTAAAGACATTGGACTACACAGCATTATTGTCATTTTCTCATACAGTGCACAAACTGTTCTGTTAAATTGTGAAAATTTACTGCAAGTTGTCCAATACATTAGGCCTATTTGATTGCGCTAATAAATGCTTTTGTCTGTAGTCATCTACAGTTCTATCTCACACTGTGCACCTTTTTTTAACTTTTGCTTTGAGAAACACATGTTGAACCTCCGGTGGAGAGATCACACGCAAGGCTGTGTTCTAACCTAGATAGTTTCTGCTGTTATCAGTCACTCTGATGTGTGTGGCTCCGGCCGGGATCATAGTGACCTCACTATACCCAAATAGTCCTGCAGGGAAACACAGATGAGAGAGTAATGCACCTCAGCCCATTTGAAAAAAACAACAACAACAAACCCCCACAGTTATTTCCAAAAGGTGCGCAATCCTGCACGTAACAAGACTGTATGTTTCCACGCTGTGTCTTGCTGCAGCCGCTAGACTTGGTCTAGCTGGAAGGCACTGAACTCCAGAGTTACGACCCAGGCTGAACTTTTCCTTTGACTTTTGACCCTCTTTACAGAGCGTTGTGCTGGTAACCTCGAATCTGTTATACTACTCTCAGAAATTCACATGCAAGAGAGAGGGAAACAGAGTGGTATTCGGATAGCCAAACAATGACAGTATTATGACTTTGTTTTCCCCGATGTAAACGCTCTGTATTTTCAGTTGGCCAGCGTGAAGGACGCTTTTAAAAGAGGTTCTGTTTCATGCGGAGAAGTTCAAAGGCAGAGGTGTCAGTGCTCTAAGTGTGTAGATATGTGTATGAGAGAGAGAAACGACAAGAGAAAGAAGAGAAAGAGAGGTCACTGTCTGCAAGAAACCACTTAATCTACCTTTCAAAAGTTTGAGTTCAGTACGATGTTTTTTAAAGAATGGATTAAATTGACCAAAAGGGACAGTAAAGAAATTTACATTGTTACAGAAAAACTTTCTCTCTTTTAAACTTTCTATTCATCAAAGAATCCTGAAAAAAATGTATCACTCTTATCACAAACATATTAAGCAACAGCACAACAGCACATTGATAATAGTAAAAAACTTTTCTTGAGAAGCAAATCAGCATATTAGAATGATTTCTGAAGGATCATGTGACACTGAAGGTGTGCTGAGGAGTAAAAGCCAGATTTTACCGTTTCAGTGAACTGAATAACAAGATTCGCACAAGTGTTTATTCACATCTCTTATAATAATCTTGAAATAAAACTATTGATTTCTGTTCTACTGAGTCAGTGAGTATATTTGGATTCATAGCTGACCATTGTTCTGCCCGTTGCTTTGATAAACACTTCTGTGATGAAGGCAGGTTGAGTTGTGGCCTCCACACACCATGCAGGCGTCCTCCTGCTGCTGTGATCCAAAGATCAAGTCACATCCTGGCTTCTGCGCACACACACACACACACACACACACACACACACACACACACACACACACACACACACACACACACACACACACACAAAAACCCTGCGATTAGAAGCCAAAATATCAAGCACCGTCACATTCTGTTTCAACAGTACAAGCTGATCCCACAACACTCCTGATAAAACTGGAACAGCTCATGGCCTACAGAATCTTGGAGATTTTCCAAGAAATAAATTTAGACACTACTAAAGAGAGAAGCATCCAAGATTAAAGATCCTCAAAATAAATGCATTCCATCATTTTAATAGCACCATGTTTGTTTTCATCAGTTCATCTCCGCACAATATTTTCTGCTATGTGTATTGATTTTACGAGTTTTCAGAGTTTCAACTTGATTTCTTTAATCATAAGAGTGGTTGGATTAAGCGTAATGAATTGAACACTGTAAATTGCCTCTCATGCTGTAATCCTACTTCAGTTCCCAGCATGCACTGAAGCATACATAATGCAGATTATCGTTTGCTGCTTTTACTTGTGGTTTTGTTTTTGTGTTTATTGTCATTTACAGCTATTAAATGTCTAATTATTGTTTTGTAATAGTACAGTTAAAAAATGTGGGTTTGGTAAGAATTTTTAAAGAAATTAATACTTTTGTTCAGTAAGAATGCAATTAAGTTGATGAAAAGTAAAGACCTTTATAATTTTACAAAAGACTTATATTTTAAATACATTTTTGTTCATCAGGGAATCCTGAAATACATGTATCACGATTTGTTTCCATAAAAACATTAAGTAGCAGCACAACTGTTTTCAACATTGATAATAAGGAATGTTTCTTGTGCACTAAGTCAGCATATTAGAATGATTTCTAAGGATCATGTGACACTAAAGTCTGGAGTAATGATGCTGAAAATCAGCTTTGACATCACAAGAGTATATTCAGTTTTTAATATACTGTATATTAAAATATAAACATTATTTTAAATTGTACTAATATTACACAATATTACTGTTTTACTGTACTCTATTTTTGATTAAAAAATTGCTGCCTTGATGAGCATAAGAGACTTCTTTCAAAAACATGAATCTTTTCGACCCCAAAATGTAGAAACAACAGAGCAAGTCAGAATGCAGAATACTATTCGTATTGTAAATAAATATATGTTATTTCTGATATCAACTTTCATCAACTAAAACAATAAGTAATCCAAATTCAATCTACTCTTCAATATGGAGATCAAATAAAGAAAAAGAAAAACAAGTTCAAATTGATGTGGGTTGAATTCTTTGAAAACGTGTTCAGGTTTGGTTTTAATGGGAGATAACCTTAAGTAAAGCTGCACCGTCCTGAAAGGTGTGTGTGTGTGTGTGTGTGTGTGTGTGTGTGTGTGTGTGTGTGTGTGTGTGTGTGTGTGTGTGTGTGTGTGTGTGTGTGTGTGTGTGTGTGTGTGTGTGTGTGTGTGTGTGTGTGTGTGTGTGTGTGTGTGTGTAGGTCCACAGGTCCAAACAGAGGCAGGTGAAAACAGATGGGCAGCAGAATGACAGAGATCTCTCTCTGAGCCACCACACACAAACAAGAGTAGGATCATGAGGCCCAGGCAGGGATCAAGAGCATTCAGGCAGAAGTTTGGCTTAAGCTCCTGAGAGCAGGGGTGGAGGAGGAGACATCAGAGGTAGAAGGACTACACTGTCCTCAGCAACTCCTGCAGGATATAATTAAGCCCCTCTTTCTTTTTAGACCCGTCATGCACTCCTCCATTCCACGCAGGTGCAACCCTCCTCCTAATGCGTGACCTCCCGTTCTGTCTCTCCTTATCTTTTTCTTTGCCTTTCTCTGCCCATCCTTTCTTAATCTCAGTAGTTTATAAAATAATGATTCTCAATGGCACATTCCCATGATTGAGGGGGCCTCACAGAGGGGCAACCACACACACACACACACACACACACACACACACACTGACACACACAAGGTGTGCTTCACACATATGGATTCAATCTGCCACATGTTGCTAATGATTGGGCCCCACTATGCATGTGCTTCTCTTTTCCAGTCCTCATGCATGTGATGAAAACCAAATTCACACCAGCATGACTTTAGGACTACACAGTCCACACACACACACACACACACACACACACACACACACACACACACACACACACACACACACACACACACATACGACAATCTTGTACCATATTGACATATATATAAATACATTTCTTCAGTTCTTTGTTACCAACAGCATGAAGTGCCTTAAATATCTTAATGTTCTTTAATGAAAAGACATTAAGTAATTAAATCATAAAAATGTCAACTTAAAATAGCTCATTTAAAAATAATTAAAACTGATTTTTTAAAACATGAATGAAAAGGGACTGTTAAATGACCCTAACTTGGGTTAAATATTAGTCAATTTAATGATTTTATTGTTATATATATATATATTAATATGTCTATTTATTTGTCTTTAAAAATTAATTATATATTTACTTTTTTATGTTTGAGTTATTTAATAATTCATTGATAAATTGTTCCTTCTTTTTATAAGTCGCACTTCCTAGTTCTAACAAAAGTCATTTTTAAATGTCTTCTTAATAGGTAGAAATAACTCTTTAAAGCAAAACCTGCACATTTTCGGTGAGGGTGTACATTTTGTGATTATTAGCTATTATGAAACTTAAGAAACAGCTACTCACTAGACACTTTCCATTCACACAGACTGTCCCCTGATCTGATTGGCATGGTGTGCCATCAAGCACCCGTCCAAAGTTGTAATAGAAGTTGTGTCCAATAGCCAGGCAGCTGAGCTCACATGGGTTGGAGCCTGAAAGCAAGGTTTAAATCAGGTTTCAGTCAGTATAAGCACGTAGCAGAAGGAGAAATCCACACAGTAACACAACACATGCTTCAAAGAGGAGAGTCATGCTTCACTGACCTCCATGAAAGGTAGTCCAATGGTAACTGCTGCCAGCGACCAGGGGTCTGTCATTGAAAGCTTTACACTGCAGTTCTCTGAAGTCCATAGAGTCAGCAGGACACTCCTGATGTTACAGACGTAAAGGCTCAGGAGAGAAAACACGCACATCTAAAGCTCCTAAAGCTCTGATTCATTAACACTTTCTAAATCATTAGAACAGCTTTGGAGGACTCAGGATAAACACAACACATGCATCTGTGTGCTGACACAATGACCCCCATTTAAACCTGGTATTAACATCTGTCCTGGGTGATGGGATCACAAGTGGGTAAATGGGTTACAAATCATTTGTGATCTGCTCAGTTAAACCACATTCAGAGGTAGTCAGGAACACATCACCATATTGTATTTGTAGAGTAAACGCTAATAGACCTCAATGCATCGCAGATAACAGCGAAGGGCCGCTTACTCTTCTGATAATCATCAAATGTACTAAAATAGGGGGTTTTAAAGTCCCCCTGTGGTGAAAATAAAGCTTTTAATGTTGTTTATATGTCTATGTGGTGTTTTTTAATATGCTTTAAGACAAACCATGTGCAAATGCATAAGTCAACACTATTGCTGGGTATTTTATCCTTAAAACTGCAAAGACAGTCTCAAAAATGCTGACATCACAAACTACCTTGTACCCAATCACGTCAACGTGTGATCATCAATGAGTGGATCTCTGAGCTGTTGTAAGTGAGTGGAGGCAAGGCTAATATATTAGTTGAACTGCGTATAATAATAAATAAGGGAAGGGTGTAGAGTTACATTCAAGCTATTTTAAGGCATGACACTTTTTTTCAAGGAAAAAACGTTTAAATATGTAATTTTGGTGATCAAATGTGAGTTTTAAAAGGATAAAATGATTGCCTACAGGGGGACTTTTGCCATTTACATACACAAGACTTCATGGAACTTTGGTTTGCCTGACAGTAAATATAGCATCCTGAATTAAATTTCATTTTGAAATAAGCAATTTGCATTTACAAATACTGTTTTTTTTTGTTTTTGTTTTTTTTGGTGGTATGTTATAATGTTAAAGAAAGTGCCCCAATTATGCTATTTTGAAAGTTCCTAATTTTGTTTTGGAGTTCTCATACAATAGGTTTACATGCATTCAAGGTCAAAAAACACTTTAAGTTTCTCATAACATACATTGCACATCACATCAGTTCTCAAAGAGTCTGAAAGTGGTTTGTGTCTCTCTACACCCCTCCTTTCCACGAGCTTTCTCTGCACTGTTTGGTCAGTCTGTTTTTCCGTATCAGTTCCATTGCGAGTCCTCATCCTTTTGAAGTGCACGCAAAGAGGATTTGAAGCACTAAATATAGCATCTCCTCGACATGCTGACAACACGGACCAAACTCTTCCAGGCCTATAAATGCAGTGTTCAAAGTAGACGTTTGCCATGAAGACCATAGCTGCCACTATGCAAATTTGTTACATTGTTATGTAGGTTAGTAACAGGAAGTGTTAACTGCAATTGCTCAAAATGACTTGTTTCAGGCAGTTCAGAATCGATTGTTTCTTTTAGGAGACAATAACTTTAATTGTCCTGCACTTTGATCTTTAAAACATTTACAGACCTTTTACATTCACAAACAGCTATATTACACACTGCATGAAAGGTAATATTCGAAAAAGAAAAATAGGGGAACTTTAACATGCATCAACACACTTATGTAGTAAGTGATATATAATAATGAATTGAAGTTATGAAATTGAAAACCATCCATTCGAAATCAGATATGTTTGAGGCCAGACGACCTCTTTGTCCAAGCAATAAATACAGTAGAATACACTGTAGAATTACTTAACTAATGCATATAAATGCTATCAATATTATGCACTGAGGATAAGGACAGACTGAATAACTTTCTGTTCAAACTGTAAAGAACTTACTGCACCTTTGTATTACAAATCTTGTATTGCCTGGTGTCCCCTGGGCACGGCCCTCCAACCAGATTTCTAGAGAGAGAGAAAATAACAAAGATGTCAGATGCAACAAATTAGTGTATTTAACGTTATAAACAAATTACATGAGCATGATCAAGCAGAACACCAAAAGGCCATTCACACAGGATGTGTTCTTGCATTCTTCTCTTCGCTTTTTTTTTTCTAAAATTGAACATTTAGGGCAACAACAGCTTGTCGCGGGAGTACCCTTAAAGGGAACGCATGTATAATCATTATCTGACAGCAGAGAGGATGGTGTGATGGAATCAACCTGGTGATGCAGGTGCGTGAACGGACAGAGGCCCCTCCACCACAGGAGCGCGAACATACAGACCAACCGCCCCACGAGGCCCACTCATTCATGAAATGCATTTGGCTACGCATCTGTGGCCCCTCACGTCCCATCTCTACTCGTCTGGATGACTGCAAATATACAAACAACAAAGTGCATGAAAGATTGCAGAACAACAACAAAGAGAGACAGCAGGGGTGGCAGATTTGATCGACTAACTTGTGTTTTTAGCAAGCAAGCTCATTAGAACAACAGTATGTAAAATATATATATTTGTAGATAAATTTGAGTTATTAGGCCATTTGATGTATGTTAAAGGGTCATGAAACCCTAAAACATTATTTGATAAGTTAACAGATTTGTACAGGTTGCACATCAATGAAAATAGCATATCAGTGACAATAGCACTCCTTATGTTTGTTATTAAGGGGAAAGTGTGTGTGTGTGTGTGTGTGTGTGTGTGTGTGTGTGTGTGTGTGTGTGTGTGTGTGTGTGTGTGTGTGTGTGTGTGTGTGTGTGTGTGTGTGTGTGTGTGTGTGTGAGAAGGGGGGGGTCTTAGTTTTTTGGAGCCATTTCATTTATATTTTAAACATTAAATACATGTACTACCATACCCTTTGTTTGTAGAGAAGATATAGGTGGGTTCTTTTTAACCATGTGACGGGTTGTTGCATTCCAAAGAGATAACACCATGAATTTAAAAGTGAAATGCCCAGCAGACAAGCGATGCATGTATATTTTTCGGTTAAAACACTTGGTCACACAAATAATATTTCAAATGAATTAGACTTAATCATTTTTGATTGTAAAAGTAACTTAGAGCATCCAAAATAAAAGCAAATATGTATTTTTCAGCATTGGAAGATTTTTATTTGCATTATCCGATCACAAAACCCCAGCACAGCTGCAGTGAAGCTGAGGCTCATACTGTTACATCACTGATGGTCATTTGGGCTTATATTTGGTATTATACATGAATATGTCCTTTATTTGTCACAGCAATTGTGCTTTAAAAGGTCAAATCAGTTATTGTGCCATGTCTACATCAACTGCGAGGCTGTCTACACTGGACGCGTCAAAGCGAATGTGCGAATCATTTGTCCTTTGTGTAAATAGCGCAAGTATGTGCTTCAGATGTAGCGAGAACATGCTACGATTGCGCACACATCAAGTCTTCTTCAAATTAAATATATAGCCTATGTGCAAATAAGGACACTTATACAGCAGAACGTCTGATCAACACGATGGATTATTCTGATACACAGAAGACAATGATGTAGACTGAAAATTCAAAGAAGAATGGACAAAAAAAGGAACTATGCCTTTATTCTTTCTGTGTTATACGGATGTGTGCCATTTGTTAAGAGACTGTAGTGCTCGTTTGTTTGATTTGTTCATGATAGTTGTTAGTGGTCTTGTTGGTTGTTTTCTCTTCTCTTCCCACCCTCTAACACTTCCACTTTTCCACACCTTTCCACACCCATTTCTTGAGTCTTTTTCAAATCTGTGGTGTGAACGACAAGTGATAAAATAGGGGGTTTCATGACACTTTAAGCACTAAACTGAAGGTATCCTGTGCTTACAGCCGAAATTATTGCTCACTAGTGCTCAGGACACATGATATAAGAGGCCACCAAAACATTTCCTGTTCATTGGTTATGCTAGACTGCACTTGACATTTGTGGAAGTGTTTGAGTGTTCCCCAGGTGCGCGACTGAGGACGCCACATTAGCTCTATTGCACACAGCCTCCATTACACAAGCAGTATTCCTATCAGACCACCACTAATAGTCCTCAAGGATAACATTACTCTGTCATTCTTAGATCCGCTGCTGGCTTTGATCCGAGACAAACAGGCAGTAACAGCCCGTGAAGAGTGAGGAGTTTCCATAGGTTGCTTAAGGCCTAACCGTCCCCTGAAGGTGTGTGTGTATATTCTTGTAAATGTAATGTAGGTGTGTGCATGCTTTTCTGCTTCTATCATGTTAAACAACTTCATGCACAGCAGCTGTTTGTCTTCCTAAAATAATATTCATCCATGGTATCACGTAAATCTAATTTGAGCAACACCAAGAGTCACATGAGGTGTGTAAACACGTTGCAACAAAATGAAATGATTTCACAGTACAAACAGAGCACTGAACTTGCATTCCAAAGTTTGATCCCTAAAGGGATGTTTTACTGGCACACATATGACTGCTTTTTGGTGCAGAGCTTTGTACCGATTCCTATGGATTAACCCTTTCAATGGAAATATTACAAAAAAGAGAGGTTTGGTTGGACTCATCTAATAAGGGTACCATGGCAGGATATCATTGAATATGGTCAAAATTTTCTGACCTTATTTAGTTTAAAGACCTGTGGTGAATAAAAGTCTGATAATGAGTCAGGATGTCTATCTGTGAGGGTTAAAATAACAGATGACGGAACACACACAGACACAATAGCGCTTTATTACCGATGTCCATCATCTTCAATACCAGAATGACCTGTTACTGCCCTCATTACCGTAGCAAAGACTCAAATTAGTGTTGATGACAGTCTTCCATGGGGCCTGTGGGCAAGGCGGATTAATAAAAATTGACCTTTCACCTTCAGAACACCAGCTTCCCCCCAAAAGGCAAGATTTCAAAAAAACACGTTGACTTTGAAGTATGTTTCTTGGAAAGAGATTTTGTTTGGAAATGAAATTCATAATTCTGAAATGAGCTTGTTGGCTTTCTGTCGATAGGTCCTGTTTGTGTTTTTAATACAGATGGTGATAGTCATTCCAGTGGAATGAGGATGATAATGACTGGTGGAAATGACCTAGCTTGGATCTCGTACTTTGGGAGGGGAACTGGGAAAATGACTGGTTGAGGTCCAGAAGGTACCAAAGGCAGAGTAGTACATGCAAACATTTTCTATAGTTACCAGTGACACTTAAAGGGTTTGTTCACCCAAAAGTTAAAATTCTGTCATGAGTTGCTCACCCTCATGCTGTTCTAAACCCATAAGACTTTCACTTTCATATTTTTAATGAAACCTGAGAGATTTCTGTCCCTCCACTGAAAGTCCATTCCACCAAAACTTTGATACTTATCATGGAAAAGTAATTAATATGAATCGAGTATTCTGAAGAGACACATTTATATTATATGATGAACAGATTTAATTTAGGCTTTTATTCATATATAAACATTGATCAATGCGCATAGATAGTGCACATCAAACTGGATCATCGGAAGATCAAATGCGCTTCCTTGATGTCTTTTTGAAATTTCTGAAACTTCAACGTTTTGGTGGCATGTACTTTCAATAGAGGGAGAAATCTCTCAGGTTTCATTACAAATATCGTAAATTTTCTTAAAGCCTTTATGTATAATGCATTATAAAGGTATTCATAATGTTAGTTATAATCTCTTTTCATAAATAATTGTAACCGAAGTTAACATGCATTATAATCTTCACAGATCTGAAATTGGTTGTTTCTCGTGTTTTAATGCATTATACTTTCTAAAGGTATATTATTGTAAGCCCGTTTATCGGTCCAAATGGGGGTTTCCGCTAAGACGGGTGAAGGTCTCTGCGCATTACTGTCTTTCCTTTTACGCAACACAACAAGATGAAATGAAATACATTTTCTCATATGTATTACCTCTTTATTTCATCTGACTGCATAAATGAAAAAGGTTTTATTGATATCTGAGCATCATTAAATATGAGCGAATGTTTGATTTTTCTTTTTAACTCTTTAAGTATATTTTACTCGTTCAGATTAGGAAACTATGTCACTCAGAGGTCCTCACGTCTTCTGTTTAAATGCGGGTCTCACGTTCACAAGCTCATCAGTTTTGGTCACCAAACAGAGGTAATTGCCATATACCTGTGATCGGTCACATTCACGTTAACACAATGCACACTCTGCATCACGAGCTAATTTGAGTTACAAATCGCCACGAGCCTTCTTCAGCATCTCCCTAAATACTCAGACCAAGGCAGAAACCTCTTTTCAAATGTAAACATGAGTTCACAGTAGGAATTTGCATTAATCACTGTCCCAGACTTACTGAGGACAGGAGTTGATTTACATGGGGGCACACTCATAGCAGTTAACAAGATATCTCTAAACTCTTAAATACCTTATTACCTTTTGGTTTACTTCTTTGGGAATGAGACATTTGTACCAGTCGCACTGAGACATTTCAAATGATACCAAACATGTGTAATACTGTATGATAATTATTCACATTTGGGTGATCTCAGCATGAGAGAGAGGAGGAATGGGGGAAGAGGGAAAGAGATGTAGATTAGGATGATTCTGAGGTGAGACTTGCATCTCGAATGGTGCACAAGAGTGAGTTCAAATGTTAATTTCCTTTGTTCTCTCAGAGAGTTGACCTCTCTTCCAGTTTTTCCAGTCTTACATTATAATGTATAATAACTGTGATTACAGTTATTCATGAGTCCATACAATGCATTATAAGGTGCATTACTAGGCATAAATAATGCATCAAAATGTTTAAGTAAAGTGTTACCAAAATATCTTCATAAGTGTTTCAAAGATTAATGAAAGTCCTACAGGTTTGTAATGACATGAGGGTGAGTGAGTAAATTATGACCGAATTGAGCATTTTTGGGTGAACTATTTCTTTAAAGATTAAAAAGAGAGCATGAGCCAAATGTCATGTTTTTGTAACTGCACATTTCTGCATTGTGTGTAAACAGCAATTTGGAAACAATACAGGGTGGCATCCCAGTCTCTGAATCCCCCTAGGTGAGCCTGCCCGGATTGCTCTGATTAAGCTCTGCTCTTGGCAATCAACGGGAAAGACAACACTCTAGTTAAAGTGAGCAAAACCTTGGCAGAGAGCCTTGCCAATCTGAGCATTCCCAACTGACTGTTCAAGGTGGTCCTTAAAAATAATATATAATTGGCTAATAAGCTAATAACTTCTGCAAACATTCTATAAACTGAAGGATAATGGGACAGGGACTATCTTACAGGTATAGATGACAGGCAACCTGGAGACAGCAGCAGTGTAATGAGGGTGAGGGCCTGGCACAGAGACAGTTTCCTAGAGACAGAGAAAATAAATCATGTAAAACAATCACCAAATCCACTTACAAACCACGCCATTTGACTTTAAAATGACAGCGACTTCAGGGCTTACTGTATAAGTGTTGTTGCTCTACATCAAAGACTCTTGATTCATGACAACAAATAGTGACATTGTGTCCCATACATTAAGAAATCACCGCCACTGAGAAAACATGTTTATGTGCATTTTTAGAGGATGAGTCTTACTCCCACCAATGAGGTCATAATACTGAGAGACCACACAACGATTGACTCATCAAAAGAGCAGCTTCTCAGAAACTCTTTACAGCTTTGCTAAAGCCCAACTGTCTTCTTTGCATTGTTGCAATGACTATGCCTTTGAAATGTGAGTTTACAGGGGGAAACTGATGTAAACATCCCACAATATTAATTTATCCAGCACAGATTTGTGTACAAACAATTTTCCTCTTCCTAATCTTCTGTGGACATGTGCTTATGGACTTAAAGGTTTATTTTAATGACAACTTAGAGTGGACACTGGTCAATTATAAACAATACACTCCCATGAAGAACTGTTTCAGAAAAACAGTATGATGAAATACATCTTACATGTCCATTCCTAATCACAGACACTGAATAAACAAGATAAAAAAGATATACAGACAGTAAGTAATGCATCATAATTATCCAAATTAAAATTCACAACCTGCACTCAACAGTCCAGCATATTAGGGCTTAGTTTATTGTCAAGGGTCAAGGGGTCTATAGTTAAAAGACAATAATGATGTTCATTTTGATTGCTGTTGTAGCCTAAAGGTAAGAACGTAAACCTGAGCCTCCATTGACCATGTGCTAAAAAAACAATGTGATATCAGATTAATAATGGTTAAAATGCTAAATGTATGTATATCGTTCACAGTTAAACCATATGAAGCCACATGAAAGAAACCTTAAATGGGTCTCTGCAACCATTAGGTTTCTGGCAGAAATACCACAAAAGCGCTAAATCTGTACATAACTGGAGTCTTAAATCTGTTTATGGGTCATGCCGAAGAACCTCAAGTTTATGTGAACAGTAAACTGTTCTCCTCTTAAAGATTAGATTAAACAGCTGTTTCCTGGATGCTGGAATAGACCATTTTACTCAAGAATTTTTTTTCTGCACAATCAAGAATTCTACTAACAAGATGAATAACCTAAAACTACATCAAGCCACCAGCAATGCAAAAGCTTATAATGATATTATTTTGATCTGGTGTTGCAGATTTAAAATTGCCAGTAGTGCTGAAAAGCTATATTATTGTTGAAAATATTAAAAACATTCAAAATAAATCAATATAGTGATTTTCCAGTTAAACAACATGAGCAAAGTTAATTCAATATCTGTGGCTGAAATCAAATTTGGCTTAGTAATTACAACAAATAAAACAGCACATCTGTTAATGAAAATGAGCAGATAATAATGAGATGATAAAAATGAGAAATAATATAGCCTATAGCCCAACGTTTTTCCATAGAGGAGCATGTGATCCACATACCTGTTGTTTGACGTCTGCATTTTAGGTCTTCGTCAGGTGTCACACTTTAAAAACCTCTTGAGATCTAAAACTGGGCTCATCTGATAAAGTAAAGACCACGAGGTGTATGATCCCAATCGTTTTTCTCATCAAAAAAGTCGGGAAACCTAATTGCATCCATGCTCCACAAGCGTTTCCTCTGCTGGGAACTTTTCCTGAAGTTTTCTCAAACGCAGAACCCAAAGAGGATGAGCTCTTTACAGAAACCTACATAATCCTCAACACAAACGAATAATTGAAAATCAATATAGGCTGCTTCAAAGCGTCCTCAGCTTATTTGCATTATTTAAGGTTCTTCTCGCGTCTCCATGATTGCAAGGTGCTGTTTCATAGAGAAAATCACTGAATCGCTTTCAGTTTCATATCAGTGTCCAGAGTCCGACCTCACAAGCAGAAGGTAAGGTTATAGGCTTCAGACTTCAGATCTTCTGTCTTCAGGTGAACTCTACCTGAGCCTCTCAATCACACACATCCGTTTTCCTTGAACGAAAATAACGGCGCTTTGGTCAGGACACTTGATCCTCCGTTAGATTTCACATTCCCTTTCAGATCCACACCTTCACTCGCTATATATATCATCTGAGAAGAGATAATATTGCGTTTGTTCTAATTTGATCTTTGCACAAACATGATGACTCATAATTCATAACTCAAGGGGATTTTTTTTAAGCTACAATAAAAAACATTATAATATCATTATTCATAATCGTTAAGTCACAGTTAATTGCTGTCTTATTATATCAGTAAAAGCAGTGACAACCTTTAAATAAATGAATTGCACGAACGTGGCGGATAAAGAAAATATAGTTGAAACTCAGTTGAAATGCCAGAAATTGTTGTGCCTTATTAAACAGATGAAAACATCATATTGAAATATTTGTTTACAGTACACATGCAGTTTGGTTATACAGAGCATCTTCTGTGAGAGTAACACATAGACATGCATCAAGCATAACAATGTAGCAGTGAGTTACCCGTCCAACAGCCCGCGCGCGTCTCCGAGGATCCAGCGTTTGTCAGAGTTTGTATTGATGTGAATGAGTATGTGCTCATGAGCATTGCGTGCCGCCGCGTCCACCTGAAGCTCAGCCCAGTGTGTGCCTACATTCCGATGAAAAACTAGTAAACACGCCCCTCTTAAACGGAATGTTGCCCAATTCAACGTGTAAATGCTCAAGTAGCTGTAGTTCGTTCATGTAGCTACTTAATTGTCCTTGTATTGTGACCCTTACAGAAAGTTCAAATAGGCTAAGTTGAAGCATGTGCTTAGCCTATCAGAGTGTAAATTAGAAAATGACTTCCAGAGGTATTAACCTTTTAAAATGGATTTTCCACAGGTAATTTTCGAGCTCAATCTGTTGAGGCTCGTCTTGAGGAAGCCAGATTGCCTTTTGGCACGGTTGGATAAACGTCAGTTTATAGGCTTTTAAAACAAAATACTATTATATTGATATACAGTGATGGAAACAACTCAGGCAGATGTGATTTCTGTTTGTCAGAGTGTGTTTCTTTATAACGTGAAAACGTAATTTGTAGTTACATAAATTACTATGAAAGATTGTTTGAAACATTCCTCTTGTAAATATATATATTTAGCCTCTTTGACTTTTGGTTTGTGCCCCATGGGTTGTAATATGATTCAAAATGATTGGAAATTACCAAAATTTGACAAAAGTAAAAATACACTGTTTGGGTTCACTGGGTGCAATTCTAAAGTTTTTAAGATGCTCAGGGGTTACAGACATCAGATCATTCTTGAGAAAAAGGAGAGAGTGGGGCACAACCTAACACTTTTTGACTTTCTCAGTTTGTGAAGACCTACTTTTGGTTCAGAGTATTTATTGTTTCCCCGCATTAATTTCACACGTCTAGTACAATCTAGAAAACAAATATTTTCTCGAAGTGAAATGTGACAACATGCCCCATAGGTGGGTTACATTGTAACATGTGAGGAGCACATTGTACCATATGATAGATGACCATAAATATGATCTAATCAAAAAATATACAAGACAAACTAAAATATTTTCTACAAATTTTTGAGTTTGACAACAAACACACCGCAAAACACAGCTATACAGCATAGTTCAAAACATAATAATAATTAATAATTTCTGAACATTGACTCTCAGTCTTTATTCACCTTTTTCTCATAGTTTCTCAATAGAATTGATAAAAGTATAGTATAGTATAGAAAAACATAGTTCTAAATGGGGCACATTGTAACGCAGTTACAACATGCCCTACCTGCGCAACTGGGATTTAAAGTTCGGTATTTTACACTTAAAGCCCTGTTTTCAGATCGTTTCTGATGAAATACAATGGTTAAGATTGAAATTTGGACACATGCTGCTGGCCCGAGAATTTTCGGTTTCTGTGGTAGCACCCCCCCACCTCCACAATGGCTGCATAGGTGCACTGGAACAATCCTTCCTAAAACGCATTAAACTTTCGTTTACAAAGACGTGAAACTCACCGAGTGGTCAGGGGTGTTCACTGATATGCTCACCAAAAAATCGCTGCAAAAGATGCTTTCCAACAGGTGTTTTACCATTCGTTGTAAAACAGTGGACCTATTTTTCCAAACACCTCACACCCGTACATTCTTCCGTTGAGAGCTTGAATAATAGACACTCCAGCCCACAAACAACCCCATTTCCGTTTCCGGCGGCGGAGTAATACCGTATCTCACAGCACATCCAATACAAGTCAATGGAGTTGGACAAAAACTACGATAAAACCTGTTGGAAAGCATCTTTTGCAGCGATTTTTGTGTGAGCATATCAGTGAACACCCCTGACCACTCGGTGAGTTTCACGTCTTTGTAAACGAAAGTTTAATGCGTTAGGAAGGATTGTTCCAGTGCACCTATGCAGCCATTGTGGGGGTGGGGGGGGGGGGTTATACCACAGAAACCGAAAATTCTCAGGCCAGCAGCATGTGTCCAAATTTCAATCTTAACCGTTCTATTTCATCAGAAACGATCTGAAAACAGTCAAGTCAAGTCAAGTCAAGTATATTTGTATAGCGCTTTTCACAATACAGATTGTATCAAAGCAGCTTCACAGTATTAAATTAAAATAATACAACAAGGTTTGTTTCAAGTGGAATTTATTGATTGATAAAATTAAATTAAATATCCCCAAAATATCCCCAACTGAGCAAGCCAAAGGCAACAGTGGCAAGGAACCGAAAAACTCCATCAGGTGACCTAATGGAGAAAAAAAAACCTTGGGAGAACCCAGGCTCAGTCGGGGGCCAGTTCTCCTCTGGCATTTATGAGCTAGAGGCCGGATTGTAGTTTGAACTGTAAGATTAGAAAATATTATATGAATGCCTGGCTGAAGAGATGCGACTTTAATCTAGTTTTAAACTGGGAGAGCGAGTCTGAGCAACAAACAGTATCAGGAAGACTATTCCAGAGTTTTGGAGCCAAATGTGAAAATGCTCTCCCTCCTTTGGTGGTTCTGGATATCCTAGGTATGACCAAAAGCCTTGAATTTAGTGATCTTAAAGAGCGCGATGGATTATAGGGCAATAGAAGATCCGTTAAATAGCCTGGAACTAAGCCGTATAGGGCTTTATAAGTCAGTAGCAATACCTTGTAATTAATACGAAACTTTATAGGTAACCAATGCAGTGATGATAAAATCGGTGTTATATGATCATATTTTCTTGATCTAGTAAGTACTCTAGCGGAGGCATTTTGGACTAACTGTAGCTTGTTTATTGAGGATGCAGGACAACCAGCTAATAAAGCATTACAGTAATCCAGTCTCGAGGTCATGAATGCATGAACTAACTTTTCTGCATCAGAAACTGATAGCATATTACGTAGCTTAGCAATGTTTCTAAGGTGGAAAAAGGCTGTTTTTGTAACATATGAAATATGATTTTCAAAAGACAGGTTGCAATCGAGTATAACACCCAGGTCTTTTACTGTAGAGGATAAAGTAACAGGACATCCTATGATGTTAAAGTTGTATTGTGCGAGGTTTTGTGGGCGGTTTTTTTAACCGATAAGTATTACCTCTGTCTTGTCTGGATTTAATAAAAGAAAATTGCGTGTCATCCATTCTTTTATATCTTTAACACAATCTGTCAATTTGGAAAATTTTGCGTTTTCATCCGGCCATG
Organism: Leuciscus leuciscus; assembly: GCF_965113295.1. Taxonomy (NCBI): domain Eukaryota; kingdom Metazoa; phylum Chordata; class Actinopteri; order Cypriniformes; family Leuciscidae; genus Leuciscus; species Leuciscus leuciscus. The sequence goes on along the minus strand of NC_138726.1, from coordinate 26,109,639 downwards.
ATGAAATATATATTTGAGTGTCATCACTCTGGAATACCAAAACAGGGCTTTAAGTGTAAAATACCGAACTTGTCCTTTAAACCCGGCTACTCTCTTCTGCTGGTAAGCGAAGCATTAAAGAACTTTCACAATTGTTAAAAAACAGATATAAGATTAAAATAATATCAGATTTGTCTAATTTTAAACAAACACAAAAACAGAGATGATATGGCAACTAACTAAGTTTTGTCATGCTAGCATGTGTGGAAGTATTTATAACAAGTGTGTTACAACTAGCCCCGCGTTAGGTTGTGCCCCGCTCACCCCTACTCATTGATTTGTAACTGTATTTTATAGTCACTGAAGATGTGTAGAAATATCACAACAATAACAGGCCACAGCTCAACAAGTAGCTAGTTATATTGAGCTCAGACTCCAACCATGACCATGGAAACACTCCCTAAAATAACTCCTATCAACTGCAATGGATTATCACATACAAACCACAGACCAGGCATTATTATATCTCTTGTCTCTGGGCCCTTTTATTTAAAAAAAAAAGAAAGCAATGCCAACTCTACTAAGCACCAGCACGATGATTGTTAAAGTGCCCCAGAGCCTCAAATGACAAGTTTCAGCTTGCAGAGAAATTTCTTTAGCATGTACCACATCGTTATGCTCCTCAATAAACATAGCCAACCTCTGATTCACAACCACTTAATCTCTATACAGGTAAGGAGATTCCCAGTCAGCTTTTTAAATGGATAAACCGTACATTGTATTCAATCACAGATTTAAACAGTCAAACATAGTCATTCACTGATATGATGGAAGTTTGTGTGGTTGCTTAACAACATATGTTTCTTGAAAACTGAATGTGTAGCAAGCTGCTAACAGTCCCAGTTGTGTCTTTAATGTAACAGGTGCTGCAGTGAAGAAACCAGGGCTGTAGCTGGGGTATCTGGGGCCCCGGTGTAGGTTAGGGTTAGGTTTTGGGGGTTAGGTGTCCTCCTCAGTTGAAATTGCATTCTGTGGGGAACCTTTTGCCACCTTTCGCCCCACTAGCGATGGCCCTGGAACAAACCACAACACATCTCGCATTTCATGTTCGTTTTTATTTCATTGTTTATTCCTACAGGTTAAACATTTATAACCCCACCAACAACCAACTGATTGGTCAATCAGAATGACCAAAACAATATTTAGCAACCATAATACAGCTGAATAAAAAAAAAAACTGGGAATGGCAATGTTCCAGAGTTCCATGCCTGTGTGACTAACAGGCAGATAATCGACATGTCTATGACTATAATCCCTGACACTGACAGCTGGACTCAACTTGTGATTTTGCCAACAGAACAGAATCCTCAATACAGTGCACCAACATCTCTTTCTCATGTCATCTCTTTCTCAAGTGCATAAAATTGCATGAGTGGGTTCATTTATTACTTTTGCAGGTTACATCATTACGCCAGTAGGTTTTTACGACTGAGTAATTGAATCGTTTATTGAACAGATTTGTTCAAAACACTAATTTATTCAGAAACAAAACAAGTGACTATGGCTGCATCTAAATATGTATACTTCCCTACTGTATAGTAAGTGAATAATAGTATGTGAGTATAACCTAATTCACAGTATTCATAAACTGTAGGCATAAAGCAGCCTTGATGACGTGTCCAATGGACATGAGATCACGTGAGAGAATTTGTGAATATGGCAATAAAGCGTCACAACCAGAGGTTAGGCTTGTTCGACTTTATGCAGTGCTGCGCAGACCGATCGGCTCCTGACTTGAAGCAGTGCGTGCTGGTTCAAAATGTTGTCCGACTTGAGACAGAGATTGTCTTATTATAGGGAGAGAGGGTCTGTATAATTTACCAATAGAGAAAGTGTAATATGCTAACTTGGATCACGTGAGGTGAGGCACCTCACCTTATGGTGTAATGGTGACGTCAGTGCCTGCAGTTCAAAGTTTTATGACAGTCAGTTCCAGCTTATGTTATCAGTTTCTTGTGGATTATTAGCGCGTTGGTCTTGTGTATAAATGTTCTACATTTGATGTTATATCGCTAGTAAAGGTACAGTAGGACTGCATTGTTTGTGGAATGTGTTTTACTGCATAAAAAAGTGTGAATATCTCTTTTAGATGCAAAGTAAAACTACATTTAAGATTACACTAAAAACTTAATTGTACTTGAATACATATTTATTAAATTAAAATTATACGTATTTATATGTATCATTCATTAAAAAGCATTATATCATCATATAGGCACACAGCTTATAAAATAACCTTTTTATCATACTAAAATCTACATATCGTTCCCAACAAAATAACTGTTAAGCGTAAAATATGTTGAAGATTAGTGGACAGTCAGTCGTTTCATTAAATGATAAGCTATTTCCTCACAAATGCGGTTTATTCGGTGTAGTGATGCCTCTTCGAATCCATAAAAAATGTCCTCTGTTCTCCTTCCCTGCATAACGTTACCGCCGTACCGTTAGCATTAGCCGTTGTGCTTTTTTGGCTAAAGGTTGTAGGCTTGCCTTCTAGTGGTTGTCACAACTATTGCTGGTAGGTCACATGACAATGACAACATAACGAATGTAAGTAATTCCGAATTATATTAATGCTACATTCATAATAAAACACACTTTTTTAAGGGTCGCTTAGTAATTACTTTTTCAAAAACAACACGCACATAGTATGTTCGAATATACATAGCATTCGACAAACAGTATAGGCAAAAAGTAGCCTACCTGGATGACCTTCTACTTATGCCGAGATTCTGAAGTGTGCATTCGATGGACTCTCCCATCACTCCACGTGAGAGAAGTTGTGAATGGCAGTAAAGCGACGCAACTGACGCTGTAGATCACATGACAATGACAACATGACAATGACAACATGGCGGATATAGTACGTCCGAATTTCATTCATACTACACTATAGAATGTACTTTTTATTGGTCACAAAGTAGGTTTCAAGCCAAATTGGTACCTACCACCTACTCAGTATGCGATTTCGGACACACGTAATTCACATGACAATATGGGGATGTAATAAGTCCAGATTTCATTCATACTATAAACACATACTAAATAGCATATACTTTTTTAACGGACTTTGGACGCAGCTTCAATCATTCAACCGATTGTTAAAACACTGAAAATACCTCTGTGTTGCTCAGAGAGGTGCAACAGTTAAATCAGCTTCATTTGGAACTATTTTTTTATTGGTGGAGAAAAAATAGACCAAAGAAATAAGCAAGATTTTGTCTTATAACATTCTTTACTGAACAGTGGTATAAAAACTGTCACACTTGCAGTAGTGCTGTTGGTCTGAATATCAGCAGAAGTGTGATTATCTGCTTGTGTTATATTGCTTCAATATAGTTTATAAAAAAATGAATAGGCCTAACTCTCCACCTAATACAACCCTACAGCCACTCAACCTAGAGCTCACTCTCAGAACTTGGGGGTTACTGAGTGTAAAAGTCCAATGAAGAGGCATCTAAACACATTAATCACTCCATATTATACAAGCATCACATGCAAACAGATACATGATTGCTGTGCATTATACACAAACAACAGCTAGCTTATACATTCTTTCTTGATAAAGATATCAGTACACAACTCTTCTGCATTCAGGAAGAGCAAAATTTAATAGTTGCCCAGGCAACCTGACTAGCCTTCAACTCACATGCTGTTTATTAGTGGCAGTTGTGATGTATCCCACAGTGCAAATGAATCCATTCCCTTTGTGCAGTTACTAGGTATGTGAGAGTGGAATGACTTCATGGTGAGGGCTGTTTTGGGATAGGCCTTGTGAGCCAGATAGCACAAATGTTTGAGAGTTTCAGAGATTATAACAGGTCTCTGGAGGAGTGAGTCTCTTCTGCACACTTCACTTATGATGGCACTAAATGGTTTATGTCAGATGTTGCAGATGTTTGACAGGTAACAGCTACTAATATTACATATAGACAGGTGTTCTCTCTACCATACCTTTTTAAAATGTACAATATTTAAGCTTTACAAACAAGAAACAACAAGAAGAAAGGCTTCATTCCTACTAGAGAGGAAAAGAAAACCACTAATTGTGTGTTGACAGATCTTTACATGACATCTTTTAGCTCAGAGACTACTTACCCCAAACACTATTCTGACTTAAATTGAGTTTAATAGGAAAATTAACAAGCACGTCAACTATTTTGACCCGTGAGGTATTTCATACCATGCTCTGCTTGTCAAGATGTAAATAGCTGAGTGATTTGGAATGAAATCTCAGAGGATCATCAGCTAAAGGTTAAAATATAGAACAGCTGCTTAGTAGCTGGAATAATCTCACAGTGTGAAAGCCCAGAGGGCAGCAGATGTGTGAGAGTTTTTTCAACGTCTCAGCAAGAAATGTGCACAAACACCATGACAAAAAAAGAGGAGGAAAGAATAAAATAAGATTTACAAAACACTATCAAATGTACTAACAATTACTAAAGAACTTAGTGTGAAGAAGTTATGTTAAACAAAAACAAGGACCGTGACGTTGTCCGGCATGGCGCAGCCGGGGCCCCACCCTGGAGCCAGGCCCGGGGTTGGGGCTCGCATGCAAGCGCCTGGTGGCCGGGCCTCCCCCCATGGGGCCCGGCCGGGCTCACCCCGAAGGAGCGACGTGGGGCCGCCCTCCCGTGGGCTCACCACCTGCAGCAGGGACCGTAAGGGGCCGGTGCATAGGGCCCCGACTGCCTGATCCCTGGACATGGAAACTAGCTTTAGGGACATGGAACGTCACCTCGCTGGCGGGGAAGGAGCCTGAGATTGTGCGTGAGGTTGAGAGGTACCAACTGGAGATAGTCGGGATCACCTCCACGCACGGCTTGAGCTCTGGAACCACACTCCTTGAGAGAGGATGGACTACCACTCTGGAGTTGCCTATGGTGAAAGGCTGGTGTGGGTTTGCTTGTAACCCCCCAGCTCAGCCGCCATGTGTTGGAGTTCACCCCGGTGAATGAGAGGGTTGCTTCCCTGCGCCTTTGAGTCAGTGATTGGTCTCTCACTGTCATGTGTGCCTACGGGCCAAACGGCAGTGCAGAGTACCCGGCCCTTTTGGAGTCTCTGGGAGGGGTGCAGGAAAGTGCTCCGACTGGACGCCCAAGTGGGCAGTGACAGTGACACCTGGAGGAGCGTGATTGGGAGGAACGGCCCCCCGATCTGAACCCGAGCAGTGTTCTGTTATTGGAATTCTGTGCTAGTTACAGCTTGTCCATAACGAACACCATGTTCAAGCATAAGGCTGTTCATCAGTGCACGTGGCACCAGGACACCCTAGGCTGGAGGTTGATGATCGACTTTGTGGTTCTTTCATCCGACCTCAGGCCGTATGTCTTGGACACTCGGGTGAAGAGAGGGGTGGAGCTGTCAACTGATCACTACCTGGTGGTGAGTTGGATCCGATGGCGGGGGAGGAAGCTGGACAGACTCGGCAGACCCAAACGTATTGTGAGGGTCTGTTGGGAACGTTTGGCCGAGTCACCTGTCAGAGAGATCTTCAACTCCCACCTCCGGCGGAGCTTCGACCGGATCCCGAGGGAGTCTGGAGATATTGAGTCCGAGTGGACCATGCTCTCCACCTCCATTGTCGATGCGGCTGCTCAGAGCTGTGGCCGTAAGGTCTCCGGTGCCTGTCGAGGCGGCAATCCCCAAACCCGGTGGTGGACACCGGAAGTAAGGGATACCATCAAGCTGAAGGAGGAGTCCTATCAGGCCTGGCTGGCTTGTGGAACTCCTGAGGCAGCTGACGGGTACCGGCAGGCCAAGCAGACTGCAGCCCGGCTGGTTGTGGAGGCAAAAAATCGGGCCTGGGAGGAGTAGACTACTGGTTGGCCTCGAAGAGATTCTGGCAAACTGTCTGGCGCCTCAGGAGAGGGAAGCAGTGCCCTACCAACACTGTTTACAGTGGAGGTGGGTAGCTGTTGACCTCAGCTGGGGATATTGTCAGACAGTGGAAGGAATACTTTGAGGATCTCCTCAATCCCACCGACACGTCTTCCATTGAGGAAGCAGAGGCCGAGGGCTCGGAGGTGGACTCGTCCATCACCCAAGCTGAAGTCACCGAGGTAGTCAAGAAGCTCTGAGGTGGCAAGGCACCGGGGGTGGATGAGATCCGCCCTGAGAATCTCAAGTCTCTGGATGTTGTGGGGCTGTCTTGGCTGACACACCTAAGCAACATCGCGTGGAGGTCGGGGACAGTACCTTTGGGCTGGCAGACCGGGGTGGTGGTCCCTCTTTTTAAGAAGGGAGACCAGAGGGTGTGTTCCAACTACAGGGGGATCACACTTCTCAGCCTTCCCTGGAAAGTCTATGCCAGGGTACTGGAGAGGAGAATTCGGCCGATAGTAGAACCTCGGATTCAGAAGGAACAGTGCGGCTTTCGTCCCGGTCGTGGAACACTGGACCAGCTCTATACCCTCTCCAGTCCACATGTGCTTTGTGGATTTGAAGAAGGCATTCAACGGCGTCCTGTGGAGGGTGCTCTGGGAGTATGGGGTCCGGGGCCCTTTGCTGAGGGATATCCGGTCCCTGAACGACCAGAGCAGGAGCTTGGTTCGCATTGACTGCAGTAAGTCAGACATGTTCCCGGTGCATGTTGGACTCCGGCAGAGCTGCCCTTTGCCACCGGTTCTGGTCATAATTTTCGTCTCTGCTTTTTGCGGACGATGTTGTCGTATTGGCCCCATCAGACCAGGACCTTCAGCATGCACTGGGACGATTTGCAGCCGAGTGTGAAGCGGCTGGGATGAGAATCAGCACCTCCAAATCCGAAGCCATGGTTTGCAATCGGAAAAAGGTGGCTTGCCCACTTCAGGTTGGTGGAGAGATCCTGCCTCAAGTGGAGGAGTTCAAGTATCTTGGGGTCTTGTTCACGAGTGAGGAAAGGATGGAACGGGAGATTGCCCGATGGATCGGTGCAGCTTCTGCAGTAATGCAGTCGATGTACCGGTCTGTCGTGGTGAAGAAGGAGCTGAGCTGCAAGGCGAAGATCTCGATTTACCGGTCAATCTACTTTCCTACTCTTACCTATGGTCATGAGCTGTGGGTCATGACCGAAAGGACAAGATCCCGGATACAGGCGGCCAAAATGAGCTTTCTCCGCAGAGTGGCTGGGCCCTTAGAGATAGGATGAGGAGCTCGGTCACTCGGGAGGAACTCAGAGTAGAGCCGCTGCTCCTCCACATCGAGAACAGCCAACTGAGGTGGCTCGGGCATCTGTTCCGGATGCCTCCTGGACGCCTTCCTGGGGAGGTGTTCCGGGCGCGTCCCACCGGGAGGAGACCCAGCGGAAGACCTAGGACATGCTGGAGGGATTATGTCTCCCGGCTGGCCTGGGAACGCCTCGGTGTCCCCCCGGAAGAGCTGGAGGACGTGTCTAGGGAGAGGGATGTCTGGGCATCGCTGCTTAGACTGCTGCCCCCGCTACCCGGCCCCGGATAAGCAGAAGAGATGGATGGAACTTAGAGAGGGAATTTCCCTTGTGGTCATACAAACATAGTGTCTCTTCTCAAAGTGTCCTTCAAAGTAAGAGACTATTGGTTGGCATCCATGCAAACAATGACTTTAATTCATGTTTTATTTGTAAATATCTAGTTCTGTCATGAAACTCTAGATGGTGCAGGCTGAGAGGTCATTAATATAATCTGTTAGCTGCTATCATTTACTATATGGCACAAGCTGATTAGTCTCTGTTGCATCAGCAGCCAATGAGATTGCTTGCTCAACATTTTTGATTCATTGTTCGCTGTAAGCTGGCCCTGCAGCGCTGGTCCTTTCAGTGCAGTTCCTCTGAAACCCTCCACCTCCCCCAGCTCCACCTGTCTAGATCTGCTACGGGTAATTTCATGTATGCTATTTGCATGGCTACATGCTCACAGCAGCATAGCTGTGCAAACTATCCCAAGAGTTGTCATGATAAACTATAGAGTTCCCCTCCCTGATTCTATCACTATATCAGGCCCCTTTTGTGCAGAGATTTACTGATAGCACTCTAGGACAAATAAATACAAGATCAGTCATTCCACCACATTTTATTTTGTGGAGTCCTTGAGGAGCACAGTAGTTTGACATACAGGAAGGGAAGGGGACCTGAGGAGATTGGGGTGAATAAACCACTTCAGAGTATTTCTATAAAACACAGCTGTTCTCTGACTCAACACAAGATTATGTCCACAATTACCATTTCACAGTGTCAGTATGTTTGTGTCTGTAGACACATTTGTGTGAGATGTTTCTCTGTTGGCATGTCAGTCAGAGTAGTTGGCTGTATCTTAATCACACTAATGGGTTAAATCTGCTTGTTTTGTCATAACATAAGACCTCGGTAGGAATGTTAGCCTTAGATGGAACGAAGTCCACGACCATGACATCCTCCAAACAATCTAATGAAAATGGACAAGAATTTAAGCAAGATTAGAGGGATAGTTCACCCTAATATGAAAAAAGTCTTAATTTACCCATCCTCATTCATCATTCCAAACTTTTATGACTTTCTTTCTTCTATGAAACATAAAAGAAGATATTTTGAAGAATGTTAGTAACAAAATAGTTTTGGTTCCCACTGACTTTTATTATATGGACAAAACTACAATCAAAGTCAATGGTAACTGGTTACTAACATTATCTTAGGGAAGTAAAATTTTTCTATTTAATTTATTTCCCAAACATGTCAGTTCCTAAATGAAGTATTTATCGTCAAAAATTGATATACGTGTGCAAACACTTCTAGGCTATTATTTCTTTGTGGTTGTGAGTTGATCCTACATCAGTGTTGGCTATTTTTGTTACCACTAAGCCAATATATTGTAATCCAAGAACCCAGAAGAAGCTGGACGACTGCATGCTAAATTTATGCAAGTGAGTGTAGCTGTTTGAAATAAATCTCTGGAGAAAGTTATTGATGGACTTGCTGTTCTTACATGTTTATGTTGAGACAACAGTCACAAACACAGCAATGAGTACGAGAAAAAGATTTAGATACCAGTCAGAGTGAAACGGAAGTCTGAAAAAGAGCAGCCGTGTCCAGACACACAGTTTCTGAATGACCTGTGGAAAAGGCTCTCACCCCTTTGTTTATAATACTGGGTGGCAAATGAGTGACGAAACCTGTGGTGTGTCCGGGAAGTAGACATAAATCAGGTCTTGCTTACTTACCTCCCAGACTTCTAATGAGGACAAGACATTCGTCAGGAAAAAACACAAATTTCAGGGGCCCTGAAACAAGAATAAAATTAGTCCTGCCAGACTGAATAATTAGCCGTGATCAAACCTTCACAAAAGTCAGTGATGCAATGAAGTCACTTTGAAGCTGAGGAATGAAACACTGATTCACTCAGAAGTTAGGTTGAAATAAACAATTTATAAAATATTTGCTCTTCTGCAATAATGACCAGCTGACTGCACATTATTCTGCGTATTACATGGCTACTCACTAAATAAATAAACATGAGGAAATTAAACTCTGATTTTGAGTTTAAATCATTTTATAACTGTAAGTTAGAAAAAATACTTGAGGTTATTTTCAGAACAGTAGATAACAAGATGCAAGATGGTGCAAGTTGCATCTGTAGGAAACGAGAGAGATGAAAGTAGCGCCAGTTTCAGTTACCTGGATGAGCGGACTGATACACAGCCATTAATGATGGTAGAGATTCCAGAAAGTACATAAAACAAGAAGAGTTTAGAAAAATAAATTTAAGCAATATTCACTTGACGTTAAACTAAATAAAAAAAGGTCAGAGTTGTGGCAGCACAATTTTATCAAGAATTAACAGAGATGACTGTACAAAAGAAAGGCTCTTGAGAGGATGGAGGGCCCGGGCCGTTTGAGGAAAAAGCGAGAAGTTAAGCGGAGAACACAATCAGTCTTAAAGTTTGAAATGTTTCAGATAGAATCAAATAAGCAGACAGCTGAACGCAACAGGCAGAATGAGGGAAAGCAATTAGTGAGTCTAAAGTAAGAAAAGCTCCCAGAAGAGCTCAGCTAAATTCCTACAGCACACATCCCAGGGGTTTGAACATTTAACAAGCCCATGTGAGCGCTTATCTGCGAACACAAAATATAGTAAGAAATAAAATAGTTTGGTAACTTTTTAATGAAGGAGTAGTATCTGGCATCCGCCATAAAAAAATTAACACCCTATTGAACCATTCATTAAACTAAGAAGACCATTTATAGTCTATCATGTCATCTGTCAATGAATTACCAGTTGACATCTAAACAAACACAAGCTCACTTCTCCTTCATGAGGTTGTACAGAAAAGATGATTTAACGTACATGCAAGGGTATGGTCTCCACCATTCTGAAAAAAAAGAAAAAAAGAAGAAAAAAAAACACTGGCCCATTTAAAACCACCCATTCTAAGGTGACTTGATTAATCACATCACTTAGCAATGTAAATAAATATTTTCTCAATATTTGAGATTAGATTGGTATTTTATCTACCTGTAACTAAGTTTTTCCATAGATCTTGAACTCTTTGATGTTTGAATATTAATAGCATTATGCGTGAATGCTTTTCTGAATTCAGCCACTGATTGGGCCATTTGTTTGTGATGACTCTCTGATTGGTGGATTTTTCTCTTCAGGATTATGGGTATTGCAGTTTATCACCTGGATTTTGTCAATTAAATCAGAACACGACTGCAATCTATAAGTAAATCATCTCCCTTTTTTTTTTTTAAACATTATAAATCAGTGCTGTTGATTTATAAGCTGATCTGTACCTTACAAATAACATAATAAAGCAAATAAACTCAAAAACAATGTCAGTTTAATGTTGTACATCTTTATTTTGTAGACATTTAATTAAGATTCTCAATATAGCTACATTTTACTGGGGCCCCACTGGAAGTTTGCCAAGGCCCCCTAATGGGCCCCAGCCCCCTGGTTGAGAACAACTTGTATATAATTCAAATTAGCATAAATTCTGAGCCAAAAAGCTCAGGGAATAATTCTGAAACAAGATCTATCACACAGCAAACAGTCTTATAAACAAACCATTAAAAGCCCACGGTACTGTTTGTTCTGACCACAGTATCTTGACTCAGTTTGTTTCTTTTAAAGAAGACACAAAAATGAAAAAGTTCAGCTTTGCTTCAGTAAACAGAGGTGGTCTTTTTCCAGTTTATGTGAATTCCAGCGGTGAAAGAGATTAGCATGCTCTTATCATGTTCTTCCTCTCACTGCTTGTCCAACATGTTATTACTAGGCTACCTGTGTTTTAAAATCCATTATCGTGAGTACTGTATCACAGTAATGAAAGGCTTGCCAGGGCATCTCTCCACATATTTGAGGCATGTTACACGCTTTGCTGCATTTGAACCAGACAGATTGTTCACACCTTATAAAAACATTTACAGGACCAGCCCACATCAGTTTGTATGAGCACTGTACAATATCAAATGGTGTCATGCCTTGGATTACCAGATACCAGAGGCTAGTAGATCAACAACATCAAAGCAGATGAGATTTCTTCTCCATGCACAGGAATTCAACCCTTCATTCACCCTTGTTTCTTATGATCTTCATACTGCAATCTCCCGAAAAAGCAAAATTTGTAAATGTAAATTCTGTCACCATTTCCTCACCCTCATATCGTTCCTAACCTTAATAACTTTTTTCTTCTATAGAATACAATTGACATCATATTTTGAGAATGTCTCGTGTTTTTTTTTTTTTTTTTGTCCATACAAAGTCAATGGTCCCCAGATCTGTTTGGTTATAACATTCTTTAAAACATCTTCTTCATTTGGGTTTGAACAGCGTGAGGGAGTGCAAATAATTACAGAATTTTCACCTTTGAGTGAACTATGCCTTTAAAGGAAGCATTAATCAATTAAGAGGTCAGGATTCTGATTGCTTAATGCTGATATTAGAAAAGTAATTTTTACACACACACACATTTATTATGGGGGTATTAACATGCCTAAGACTTTTGCACAGTACTGTATATGTTAGTATATGTGTGTGTGTATGTATATGTATATGTATATATATATATATATATATAGTACAGGCCAAAAGTTTGGAAACATTACTATTTTTAATGTTTTTGAAAGAAGTTTCTTCTGCTCAGCAAGCCTGCATTTACTTGATCAAAAATACAGAAAAAAAATGTAATATTGTGATATATTATTACAATTTAAAAAAATTGGTTTTCAATTTATTATAGTTTAAATTATCATTTATTTCTGTGATGCAAAGCTGAATTTTCAGGATCATTACTCCAGTCTATCACATGATCCTTTAGAAATCATTCTAATATTCTGATTTATTATGAGTGTTATGAGTGTAAAATAAAAAAAATATTTTATAATAATATAAATCTTTACTATCGCTTTTTATCAATTTAACATCCTTGCTGAATAAAAGTATTGATTTATTTCAAAAAAAGAAAGAAAAAAATTACTAACCCCAAATTACTGACCAGTAGTGTATATTGTTGTTACAAAAGATTTATTTTTTATTTTTTAACTTTTTATTCATCAAAGTATCCTAAAAAAGTATCACAGGTTATGAAAAAATATTAAGCAGCAGAACTGTTTCCAACTTTGATAATGAATCAGAATATTAGAATGATTTCTAAAGGATCATGTGATAGACTGGAGTAATGATCCTGAAAATTCAGCTTTGCATCACAGAAATAAATGATAATTTAAAGTATAATAAATTGAAAACCAATTATTTTAAATTGTAATAATATATCACAATATTTTTTTAAAAAATCTGTATTTTTGATCAAATAAATGCAGGCTTGATGAGCAGAAGAAACTTATTTCAAAAACATTAAAAATAGCAATGTTTCCAAACTTTTTGCCTGTACTGTATATATGAATAAATGAATAAATGTAAATATATGCATACACACATACATATATATATATATATATATATATATATATATATATGTGTGTGTGTATGTATTTATGTATGTATGTATATATATATTTATTATCATTATGTGCAAAAAAACAGTCTTTCCAGCCATTTCTCTGCATCCATATCCTTCAGTACTGTATGTCTTACAGTTGTCACAAATGTCTTACTGACTCCATCTAGTGGTGATAAAAAGACATCAAGTGAAGAGAAAATGGCTGAAACCAGAAAGTTTGTCACAGAAATTAAAATTCACAGCAGGTGTCTGAGACAGTAAAGAGTTTTATTTGTTTATATTAAATCAAAGGAAAGCACTATAACATACTTCACAAACCAAACGCCTTGTGGTGTAGTACAGTGGTTTTCAATCCGGCCCCTGGGGACCCACAGCACTGCACATTTTGTTCGTCTCTCATGGAGCTCTGATAATGAGCTGATGATCTGAATCAGGCGTGTTAAAAAAGGAAGACACAAAATGTGCAGTGCTCTGGGTCCCCAGGACCAGGACCGGAAACCACTGGTCTAACAAATCTGTAATGTCAGAAAAAGAAAGATTTCAATATGGCATATTACAAAAAAAGGAAGTAACACTAGTGGACAAGAAAATCTTTTTTTAAATAATATAACTGTACATTTTTAAAAAGGTGACCAAAAAAAAAAAAACTTCTATAAACAGAAGACTGTTATGAAGACTATATTTAAAAAAAAAAAAAAGCCAATAAACACCTTTTTTTGCCATTAGAGCACAGGGCCTGGAAATGAAAAAAAAAAAAGAAAGTATCACAGTACACTCAGAGGGACAGCAAGTGGTCAAGAGCAAGAATAAGGCAGGAGAAGACGAGAGAGAGAGAGAGAGAGAGAGAGAGAGAGAGAGAGAGAGAGAGAGAGAGATGGGGCTGAAACAAACCATCAGACCCAATGAAAACCACTGAAGAACGTTTCACTCCCATCTCTTATGATCTGATGCCACTGTTAACATTTATGGAAAAATTAAGTTAACTGGGAAGATGACAGAATGAGAGAGACGATTAAAAGATGTTAGTTATATAAAGATACTTTTTTTTTTTTTTTTTGCAGAAACAGGATGCAGTAACATGCTCAACGGCCCAGAGTGTGTCTGCATCACCCATAATCATGTTCTTCTTATAATAGATGCTTATAATACATCTAAAAGAACAATATTCATTACAAAATAAAAAGAAACTGCAGCTGCAGGGGGTGAAAGCCAAATCTTGTTTTGCCTTTTGTACATGGGGGACCAGATTTATCGATACTAAATAAAGGCGTTCGTTAAGGTGCGGTCACATTTATGTTGTTCGTCATTTTTTTGCTGTCAAAATCCAGTCATTTCAATAGGAATTTAAGCGATTTGGAATTTCACGAGAGGGCGAAAGACTGTGCAGATCTTGCAACGGGTTCAAGTTAGTCACGCGGATTCACCGCGTTGAGAAAGCTGCATGGGTTGAAAGTGTTAGGTGTGCTTCATACATCTCAACACTATTGATAATAGACAATGGACCTTTTTGCCCGCCAAATTAAGCAAAGTCACCGCACCTCAAATCTCTGCTTGTGTCAATCGTCCTCTCTTTTTGCCTACTTGGACAACAATGAACAATGCACAACAAAAAGAGGAATAATTTTAGTCAAGACTACCTGGTTTGATTTGACCAACAAGATGGTTTTGACCAAAACTCTACAATGACCTTCATGAATGCAAAAACAAAACAAAAAAACAACAAAAAAAAAACACACACCAAAAGCAAAAACAAAAAACAAACAATTGTGGACATGGCACACAGATAACGTTGCTATTGCTTTCTATTACCAACTCTGTAACTGGAATAGAAAGCTACACATATAACAAAACAGATAGAAGAGTGCGTTTCAACTTGTCGGATCTTTGCTATAAAAGTTTCTCTGGGAATCTGGGAATATTTTGCCCGGATCTGGCAGTCAAGAGGCAGGAGACCACTCACGATATTGGTGAAAAAAATGCATTCCTGAGCTATATTTAGACATCTTTCTTCATTTCAAAATATTTGGTCATTTGAATCTAGCCGTTCACAAAATATACTGCATTCATTTCAAAGTCCTCAAATGCACAACATGCCCTCTTAACAGCGTAACATCAAGCAGATATCTTCACGTCATTGGAAATAACATCTTCGGCAAAAAATAAAAAAACACCAGAATTTGCTTCTTAAAAACCAAAAGATCAATTTTGTTCAGATCAGTGCAAACTTAAACACGAGCAATAACAACGATACATGTGTCCCACGTCCACAAATCACACCTTTTAAAGACGTTGTAAAATTCCAAAGTGTCTTTTTTCCCGTAAAAAAAAACCCCTCACAAGGATCAGAGCTGCAGAGAGAGGGCCCATGCTGAACAACGGTGAAGAATACCATCACTGAAGAAGACATCCACAACAAAAGTTCAAAGGGAGAGAACATAAACAAGTACAAATACAACTGACATATTAGAAGCCGCATTACAAGTCTGTATAAAATCTGAAATAAGCACAAAGATATAGTAAATATACACATAAAATAGTTCCTTTTTGTGGTCTAGATTGTTCCAGCCGTCTGAGACAGTCCTGTGCTAAAGTTCTGCATAGCCAAAGCTTCTAGCTAACTATGGACTGGATCAATGTCAGCGAGATACAAAGGTTTTTTCTTTTCGATTTATACCAAAATCATACAAATTTCAGCGCCTACTCACAATTCGTAGTTCTTAAACTTTATCTTTGTAAACAGTTTGCCCTTTTTTCTGTTTCAAAAATACATTCTAGTCAGAAAATTGTGAGGCATATATATGTGGCAAAGCTCTCTTTCATAGTTTTTTCTTTTTATACAAAAAATATGCAAAATAATGCTCTATACACATCGTCTAGACTCTTCCGTCCTCTTTTTCTAGCATGTGACTGTGAAGGAGGAGATCTCATGAATTCCGGTCTTCTATCATTTGAATGATGGGGACTGGCCACATTATGAAGGACTGAAGCGTGTACAAGTTGCTTTGGCTCACAGACCAGCAAGGTGAATGCTGATTGGTCAGCGAACCTAACGCACAGCAAAATCAAGCGGTTAGCTTAGCGTATGCTCTAAACTTCAGGCAGTGACACCAGAGACTGTCGGTTAGTTTAGATGCGTCTGCTCAGTAGCCCGAGCCAGACGATTCACTAGAGCGGCTGACACCAAGCGCGTTCTAGTCCTGGTACTGAAACAAAGGTTGGGTGGCGTTTGAGGGGGGAGGCTCAACCCATCCTGCTGGTGTCTCGTATCACAGCATTTGGTGCATCAATATGGGCTGGTATTAGGCCGGCTGTCGACTCCTTCTGTTCCATAACACGTCACATTGTCGTCTTCACGTTCAAGACCGTCCCATCCGTTTGCTGCTATCGAAATGTCATTGAAAGCTGGTGTGACACGATAACATTAAAAAGCACTGTGTAAAACAAGCACATTCATTTTGTTTTGGTTGCATGGCTTTGAATAAGACCAGCAATGCAACGGCCCGAACCAGCCATCGGTTTTGGCATTGCTATGGCTTCGGTGTTCTGATTGTCACTCGGCACTAGGAGTAGATGCACGGCAGGTTCATTCGTTTAAGCATGTTTGTTTGTTTCATCGTCTTTACAGGTCAAAGCAACTGTGAAGCGTCCAGATTGGTTTCACACATCTGTTGAGTGATGAGCGTTGTCTCGGGAGGCAGATGGAGCATGCTGAGCGATGGCGGCCACTGAGAGACGGCGACTCTGTGGATCATGCGAACTTGATGATTCGTTTTATATCAACATGAAGTGTTTATGCATGCGCCTTGTGTTTAAGAAAACGTAAAAAAGATATTTTGTATATGTTTGTAGAAATCTGAGTGCTATAGGTTCTGTGCTTAAGTCGTCATGTCCATGGACTTGTATGTATGTATACATGCATGATGTGGCTCTTTAAAGTCTGTCACTTCGAAAGCTGTCCTCTACTGAGGGGTCAGGGAGGACCATATCAGGGTCACTGAGCATGCTCAGTCCATCCAAACTGAGCGGCTCAATACGAAGTTCATCCTCCAGTGGAAAAACTCCCTCTGAGTCCAAACACTCTGGCACTGCAGACAGCACACTGCTGATGTCCTTAGACAGGTTGGGATTGGAGTCGTCTGAGAGAGAGCAGAATCGTGAGTGAATACAGGAGATGTGAAAGAACAGATGTGCAAAACTGTTTTTTTTATAATTTTTTTTTTTTTTTTTAGCTGGTCACCTGAAAGGCTAGTCCACTAATCAGTCTTCTGGAATCTCTGTGTAATCTAACTGATTTTGGGTTGGCGTGGCCCCAATCAGACGTGTTTCTTCTGGGGCATTTACATAAGACACATTCTTATGTTGAAACAAAATATTGAGGTCTCAAGACACTATTTTTAACTCCACATACCATTAAGACTCAAACGGTTGTGTCGGAATACTCAAAACAAATGCAGTGAGACACCAATTTTTTTCACATGTACACTACCAGATTTTGTTGTTAAAGACATTGATACTTTTATTCAGCAAGGACAACAAAGAAATGTATATTGTTACAAAAAAAATTATATTTAAAATAAATGCTGTTCTGTTGAACTTTCTATTCAGAATCCCCCCAAAAATTAAAATAAATCAGTTTCCACAAAAATATTAAACAGCACAACCGTTTTCAAAATGATATGTGAATAAAAAACATGTCTTGAATATCAAATCAGCATATTAGAATGATTTCTGAAGGATCATGTGACACTGAAGACTGGAGTAATGATGCTGATCACAGTAATAAATCACATTTTAAAATATATTCAAATAAAACATTTAATTGTAATAATATTATTTCACAGTAATACTTATTTTACTGTATTTTTAATCAAATAATGGCAGCCTTGGTGAGGATAAGACTTTTTTCAACAAAAAAAAAAGTTAAAAAAACATACCCCAAACTTTTGAATGGTGTATACCTAAGAAAGGTTTTTTTTTTGTTTGTTTTTTTTACTACATAAACTAAACAGCTGTTGGACGACTAAGTGATAATCAACTAGGATATCTTTTGAAAGTGACATTTCCTTGCTATTCCCATTTCCCTTTTATTGCCAGTTACATAAAAACAATGGTCCATGAATGAGATGAAAGAGACTCATTTTTTTTAATCAGAGCTTGTACCTGTAAGGATGATGTTGGGCACTCCTCCTCCACAATTAGAGTAAAGCATGTTGTGCCTCATCTGATGGTGGTCTTGCAGGTTGCCATGGCTACCACCCAAGCCCATGAGGGCAGCCTGGGAGCAGTAGAGGTTAGAGGAAGGGTCGAATCCTCCGGCCACTGAGCTCATGACATTCTCCAACATGTTATACTGATCCTGCGGTTTAAACACATGCATCTTATTTGTTACAGTGTTTATAAGACAAAAGATGAGCAACTTAGGAACCAGAGTGCACTGCAGGATCTTATACGTTTACCTGATAGGACGAACACTTGGACTGACGTCCGGAGAATTGCAGCTCCATAAAGGGATCGTTAAAGAATGCTGCCATGCTGTTGTGCTGCATGCAAAAAGAAACAAGAGGAAGTTATAAACATGTTCACACTATATAAAGCCATGGTCAGAATTATTGGCATCCTTGGAAAATATGAACAAAGAAGCCTGTGAAAATAAATCTGCATGGTTAATCCTTTTAATCTTTTTAATTCACAAAAATTGAACCTTTCATTGAAGTAAAATAATATTATTGGGGGGGGGTTCTCTTTATAAAAGAAATGTTTTTCTCCAAAACACGCTACACAATTAAATGGCTTTTATTCTATCCGTTGTCCTGATGGAAGATCCAACCATTGCCCATTATAAGATTTCTAGCAGAAGGCGTCAGGTTTAGATTTTTTATCTGTTGGTATTTGCTAGAATCCATGATACCATGTATCTGAACAAGATGTCCAGGACTTTCAGCAAAAAATTTGGCCCACAACATTAAAGATCCAGCTGTATATTTAACCGTGGGCATGCATGGGACACTTTGTATCCCTGTTTGCACCAAAACCATCTATTGGGTTTGCTGCAAGACAGCTCTTTTCGTTTAGTTTCATCTGACCATATAATCTCGTCCCTTTTGAAGTTCCAGTCGTGTCTGACAACTGAATATGCTGGAGTTTGTTTTTGGATGAGCGAGGAGAATTTTTCTTGAAAACTCCCAAACAACATGTGGTTGTGTAGTTTTTATTTATTTTTATTTATATTGTTTAGGTTTTCTGACTCAAGACTCAACTAATCTCAGCAATTCACCATCTGTGCAATTCAACATAAATGCATTTAGCGCAAGTGAAAGTTATGAAGTTAGTTAATGTAGTTGATTATATATATAGATATACAGAGACTCGGACATGCTTATTTATATTACATAATATCTGTATATTTAAACCTGTTCATTTAAACTACATGTTTAACAATAATAATAATGAATTAGGGGTATAATAATAATATAAATAAAATATAAATCATATAAAATAACTTTAATTAATAATCATTGCTAAAAGCCAGACAAGTTACTATGGTGGTGATGAACAAAGCTAAAATCTGAGCCACTTTCATGGTGCCTAAAACCCAGGATTGGTGCAAACTAAACTGAAACATACCTGGCTATCCACCTAAACCGGCTTCATGGTATAGGCCCCCAGGACTGTAAATCTCATATTGGAATGACATTATTTACATTGTATTGCGCCGGAAATAGTGCCACGTGTTTCTACAGTCTTGGCTGATCCTAATATGTTTCAGTGTTTTCCTGTTCTGCCAAAAATAACCAGCCTGTGAAACAGCTGAACATTAGCCTCTCCCCTCAGAGCCCTGTCTCTATTAACAGCTGATTTCAATTGGAACTCACAGCGCTGGAATTAAAGTCGAGTGGGACGTTCTGCAGCGGGGACACAGGCTGGTGCTGTTGGTGCTGTTGTTGCTGCTGTTGGCCACCTGTTTGTCGCTGCTGCACCCCTGGATGCTGGGAGCTCTGCTGAATAGACTGATGGGACTGGGGAGGCTGTTGCTGCTGCTGCTGGGTTTGCTGGTAATGGGGGTAGGGAGGGGGCGGTTCCATTGGCAAGTTACTGGTGTCCAAGGCAACCCCCTAAAGAGAACAGGAAAGTTATAAAAATCATTTGACTGGGCTACGGTATGCACCAGAAACACTCTACTCTCAAAACGAACAATAAACCAGCTGCAATATTTCTAAACACAGCGCTCCACAAAATAAAGTAAAGATTTGTATTTATTTTTTAAATGTGAGAGCGATGGCATTGAGTTATACAGATGACACCTGGTTTCATAGTCTGTTCTGCACACACACAAAATCACACAAACACAAAAAGTTGTATGACTTCAGAAGACTTTGAAAGTACACAGGTCATATTGACCATTTTTATGATGCTTTTCACCCTTTTTTATAACAAAACACCTGACTACACCTGGTCACTTTATGTGTTTTCTCTGATCTGATAGCTATCCAATTGTGAAAAGACCAGGTGTAAATACCCTCCAAAACACTTTCGAGATGGATTTAAAAATGATCACTCAACCACTTGTGTGGTTTGAGACGCATTTCAAATAAAACTGGACAAGTGTAAATGCATTTGGTTGTTGAAATCACATATGTAAATTTTACTCCTCCCAAGATGGTACAAAAAAAATGTGTAAGAGCATGTTATTACCGGCTCCTGGTAGCCAGATATGACATCGCTACTGCAACACACATTGCCACAGATATGGCCCTCTGCAGATGAGTAGCCGAGTATCTCTTCAAGCGCATACTGCTGCAAATGAAACTAAAAGTTTGGCGTCACATCCTGAAGCTCAACACACAATCATCTTCATAAAAAGTAGTAGGACTAAATGATCTTTCAAGTCCCGATGCAGCTCTCTCTCTTATTGTAGTCTTTGACCTTGAAATTAACTGATGATAAATAGAATCATGCTCATATATGTTGCTTTCGCTGACGTGAACTCCACTAAGACACATTTATATGGCCAAGTGTAAATGGCAATGTTTTAACAAATCGGATAGCTATTCGATCAAAGAAAGCACATGAAGTGACCAGGTGTAAACAGGCCCTACAATGTACAATTATTATAAATTATAAACTTCAGTTATAAACTCCCATGAAAGAGTATAAAAAGTCTAGTTAAATGATTTCATAAAAATAACCAGTTTAAAAGAGTCAACACTGAAAGAAAACAGTGGCACAGAGCATAAGATTAATCTTGGGATTTTAGGAATCAACATGGAGCCTCTACAACTGAAAATTGCAATTACTGTTAAAAAAAAATTAATAAAAAAAAAAAATTTGTTTTTAGACAGCCCAAAGTACAACAGAAAAAACAGCAGTAGGGTTTGGAACGACATGCAGACGAGTATATAATGAATTTGAATCATAAATATAAGCTCTAAGCCATTTGGAATTACCACAGTTTGTAGCAGAGAATCTGGTGTTGAATTCATGTGGCTGCACCACATGGTCCAGATCAATTTGAGTGTTGCACAGTGCATCCATTTGAATTCAACACAGAAATCTGTTACAATGCCTTGCGGGGTCAAAACTGATCAGTAGGGCGCTATTCAAAGATTCACAATAAACAAACCTTTGCTATCCACTCATGCCGTGCAGATAATTGGTTCTGTGCTGCATGGTTCATTTGTTAGTGCTGTATCACCACACATCTAAGTATTTGCCCTTCAGCATTCGTTGCACACAGCAGAAAATGGTAGTGCAAAATGAAAGATTTTTTTTTAATGTGTAGTCACACCAGTGAAGTCTAACAAGATGCAGTCTGGAGCCCTGTACAATTTAATACAAGAAGTCTGTGATCTTTTGGATGAATATTGAGAAAAGATAACACTGCAGAATGTGAGATGTTATGTGAGGCGTTTAATGAGCACCTTCTCACCTGTGTGATCGGAGAGAGTGAGGGCGACATTGTCGGGGAGAGCTGCTTACTCAGGCTTCGTCTCTGATCACCCCCTGGAGAGAGCGTCAGAGGACTAATGGGTGCCGGCCGCCTCCTGGGTGAACTCGCCATGCCCGTTGGAGGAGGGTTGGACAGCGAGGAGAGACGTAGGGACGTGTGGAGCGATGGATTGCTGAGAGATGAGTGCAGCTGAGAGTTGTTGAGGGACGCCTGGATGGAAGGGTTGCTTAGAGAGGATGACAGCCCTGAGAGGACAACAAACAAGACATAATCAGCTTCGGAGGTCAAAAGTTCTTCTTGAACTGCCTTAATGAAACCGAGATAAACCAATAATGGCTTTATGAGTCACTGCGTGCAGGCCGGCTCTTGTCCTGATGTCCACTCCTCAGAGAAGACACTGAGCAATTGTCTGCAGGTTACTGGACCAGTGAGAGCGAGAGAGAAAAGAGCCGTTTATGAGCAGCCAATTCAGGGGTTAAAGGTCACCTGTGTCTCTGGGGATCAGCCAATGAGCGAGCAGCACAGCTGAAACGGGCAGCAGAAACATCCCAGCACACCCTGTTCCCAGACACGAGAGCGAATGGAAAGAATAAAGCTCAAGAGAATGGAAGTCAAAGAGAGCGATCAGATGGCGGATGGATTTAAAAAGGGGGGACGAGAGAGGAGGAGAGCTGTAGTCTTCTGCATGGATGTGGCCCTTTAGAAAACACATGGCATTCATTCCCCAGAAAGCGCCTACAGTGTAAGCCTACAGTGTGCCATTAAACAAAGACTAAAGTGTTCAGCCAGGCTCTTCTGAAGCCAGGAGATGCTTTAACAGCAAATGAGACTCCTTGAATAACGATTTGGTCACAAACAAAAGCTCTTTTTATCTTTAGACTGTGCGTGAATGAGATTACGCATGTGTGAAAACCAGGACATGTATTAATGTGGCTGTTTATGCCGGATATAGTGAACCTCACTGACCTTGTGAGTTTCCAATGCCCAGATGCATCATGGCTGCAGGCAGGTTGCCGGTGCTGCTGCCTCCGCTCAGGTTGGGATATCCAGCCTCATCGGGGTCCAGCGGAGTAGGCAACGGAGAGGGGAAGTGCAGGTTACTGAGGTCAGGCAAAGACCCGCCAGTGTTTAACGTGCCCTGGTAGTGAGACAGACCAGCATTCTGCTCTGGAGATGGGAATATACTGCAGAGAAAAAGAGACAGACAATTTCAGGATGTTTAAATGTACAGCAAATATCAATAAACACACACACACACACAAATTTCCCTTGACTTACTTGATTCCAGGCACTTCACAGGACTTTGGCCGGGAGGACAGAGACTGCACCTGCAACCAGGCAACATGTGAATTAAACGTTCACACTAACCGAAGATGATACATTTAACAACCTACCATCTACAAAGAATCAATTAGTACCACTAAACCTAGTAAGACAAAATGGCATCATTCTCAAATCAATACTACATTTTCTGCAATCAACAGCACAAAGAATTTGTTAAAAGTCATCATGACATTTGACATGACAAACTGACAATTTCTATTTGTTTACGGAATGTTGCAGTGTTTATTATAAATTATTTATGCATGCTTATGATTCATTTAAAAACCAAACAAAGACAAAAACACATTGTGCCGTTAAAATATGAACCTATAACAACATCTCTGCTCTGATAGTGTGTATACTGAAGTGAGGGCTAAGTAATAAGGTATCCAAGTTTCAGGCCCTCAAGTAACCTGTCAGTCACATTAAATAATCGTAGCAAATTTTAACAATCCAATGATCCAATAATTCCTGATGGATCACGCACTCATGCTCAACATTTTTCTCTAATTCAAGAATACTTGGATAAACGTCACTATAAGAGAGAAAAGATGATCACAATTTCTGTTTCATGCAAACTTGAAATACTTGATTACTACTTCTCTGAAATACTTCTTAAAAGCACAAAACATTGAACAGACAAAACAATATAATCAAAATATAGAGGTCAATTAAAGCTTTTTTGCAGCTCAGAAAGAACTTGAGCAAATAATTGACCTTTCGCCGGCCCCTCCCCCAAAACGGCCATTGTCCAATCACACATCATAGCAACCGTTACTATGTGAGCAGGTCCGACAAACATTAGCAAGATTGTGAAGCGTGCGCCCATGGCGTTTGTAAATCGGACACTACATACCCCGAGAGATTGTCTGGAGGAGTTGTGTTCTTTCCATTCCCAAAGCCGAAAACACAACGTGAGCGGTGCCTACAATGGATAAAACAGTGTGGACGGCCCCACTCCCAGTTAAATGTGTCGAACATTACGAAGCATAAATACGTCTGCTGGCTGTGGTATCGATGGCTACTTAAAGGTTTTTTTGTTTTGTTTTTCTGATCTGAAAAACGATCCTATCTGTAACTCAAAAAACATAATATTGTCTGAACCGCGAGTTTTATGATCCGTTGCCCCACTAATAAATATTATGGTCTCAACCGCGATTTTTGTGATCTGTTGTCCCCCTAATAAATATTATGGTAAGTGAATTATGAAAGACAATCAATGAAAGTTATTTAACGTTAGATGCAAATTAAGGCTATGTCTGGTTAAACAGTTATTGTGTGATTTCGTTTATTGTGCTTTGTCAACTTGGAAGCATGAATTTGAGAAAGAAAATCATTTTTGGAAGAAAATGCACCACATACTTTTGTCAATGATATAGGCCTAAGTTATAACGTTAGCTAAAAGATTGTAAAAGCTTTCAGTTCACCTGCCTAATTGTAGTTGAAAAGTCAAATTAAGCTTGATTAATGATATACTGTGACTGATCAAATAAACTACAGCATCGGGAATATAACTCCCATGTGTTTTGCAGCATTTAAAATTTTAGTCGTGTTATGCGAAAAAACACACATGTATAAGAAATTATTGCTGACAGCACTTTTATTTTCAGAGACAGTTTTTTCTTTCACACAAAAACACAACAGTGTAAAGTGTCTTACAATGCTTTTAAACACTTGTTTCCTTGTTCTTTGTCATAATCACAAATGATGTGTATGAACACCGGTAAGCATTAGCCTCGATAGAGACGTAGATAGTAGTCGTGTCTCCTTCATTGCGTATTTTTATATTATATAATATATCCCTGGCCTCCACTGCATACTGTAACCCTTTTTGCCTCAATCTGGAAGATATCGCGGAGGTATTGCTCCAAAAAAGGTCACTGACACGCACGGGTATACCTTTTTCCGTCATGGCAATCTGTCGCGCTGGTCGTGTTTGACCATTTGTTTGTCGGACGTAGCAACAGTAACTAAGGGGGGCGGGGCTCGGCGAAAGGTCAATTGCCAGGTTGGGAAGATTAAGTAAAACACTGGGCAGAAAATCTTTTTGAGAGAAAAGCTCTGTTTGGGGGGATTTAAACTCTTGACATCTGGCAACCCCAAGCATGAAAGCTAGTGGGAGTTTGTTACCAACACATGATAACAGAAATGTCAAATAAAAAAAGCAGCCCTACAGAGTACACAATTCATTTAAATCAATACTTGATACCTTTTTTCTAAACAAAATGAATAAATAACTACACTGAACACAGCTCTTTATTTTGTTGGTAATAGTGGTCAGTGAAATGTCTAATAAGTCTAAGCACAGATCTTCTATTTTGATCCAAAATCCAAATCATATTTTTTTTGGGCCCCAAATGAGTCGTTACTCAGTATTACAGGATGTAGAAAGACTTTTTAAATTTTGCATTTAACATCCATTAACAGTCCTCATGACATGTACTCACCTTTTTGGCCTCCCATAACTGTTTGGGCAGTGGCTTATTCACACCGAGTAGATTGTCCTCATTAGGGACAGCGGGAAATGAGAACACTGAAGAGAGAGAAAAAAAAAACAGACCCACAATAAATAACAAAAATAATCCCTGTAACTATCCTTTTCTGTATGCATATTCACATTGCACCAGTGGTGTTGCTCAAGTCACTAAAATATCATTTTCTATTTTCAACAGCTTAATTACAAATACTAAAACCAAAAAAGTAAAAGTAAATACTCCATCTGCCTCCTACAACTCACCAGAAAAAAAGAAAAAATGAGGGAGATTTATTAAGGTATCTTAAGGTAAACTATATGAGAGGCTGAGTGGGACTGCAAACAGGGGACACCAACTATTCTACAACAGCATCCATCAGCCCACCACAGCAAATCACAGGAGAGTACAAGAGAGTAGTCATATTGTGAGAGCTGATGCAATCATTAAAGGGGTGAATTTTCTTTTGGAGGTCTGAACACTTGATGGAGAGTCAACAAGCATGACAACACACATTTACCACTTACTTCACTTATAGGTCGACCTGCCATAAAAAAATATGGAGGTCGGCAACCGGTATCGGAATCGGCTAATTAGCTTGTAAAATAATCGGAATCGGCCCTCGAAAATCATGATCATGCATCACTACTTACCATCTCCAGCATTGTCCACCTCTGCTTCATTCATGCTGGCTGCACGACCACAAACACACATACAGAGAGAAAGAACAATTAGATCAAAGAGCAGTCAATAATTTTGCATTCACAAATGTCTGTTTCCACAGCTAGGACAGTAGAGAATGAAATAAAATATTTGGAGGGAGACATTTCTTTCAGCAATTTAGCATTAATGTAGCTAATTGAACCACTGCTGATGTAACAGACAATATATTAACACAAATCACTTGTGACATGCATTAACACAAGCTTTTTACATCAAACAGATCCTGAAATTAATTCCTAATAATCCTTTAGGTGAGTGTATATATATATTCATTCAATACACTGCAGCATTGCAGTCAGCCCCCCTTCACAGAATGCAAATGTCACTAGGCCATTAAACAATACATAGACATTTCCATTTGTGCTCATGTATGAATAAATTCAAATTTTATATATTTGGAAAAATTCTCGTTTTTCTAGCTGAAAAGTACTTCCAATGTTTGGAGAACATCACTGTTGATAGACTTTAGTTGAGTTTTTATTAGTTTTTTTTAACCAAGGCCAGTTTTGAGAATAATTTAGGAAGAATCTGAATTTGAGTGTCGAAATATCCTGTACACACAGCAGCTTACAAAAGCATCTTGATTATATAACGGGATATATAAACTGTAAACATAGTGACACTGACTAAAATAATATAAAAGATGGTGACATAAATAAAACTGTAAAGTCTTATCACATTTGAAATGAGAAAAGTCAAGGCACAAGTTTGTTTAAGCAGATTTGTGCAAAATAAATGAACACAAAGATGATGGATGTTCTGTGTTTTCCCTCTTTCTTCCAATGCGTCTTATTTTGTTTCTCTGTTTTATGTTTGGATTATGCTAAAAATGATTAATATAACTAACTTAATCACTGGTGACGTAAGAATATATTAGCAAGCATCACTAATGACATAAATGATTAACACTTTGACCGAAAGCTTTTATGTAAACCAGATGAAATGAATCAGGAGTCCAAACTCCAAGTCTCAAATGAATCACGCCTTGAGAATTCAAAGTAATTAATTATTGCACACAGAACCTTCACTCTTCTCTGCTGCCTAGAGTGTAGAAGAAACAGCATTACATACACTAAGTCTGGAGTCGGTCAAATGTTTTAAAAGGGATCCTATAATGCCCTTTAAACTCAAAATACCCCACAGATATTTTTATAGCATGTTAAAATTGTCACTTTTTGAGGGTGAGCAAAACGTGCCGTTTTGTGTGTGTCACTTTAAATGCAAATGAGCTGCTGCTTCCAGCACAGATGGCGGAGCTTCAAGAGCTTGTGTGTCAGCAGCTCCGATTACCTCACACACACGCACTGAAAATTTCAAAAGTTTTATGTTCAAACCGGAGTCGGACAAAGATGGAGAGACTCGAGAAAAAGTGACAACGTAGAGTGCAACAGGACATTTCTGAATGGTTAGTTGATGAATTTATGTATGTGATGTGGAGTTAACTTTCTTCTAGTAATTGATTAGCATATTCTGTCATGATAATCTATAAATCGCATTCCCGGGGCGGGGTTTATGTAAATTTTAGGGTTAGTGATGTAACTAACCCATGAAGAAGCTCATTGTAGTCCCTACCAGCCGTTTGTTGTAGTCCTTAAAGGTCCCATGACATGCTACTTTTTGTAGGCTTTAATATAGTCCTTAGTGGTCCTTAGTACTGTATCTGAAATCTCTTTCCAAAAATTCAGCTTTAGTGCAGAATTATAGCCACTACAAGCCAGTCCCAGAATGAGCTTCCTTCAGACGGGCCGTTTCGGTGTCTGTAGCTTTAAATACTAATGAGGAGGAGAAAGGCAGCGCAAGGTGGAGGGTGGGTGTGGCCTTGACCATCTTGCGCAACGATATCATGCATGTTTGTTTATGTTGGATATATTGCAATGGCACGAAGACACGCAGTCGTTCAAGCATTTCAGTTTGACCCAGAATCTGATCCAGATGGAGAAGCAACGGATGAAGAAGTTGCAACTCAGCGGCTCCAGAAGGACGTTTCCGAATGGTTAGTTTAAAATATTATGTCTGGATACGGTACTTTATTCGGATGGTTTACAGTTATCATGTAGCTAACGCGAACCTACTGTTGCCTTTTCATGAGAGATCTGTAACGTCTGTAATTTATCTTATTACAATTACATCAAGCTCTGCGATCTTGAAATGCGGATATCGCGCGCGCCATATAACCAACAGGAAAACGGTTATCCAAATAACAAAGACGTGTACAACACTCGCGTTACAGTGTGTGTAACTTGATGCTGTCTACCTTTACATCAGCGCAAGTAACTGCATAGCTGCATAGCTAACATGACAGCCACATTCTACGTGTAAGAAGCTAGGTAACCATAAACAGTAAAGCAACACACTTATATATAATTTGTTGACTTACTTGTCCGACGTTCAGCAAGCCCAGCTCTGTATTGACCATTCGATGTTCATTTGGACATCCAATTATTGAGCAATTATTATGCTTCGCTCGCTCAAAAGCCATGATATCTCTCGTGGACAAACTAAAATCGCGCGCGCGCGTTCTACTTCCTAGCTCATTTTCTCATGGGCGAGAAATATTCTCTGGGCGGGCAAAGCAGAGAAAGGGGAGGTAACATTTCTCCTTATGACGTCATAAGGAGGAGATTCAAGATCAGCCCGGTCGAGCTTCCATTTTCTCAAAGGCAGAGAAAAATAGCAAAAGCTCGATTTACACCGATACATTTTTTTAGAAACTTGGGGACCATATACAGGCTAGGGGAACTCATATTAATGTTAAAAAACCTCAGAAAGTGGAAATTTCATGTCATGGGACCTTTAAAAAGCGATTTCTGTAAAATAAAATATCTCCCTTTGCTTTGAACTTTGCTCAAACAGCAACATTACACACTAACTAAAGTTAGAAAAGTGAAGTCATAATCAACCACCTCTTTAATGTTTTAGAACATAGTCTCTTATGTTCATCAAGGCTGCATTTACTGTATTTGATAAAAAAATATAATTTTATAATAATATTATTACAACTGTTTTAATATATTTTAGTGTCATTTATTCCTGTGATACAAAGCTGAATTTTCAGCATCATAAATCCAGTCTTCAGTGTCACATGATCCTTCAGAAATCATTCGAATATGCTGATTTGCTGCTTGTCACATTTATTATCAATAGCCCTATTCGCACTAGATTAGTATTATCTGGGGACCTCGTGTGATTTAGAAATTTCCCACCCACATCTGAATTTCATGTGGCGCATTCGCACGGGATAAACAAAGCCTGTGATTTTACTTGAAATTACTGACTTATCTCCCGGATATGGCTATTGCTTGGAAATGTCTTGTCGTTATTATAGGTCTAGCTGTATGATATATCATAAACAGAAGAATGTTCCTTACCACATGCTACACATGTCATCCATCTCCATCTAATCATAATTTTTGTTTTTGCTCTTCTGATGGTTTTCAGCTTTCCCTTTCTGCAAATTGTATAGTTGTATCGTATCATGGTGTATAGCGATGCAGCACCCAAAATACTATCAAAACACTCCAACGCAGCCAATGGCCATTCTTCGCGAAAAATGGATAAAAAAGCGCACAGGAAACAAAAACCTTGAAAAAAATTATAAACGACCCTGCCAAATCACAGAGATGCCGATTCGCACAGGACTAATATTATCACAGGACCTCGGCGAAATATGGTAGGTCATTTGCGGGGGAATTTTTACTTTACAAATTACAGACATGGCCGATTCGCACAGGATTAAGATCACGGACAACCTCCGCAATTATTACAAATTACTAGGAGGTCACCAGGTAATCCTTATCCCGTGCGAATAGGGCTAATGTTGAAAACAGTTGTACAGTTGCTTAATATTTTTTTGTTAAAACAGCGATAATTTTTTTTCCAGGACTCAAAGTTCAAAAGATCAGCATTTATTTGAAATTTCTAATATTATAATGATATTTATCATTATAAATATCTTCACTTTTGATCAAATTAATGAAGTATTAATTATTATTTTTTATCTTACTGACCACAAACCTTTGAATGGTAGTGTATAGGCTGCACAGTTCAGATCAGTCTGCTAAATCGATCTAGCGAACAAACATTTGATTAATTGAAATGACTCACTCAGTGCACACTCACTCCACCCATTGAAAATTCGGGGCACAAACTCCAGAAGGGAAAGTTGAAAACAGCTTCTTAGAGTGCACTGTCTCTTTAAGGAACCCCCCATGAAAGGGAAAGGGAAAGAGAAAGAGGAGACAAAAAAAATGTATATCGGGAGAAATCTGTGACCACAAGTGCAAAGTGAATCAATGGAGAGGCATTGTTTTCCATACACCACAGAGATCCTGTGGAAAACAAACCTCCTTTCTACTTCCTCTGCTGATGCTGGCCCAGCACAGATGCAGTGTGGGCCCGAAGCCAGATCAACCAGCTCCGGCACTTCAGCAAAGCTGCCGGTCTCAGACGCCCAACTGCGACGCACAATGAATCAAACAAAAAGTATGTCAACACCTCGTTTCCCCCTCACTGAGAGTCTCATTCAATGCCATAACTGACAGAAAGAGACGACCAGAACAGAAAAACACTGGCTTGAGTCCTGAGTTTCATCACTTTTATCTTGAAGTGTAAAAGTACCTAAAAAAACGCATAGTTCAAGTTAATGTGAAGTACATTATTTACAATTGCGTTTATCAAGAATTATCCAAAAGCAAAAATCGAGCATTAAAAACAGTAGTTCTTATTATAGCTGGTGTCAAATCATAAATCCCAGTAGGGTAAGACTCAAGCGGTTGAATGTGGCACGTGGTCTTGATGCTTTTGGGAGCTCTAGACATGAATAGCACAGTTGCATCACACAGTCAAGTTGGCTGGCAGGTTTGGAATGAGACTACTGTGATAGCGGAAGCGAGACAAATTTTTGTCCCATGTGAGAGGCTGGTTTGTACAGGTTCATATTACGCGAGCCTCACTGCACACCTCCACACACTGTCAACTGTCTACATAGCTCAGATGAGCTCCCAGACAGATATTAAATAAATGATTTCTGCATTGTCCTTAAATGAAGCAGTTTCTTATCAAATTGAACTGAAGTGTCTCTGTGAAAACAACTGCCTTGGGCCAGAGACAGTCTTCTGAGTTATAGTGCTCCATATCGCAGTTTGCTCCACATCTTCACTCATTATCTTTTTTAAACCTATTGACTAAACAAGTCTGATACACAAAGATGCTTTTATCTTGGATACGCAGTGCAGATGTGCTGCAAACTCAAGCCTATATGCGTGCAAATCAATTCATAAAAGAGCAAGTGATAAACAGAAAGAGCGCAATAGAGAGTAAAGGCCCGCGCCCGTAAAGAATTTCGCAGGCGATATTTAACGCCTCGTGACTAAACAAAGGGCGCCAATGTGAGTGTGCACACCGACGCGAAAAACGGCACGCGTAAAAGCGTAATTTTTTTTTTTAAACGCCTCGGGTTCATTTTTTTGGTTTGACGCGCCGCGTCAAAAACTATCCGACCAATGAGATTGCCGCTTTTGCTCACGTGTCTGGAGCTTCTGAAGTTACAGTAAAACACAACTTGGGGGCGCTCAAACACAAAACGGTCTTGCCGAGCACACATACGTAACAGCGAAGAAGATATACGCCAAGTACCAAGTAGCGTCTACACTGCCCATAGACAGACACTGCCGGGAAGAAATAAGACGAGGAAGATGCAAGGCAAGATGAATGTAGAGCTGCTGGTCTCGTTGGTGTCGGAACATAAAGAACTATATGACAAACGCGACAGCGACTACAAAAATCTTGATAAAAGAGAACTGTTATGGAGTGGTATTGCAGAGTATATACTGTTATGGAGTGGTATTGTATTTCTGTTTTACATTAAGCGCCATCTAATGTCAGGGAATGAATTTGCATGTTCACTCGGCTCATCGTCAGCGAAAATCTATTGGGTGTGAACACAAAAAACGCGTTGAAAAACGCTGGCGAATAACGCGCGCCGATATTCGTCCCGGTGTGTACGGCCCTTAAGACAGAGCAGGAATGTTACAGATTCAATGTTAATTTTTTTGGGACATAATGCTGATTACCACAGCAAATAATAGACTCAGTTTTATCTAGGTTTTTTAAAGCAAATTTGCAAAGAAAATGTAAATACATTAGCCAAGGCAAATCACTTACGGGACTCATATTACGCACGTTTGAGCTTCTGCAAGAACCAGTGAGGTTCATTCTAGTGCGTTACGCTCGTTGGAGCTACAGCAAGAACCAATGAGGTTCATCCTCATATTACACACGTTTGAGCTTAAGCAAGAACCAATGAGGTTCATTCTCATATTACACACGTTTGAGCTTAAGCAAGAACCAATGAGGTTCATTTTTATCAATTTAGCACTTGCGCCCTGTTTTCTATAGGCTTCTGATTTTTGTTTTTTTCAGTTGCAACAGAATGTTTTGCAAAAAGACATACATATGTTTGATATCTAAATAAACGAAATATTAGAACATTTATTTTTTAACCATTTTGGAATCAAAATGAATCGGATTTGCTAAAATTAAAATGGTACTCAAACCTAGTCGCGAAGTATCAAATACTGTTTCATGGTTCAAGCCTCTACTTCATTTCAAGTGAGAATACTATTCTCAACTGCTATTTATGAGCACTATTCATTTAAAGCACACCTTTAAGCTAAGCATTTATAAACTCAGGGTGTACATTACAGTCTCTGGGCTCACGCTGCCCCGGACACCAATGATTTAACAGAAAAGATGAATCACTGTCTGGTCAACTGACATTTTCGTATGGAGATAAAAGAAAGGATAATTTAATGTCTTTGAAAGAAGTCTCTTATGCTCACCATTTGATAATAAATGTATCAAAACAGTCATATTGTGAAATACTATTACAATGCAAAACAACCGTTTTCTATTTTAATATATTTTAAAATGTGAATTTTCAGCAGCCATTACTTCAGTGTCACATGATCCTTCAGAAATCTTTATAATGTGCAGATTTGCTGCTCAAGAAATATTTCTTGTTATTATCAGTTTTAAACGGTTTTGCCAAGTAATATTTTCGTGGAAAATGTGACTAAAAAAATTTCAGGATTATTTGATGGATAGAAAGTATTTGAAATAGGATTTTTTATTACATTATAAATGTTTACTGTACTTTTGATTCAATGAATCCATGATTCAATAAAAGTGAAATGCTGATGCAATATCATGAAAAAAAAGATTTATCGTATTATTGTATTGGCACAGCCACAAATTTCTTTGCCAGACTTCAACTAATACAATGATGAAACACTTTCACTGCTAATGCAGAAAGGAGGAAGATTATCCCGCCCTATGACATAATCCTATAGTCTTACAAACATCTTCACTGCAGAACGTGTATGTGAACTCTGGCTATCTGTCTTTTTAGGGGAGGATGAGCCAGACTATCTGTAAAGCTCATGGGGATGTACATCAATTTGTTTACGAGAGCTCTAGAAATCACAGAAAAATAATGGTAGAGGGAACATCCTTTAAAAGCATACTGGGCCGAGCTAATTGTCAACCATTTTCAGCATACCATCTGAAATGTCTGCGTTTGTAACCAAGACAACTGGATAAACATCATGACAGTGAGCTCCAGCTGTGTCATGCAAACATGCTGCACCACGGGTGCAATGGTTTGATTTGGGTCTGCTATAAAATCATTGATTTATCATCCATGCCTGACATTGTGCAATCCATTTGACCCCTGTGCAATTTTGTTTCAACCACACTGTTATGCCACACAATAAAAATGATTAGAATATGGTTGTGTAGGTATTAAATTGGCTCAAAATTAGTATGTAAACAGGCCTAGAGGGAGGAAGCCGAGCTCACCGTTCCGCTGAGGAGGTCCTCTGCCCATCTGCTGGTTCATGCCAAAAGGATCCTGTGGGTTTGGGCTCATGGCGCTGGTGTGCAGAGCTGAGTCAGAGTTTGTTCTGTGGGAGAAGGGAAGGATGGAGGAAAAACAGCTCGGTCAGTGAGCCATCATTAAAAAAATTGCTGAGCTGAGCCATGGCCACATGACCCATGGCCACATGACCCTTTGCCCTCGCTCACTGCCTTTATTAAGCAAATATACATGACGGCACTCTCAAGAGCACTTCACTGTCCTCCAGAGCCTCTCTCTGCTTTACATCCTTTATCAGGTCTGATCATTAAACCATTCTCAGGTGACATTGAAAAAGAAAACACCTGTTTTAATGTCACAATAATGAGTGTGGTGATGGGGAAAGAAAACAAAACAGATTAGTAGAAATAATGATCCCTGGTTCGGATTAGTTTGGAACAGTGAAATATTAGTGTACAGAGAATAGTCGGCCAAGTAGAGAAACGGCATCTGTGATTTGCTTGAAATCATTCTGTTTGTATGAAGACTTGATAAAGAAACAGATTTAATAAGATCTAAAACACAAGAAGGAGAATGAGCCGAGAGAAGGAGATCTGCAGGAGGTGATAATGAGGGAAAAAAAACAAATAAGACAGGTCCAGAGGAGATCTGTGAGAGGAATTTAAAGGTCAAAGGTCACCTGTTAAGCTGTGATATTAATCTAAATCCAGGTCGTTTCTCTTCAGTCCATGGCAGTTGCTCCCTTTAGAAATGGAAACAGTCACGTGTTACTCACTACTGTACTGAACCTGTAGCCCTGGCTCAGGGGTTAGTACAGCAGGATGAGCAAGCAAGAGACAAAGAGAAGAAGAGAGCGAACAGGGTGAACATTTCTCTGTGACACCTTCAGGAAAACGTAAAGAGAGTCGTAGAAATCAGAGCCTATTCCCCCAGGTTAGTCTAATACTGTGTGCAGCACTGATTTACTGCTTCAATTAGATTGGATCTGCTACATCTGAGAGCAAACAGAAGTGCTATAATATCTTTAATGGTTAATGAAAGAAACACGAAGGCAACGCTGCAGCAGAGTAACCACACTGGGAAATCAGGATACAGACTAAACCAAATAAACAAATACATCTTACTGGCCACAAACGCAATCAACACAAAAACCTTAATCTTTGTGACAGCCATGTAATTCAGGGACAAAAAGCAAAGGCTCTGTGACCTTAAAGATTGTGGTTTGTGACGAGGAGAGAGAAAGGGTTTCTTTCAGGCCTAAATCCAAATAGACTCTAGTCTAGTCCTGTAGCTCAAATGGTAGAGCATGGTGCTAGCAACGGCAAGGTCATGGGTTCGGTTTCCAGGGAACATACATACACTGTAAAAATGAACTACCGTTCGAACGTTTGGGGTCTGTAAGATTGCTTTTATTAAAAATATAAATAATGCGTTTATTCAGATTTTAAACTGATCAAAAATGACAACAATGTAAAAAAACACACAATTAAATTTCAAATAAATGTTCTTCTTTAGAACTTTATATTAATCAAAAGAACCGTAAAAAAAGTATAACTGTTTCCACAAAAATATTAAGCAAGAACAACTGTTATCAACATCAAAATCAAAAATGTTTTTTCTTGAGCAGCAAATCAGCATATTAGAATGATTTCTGAAGGATTATGTGACACTGAAGACTGGAGAAATGATGCTGAAAATTCAGCTTTGCCATCACAGGAATAAATTACATTTTTTAATTATATTCAAAAAGAAAACAATTATTTTTTAATTCATATTTAATACTATTTCACAATATTACTCTTTCTTCTGTATTTTTGGTCAAACAAATGCAGGTTTGGTGAACATTTGAATGGTAGTGTATCTAAAACAAAATATTTCTTTCTTTATATCTGTAACTGCCTATCAAAGCAGCCATTGATATCATAACCCAGCGGTGCCATTACTCACGGCGAGT
Organism: Leuciscus leuciscus; assembly: GCF_965113295.1. Classification (NCBI taxonomy): domain Eukaryota; kingdom Metazoa; phylum Chordata; class Actinopteri; order Cypriniformes; family Leuciscidae; genus Leuciscus; species Leuciscus leuciscus. The sequence goes on along the minus strand of NC_138726.1, from coordinate 26,073,418 downwards.
GCAAGACATGAATGTATAATGATCCACGTTCGCCCGTGTAGATGCGTAAGAAGCCCAGCAGATGTAGCCTGTGGTTCCCACTAACAGGGTTAACATATTCCTATCACTAAGACAATAAAGAGAAATAATAAACAGATTTCCTGCAGCTCACTCTGCTGCTAAGGAGATGCTACAGTATGCCAGACCACACTAGGGTGATGTAATGCTCAAGGGAGAAAAAGATACTCCTTGTGACAACTGAAAGTGTCCTTCTTTCTAATGATTCTTTAAAGCTGGTCTGTTCCCCTTGCTTTGAAGTGCATTAAGGCTTAGCTGCACATGCCATATGAAGCTCTAAAGTCAGTGCTTATCGACCACCCATGCTGGAGACTTAAAATAGAAGAGTTTAAAGGCAGCAGTATATGGCATAAATAGAAATGCATCAGGAAGTTACTAGAAAACGGCTTTGTAAACAGCTTGTTATTTAAATCTGACCCTTGATCACAAACAACGTGAAAAGCAGATGTTTTCAAACTGGCATCAGGCAGACCACCAAAACCGGAGAGATTTTTTTCAATGAAAGCCAATTGCTGTTGGATCACACTTAAGTCGAATGCCTTTCTAGAAAACCTCCCAGAGGAAGTCTTGTCTGGGAAGAGCAGAGGCTCAGATCCAGGATGGGAGAGCGTGGGACTAAGAGAACAACGCTGACCTGAGTTCCTGACCCAGTCCAGCTGAACTCCACAGGGAAACATATGGATGTTGCCTAGGATTCAGAACCAGCCCGCGTTTACCCAGACACCAGAGGGACAGCTGTAGCCCAGGGAGAACTGAGCCTGAAAGTATCATAGTAGCGATGTCGTCCCTACGGATGCAACTGAGCTCTGGGGCACACTAAAACACAGATTCAGACTGTACACAACATTAACGTTAGTTCAGGAAGGGTCACACAATGTTTATCTTGACCTGAGAATGTGTTGTGCCAAAAAATAACCAAAGAAAAATGTGTTACGAATGGACGATAAAAATCTCAAAAACACTTTATATTAATGTTACAGTATTGGGCTCTCTTTCTCTAGACCATTTCAATGCCAACAACATCTTTTTATTGGCAACATACTACCTCAGTCCTCTTACATTTCCTTTTCTGGTGATAGAACTGAGTAGGCCTGTGAACTGACCACAAAACACATCCGCCACCCATACATCAGGTTATTGTGTGAATAAGCTACAGAAATCTGCACTGGTTGGACCAAGTTGTGTGGTGAAGGGAAAGGAAGGGTTAATGAGCTGAGGGTGACGCCTTTTTCAGCTCATTAACCCTTAACCAGTGTGTGCTACAGTAGGTAATGCATCACAGATGTGTTGAGAGAGCTGTAAACAGTTACTCGAGGGCATACGTTAGGATGGGCCTCCCAGTAAATCAGGACCATCATCCTCTGCTGGCCAAACACCTGCCCACTGCACTCCTAAACCAATAGAGAACCATGACCAATCCCCTACAGACTACTCATACCAGCACCCAATGCTCATTTTACTGAGTATTAAATGTAACCAGGGGGCTGGGGCCCACTAGGGGGCCTCAAGATAACTTAAAATGATCTAAAATAAGACAAAACAAGCATTAAGCAGAAAGTAAATAAAGAAAATTGAGAAACTATTGGCATTTTAAAAATATGGAATTGTTTTACGACGCCTTTAACTCATTTTTAGTTAGGATTTCAATGGAGGGACTGAAACCTCTCAGGTTTCTTAAAGGTCCCATGACATGAAATTTTCACTTTCTGAGGTTTTTTAACATTAATATGAGTTCCCCTAGCCTGTATATGGTCCCCAAGTTTCTAAAAATTTCAATCGGTGTAAATCGAGCTTTTGCTATCTTTCTCTGCCTTTGAGAAAATGGAGGTTCATACGCGCTGATCTTGAATCTCCTCCTTATGACGTCATAAGGAGGAAATGTTACCTCTCCTGTCTCTGCTTTGCCCGCCCAGAGATTTTCCGCCCATGAGAAAATGAGCTAGGAAGTAGGAACGCGCGCGCGATTTTAGTTTGTCCACGAGAGATATCATGGCTTTTGAGCGAGCGAAGCATAACAATTGCTCAATAATTGGATGTACAAATGAACACCGAAGGGTCAATACAGAGCTGGGCTTGCTGAACGTCTGAAACTAAAGTCTGGATCACTCTCTTTGGCTCAGCTACACACCTCGGACAAGTAAGTCAACTAATGATATATAAGTGTGTTGCTTTACTGTTTATGGTTAACGTTACCTAGATTTTACACGTAGAATATGGCTGTAACATTAGCTATGCAGTTTATGTGTGTGAATACACACACTGTAACGCGAGTGTTGTACACGTCTTTGTTATTTGGATAACCGTTTTCCTGTTGGTTATATGGCGCGCGCGATATCCGCATTTCAAGATCGCAGAGCTTGATGATATTGTAATAAGATAAATACAGACGTTACAGATCTCTCATGAAAAGGCAACAGTAGGTTCGCGTTAGCTACATGATAATAACTGTAAACCATCCGAATAAAGTACCGTATCCAGACATAATATTTTAAACTGACCATTCGGAAACGTCCTGCTGGAGCCGCTGAGTTGCAACTTCTTCATCCGTTGCTTCTCCATCTGGATCAGATTCTGGGTCAAACTGAAATGCTTGAAAGACTGCGTGTCTTCTTGCCATTGCTATATCCAACGTAAACATGCACGCCACGTTCCCGTTGCGCAAGATGGTCAAGGCCACACCCACCCTCCACCTCGCGCCGCCTTTCTCCTCCTCATTAGTATTTAAAGCTACAGACACCGAAACGGCCTGTCTGAAGGAAGCTCATTCTGGGACTGGCTTGTAGTGGCTATAATTCTGCACCGAGGCTGAATTTTTGGAAAGAGATTTCAGATACAGTACTAGGGACCACTAAGGCCTATATTAAAGCCTACAAAAAGTAGCATGTCATGGGACCTTTAAGAAATATCTTCATTTGAGTTTCAAAGATTAGCTTAAGTTTTATGGGTTTGAAATGACTTGGGGGTGAGTAAATAATGATAGAAATGTCATTTTTTGGGTGAGCTATCCCTTTGAGAAAAATAAAATAAACATTTGATCCCAAATTTGCTTTCTGCTACTGAGTGACAGTTTAATTTAGATAAAATTAGCAACCATTACCCAGTCTTTTTGTCAATTTATCTTTTACATTTTGTCTGTTTGATTAAAAAGTTGACATTTTGCAAACCTCAGAAAATAATGCTCGTATAATTTGTTTGACCTCCTGAGGATATTTTCTGAAGGTTAAACACGTCGCCTTACAGGGAGGGGGGAGATCAATCATTTCAGGCCCTATTTTGTACCCATCACATGGAAATTCCCACTGAACTTTCACGAACATTTCTCTATAACCATAATCACTGATTTGTTGCCAACTGGCCTTGATTCCTCCCTTAAGCAGAACTCCTCCCTTCCCTTCTCTTTACATGAGTTAAAGCACCACAAACATCCCTTTTACAACTACACAAACCAAACACTAGTAAATCTGCAGATTTTGTTTGACGTGTCACACTGTCAAGACCAAAAAAAAAGAAAAAAACTGCAGACATCACAAACAACATGTGTTGTTAAAAATGCCAAAAACCATTTGCAATCGCTCTCTGACTCGTCCTAAACCTAGCTTAACCTCTAATGTCCGCGCAGACAGAAAACATCTGTTCGGTCCTTTTAATCACGTGAGGAGATATCACAGCGCAAGATCCCAACAGAAAATAAAAAGAGACAGCAGAACACTCACTATTCAATATACATATATCTGTGCAAGGTCAAACGGGCAAAGCGGAATAAAACAAAAACCAAACCAAAACATGTACTACGGTTTTTAGCAAATGCTAATCTGGTCCAGAGTAAAAAGGGAGGGGGGCGTACAAACACGCTGAGCTCACGATCTGTTCTGGGGGAGGGCGGCTCTGAGGGGTAGCTAGCAAAAGATCTGGCAGGTTTAGTTAGTGCTGTTTACACTGAGAAAAGATTTAAAGAATAGCTGAACATTCATCCTTGAGGAAGAAAAAAAAAAAGAAGACTGTTAGAATCAGAGAGAAATGCTGCGGTTAGTATTCAGCCTTCACGAGGACACAAAGACAACACTCCTGAAGACGAGAAGAAAACTGGATATAATTAAAACAAAAAGGCAATGTACACATTTCTGAAATATACATTGTAGAATCAGAAGATCTAACTGTGCTTGATCCTCTGAATCCTATGTTTCATAATTCATGGGATGCCTCTGAGACATCCCTTGAAGTGGAGTGAACCGCTCACGGTTTATGCATTTATAATGAAGCTCTGAAGTTTGCCTAAGATCATATATTCAGCTAAACTCTGCATGAGGGTTCATCTTCTGCTACCCCCATCTGTGCTGCTTTGCACAACAACAACATATATGATGCAATTCGGTCAGTGTTTGAACTGTCTTATAATTTCACATTTCAAACTAAAAGCAATAATATAAAGCCCTGTATTTAGTATTGAATGTGAGCCACTCAACGGCATATGGCTGTCACAGCAGTGTTTCGTCACAGTGGGAACAGAAGGCCGCGCTAAAGCTGATCAGGCCAACCAGTTTTCAGGTGTAAACAATGCCACAGGGCGTGGACTCTGAAAGTTTTACAAGTCGCAGAGTCAACATGGAGGACGAGGCAGCTTGCTGGTAAGAAGGTACGCTGGCCGTCGGCCAAGCCTGCATTCAAAACACGACTATGATGAGGAGAAGCTTCCTTAAGCCTTTTATTACTGGCTGCAATTCACTCCTCGGTAAACAAATGAGGAGAACCGTCCGATGGTTACACCTCACTGGGGCTGAACCCAGAAGAGTGACATTTGTGCAGAGCAAACGTGAGCATTTGTTCTCAGAAAACGGATTTCTAATCACCCAGAGAGTTGAGAACGACACAGTGATGTGCGTAGTTCTCTTTGAACACCATTGTTTTGTTTTTATCTAACCTTTTACTGGTGTTATCTGTCATTGCTGCGGATATGGGATTTTCCACATGCTGAAAAAACATGCCATCGTTACTGTTTTCTTTTCAGGCATCTGTAGGTATAGCCTATGCAAATGCAAAACATGCATTAACTCTCCCTCATATGTGACATGATCTCTCTTGCAACACCGCTTGATGTCACTAAAATGGCATCATTTCAAGATAACATCATCTTTGCACTCTGCCCTGCAACTAACAGAAGATATGATACAATTCTACATGACGTATAATGTAACAGTGTACGTCACGCATGACCGAGCACATATTTGTTGGCATGGATGGGTGTGTGTAGGACTATATCGGTCCTTATAGTTTGATGGGGAGGTATTTTTCCTGTTGTTCAACCGTCATAGCTCCTGTAGCTAGAAACGGCAAAGTCCAGGGTTCGATTCCCAGGGAAAGCAAGAACTGATATATATATATTTTTTTTTTAAATGTTCCTTGAATGCAATGTAAGTCGCTTTGGGTAAAAACATCTGCCATATATGCATAAATGTAATGTAAATAAATGAGGACTCACCTTCTCCAGCTGTTGTCAGGGGGAGGAGAAAGGTACATCGTTCCATATGGAGAACTCTCAGCGTAGTTCAGTCAAGGAAAGACTCCAAAGTTTTCACAGGCAAATGTCAAAATCACATGTGCTTCAAACCTTGTTTATATAAAAAGGCATAAATCAAATTTTTCATGACTATTTTCCACTCTCTGTCTAGTTTAAATTTGTACATCATTTTTAGGAATGTACTGTATTTTTATATTTGAAAAGAAATATAATTTTTTTCTCCCAATTAAAGATGTTTACTTTTGAAACTTTTTTTTTCTTACAGTGTTGTTTCTTCACAAAATGAAAATGTGCAACAAGCTATAGATTACACACTTATAAATGTAACTCAAATTCATTGTAAGAAAACAATCTCGAAGTCTAACAGCATCTCAGCAACAGCATATTTTAACAAATCAGAGGAATACTTCACAGAACTTAACATTGTTTTTCGACAAGTTTGCAAGGCACCAAAATGGCTGTTCAAGATCAACAAATGTGTACGATTTTCAGTGACATGTCAACTGGCTTACAAAAAACCTCTCATACACTACACACAGCAATGAATACTACAAAGTTTGCCAAAGATTTGAAAGGATAGTTCATCCCAAAATTAAAATTCAGTTCTCATCCAAACCAAAACAATTGAAAGATTCTTCACAATATATTCTTTTGTGTTTTGCAGAAAAAAAAGTCATGTTTCTGTGAAAGTCAGTGAAAGTCATGTGAAAGTGAGTTGTTTGAGAGGCGGCTTTATGTGCGCGGCTACGCGACACTGATATACAGTAGATCAGTGCTGCGACGCTATTGGTGTGAGCGAGAAACCTGCAGGAATAAGGTAAAATTATTCGCAATACCTGCAACCCCATGCCGAAATTCAGGACCTAACACTCAACACTATTCAACTGGAGCGAATGAGACAAGTGAAAGAGATGATGGGTGTCAATTCGCCGTCGGAGAGAAGAGGGAGCGAGACCACGCAGCTAGTATCGGTGTATCAATACCGCAGAAGAGGAGTATCGGAACTGTTTCAGATATTTCAGTATCGATACATATCGAAATAGCGATTTTTTTTTTTTATATAGAATCTATCATACTTTCTCCTTGTTACCTCACTGTGACCAGATGGGCAATGTCTCTGAAAACCAGGTATGCACATTTGATTTCAAGCTGCTCTTTGCAGCTTTGATTCAATGGATGCTCTGCAGACTGAAGAAGTGTTGAGTTCTAAAAGTTTGGGTCGGTTCACACAGAATGCGTTTTTGCTGTTAAAAACGCGAGACGGCAGGTCAGCGGAAAAAAGAAAAAAGAAAAAAAGGTCTAGAAACGCGTTTTTAAAGGTTGAACTTATTTTAACTTGAGTGCCGCGTTTTTAGAATGCAGTGCTATGTGCGAGACGCTGCAAAAGACGCGAGCAAAATGGTTAAAGACGTCCATCTAGCGCGTTGCTTTGCATTGAAAAACAATAGAAAAGTAGCACAGTGGAATGGAAAAACACATTCTGTGTGAACGGCCCCTTACATAACATTTTCATTTACAATCAACTTTTCTCATTTGATTTCTCATGATATGACCCCTTTAAAACGTACATTTGCTGTCCTAACCCACTCAAGACTAAAACAAAAAGTTACAGGAATTATGGGAGAGAATATAGCCCAGCTGAAGAACTCCTTGAGTAAACACTGTTACTTCGACTCAGACCAATGTTGACAATGCTGCCTCGTCATGTCCATCTGTGCCAAAACTCTCACATCCAAAATGGGGGAGGGGTGGATTTACAAGACAGAAAGCAGGACAGAGTCTTTTTCTGTTCAACATCTGCACTGGCCTGGAAAACACAGCCATCAGTTCTGTTGCAGTAATGAGAGACTGAGCTCTTCATGCCAACTCTTCAACCACCAGCCCGCCCCGTGACCCGAACCATGACACAACACAGCACAACCAACCAATGAGCAGGCAAAGCCAAGCCACAGTAAAACCATTTTAGACCACTTCATAGTTGAGACTGTATGTTATACCCCATATCATTTGTATGAAATCCCTGGCGTGACTGTGTAAATACTGTTGTCGATGCAAGGCCTGGGGAGAGAGATGATGACATAAGCCAGGCGGCTTGGATTACGAGGGATCCTTGCTAAGATCTAATTAGCCCATGGCTGCTGAAGCGGTGTGGAGAGACAGGGTGGCAGTGACAGCACCTTCATCTCAGAAGCTCCAGGATGGCGTGGGTGAGCTAACCTTTCTCTCTGACATTTCACACTCGACCCACACCGCTCGCCCTCCAATAGGACATGATTCCAGAAATACAGACAAAGCCAAATCAAGGCATCTGGCATGATATATGCGGCTTGAAGGCAACTACATGGGTTAGGAGGAAGTTGGACAGCGTTAGGTTGGCTGGCGAGCCTGTGAGAGAGTGTAATCTTGGCAGACGCGGTTGAATCGATGGGAGCAAAACAAGCCAACACTGTGAGGGACATCTGGCAATAAAGGGAAAAAAATCAAAGTGAAAGCAAATTTGGCCTTTGAATCCTCCCTCATTTTCTCTCACTCAGCAGAATTAGAGTGGCATGAAAATGAAATGCTTTAGACATTAAGAGAAAAGCCTTGTGGGTGAATGTTTGTTAAGAGAGTCTCTGTTTATTTCGATTAGATGCAGTGAGGTTTTAAGTTTAAGAAGATTTTAAAAAAAAATGTTTTTTAAAGAAAATGTGAGTGGCGTATGGCCGTGAAAAACATGACATCATAATGACAGGGGGTTGTAAGTGGTTTCCAGGACCATCAGTGTTATTTTAGTATTATTTATTATATGCTACTATAGTAATTATTAATATTTTGAATTAGGTTTTATTTTTATATTTTCACTTTGCATTTTAATTTAAGTTTAAGTAAAAAAAATACATTTTATAAGTACCTATTTTCTTTAAAACATTTCTATTTAGCTTTCCATAATTTTTTTTTTTTTGTTTCAGTTCTAGATTTAGCAAATTAGTAATTCAACTTAAAAGGAAAATAGAAATGCTGCCTTGGCAACTAACTGAAATAAAATAAGTTGTTAATCTAAGAATTATATTTGATTTCATTTAAGCTTTATTTCAATTACTGAAAACGATTTTGGTAACATTTTACTTAAAGCCTTTATTTAAAATGCAAAAAGTATTTAATGCATTATTTATGCTTTATAACTCACCTTATGATGCATTATACAGTCTTGTGAATAATTGAAGCCACAGGTATAATACTTATCTCCAATATTCATTGAACACACCTTTAGAAAGTATAATGCTTAAAAGTATAAAGTATAAAAAAGGAATTTTCAAATATTACAATGCATTTTAAATTTACAATTATTTAAAGCTGCAGTACCTTTGAGTTAAAAAATTATCCAAAATAAATTTGAGCAAGTACATAACCAGCCAGTGTTCAGAACTATCTGCTTGTCTTAGCTCGATTCAAAACGGTAAGCTTGTAATAATGATTTTAATTCCAGTGGTACTGGTGGATTTCCGCGGGAAATTCGAGCATGTCTTTGCGTCATTACATCACATTTGTGCACATAAAGAAGGAGTCCCGGCTAGTCGGCTATATTGCGTGTGAGGATGTTGGAGGTGGATATTTATAGCCTTTTCTCACAGCACTTGATATAATTAAACTTATCATCGGATCCAGAAAGGTTCAAACGACAATCACCAGTGACAACTGGAGATTCACTCGTTGTAAAACGCAAAAGACTTTGTTCGGACTTCGGAGTGGCTACAGAAAAAAAGAGACAGCAACCGGGCCCATGCGAAAACAAGAATAATATCGGAAGGGCATTAAATGTAGTCACGCAATGCTGATGCTGTTAACATTAACAATTTGAGAACAAAGTATAATTTGCACGGTTTGACGTGATATAAGCGATCGTTAGATTTAATCTGCGCGATTAACTGCAATGCTTTTTTTCTCTTAGTTAGTCAAAACAAAAGTGGATGTTACTTATTCAGACGACATTTTCCAGTGAAAATTCTTACGTTGGGTCATACTTCCAAAAAGTAGAATCTGTGATTCCGAATGACAGTATCTACACCGGCGCAGGGACTGACAGCCGCACATTCTCCTCAAAACACTGAATTCATCCGCGCTGTGGCGTGCCGAGGCACAACCCACGTAAAGTTGATAATTCCACGAATAACTGCAATTGCAGATTTCGAACAGAGATGAAGACAAAGAGGAAAAGCTACAGACTGCAGCTCTAAGAAAAGATATGATTCATTATAACAAACATTATGAATACCATTATAATTTATTATAATGACCACAATACTAACACCAAAATAGGAGAAAGAGCGGCATCAGCACTTGAAAGATCATTTAGTCTCACTACTTAATAAAGGTGATTGTGTTTTGTGTTTCATTTGCGGCAGTTTGTGCGTTGACTTGATGAAGAGATACTCAGCTACTCATCTGAGGCGATGCGTGTTGCAGTAACGCTGTCATTTCTGGCTATAACATGTCATATAGCCTATAACAGTCTCACACATTTATTTTAAAAAAAATTTGGAGGAGCAAAAATGACATGTGGTTTCAACAATCAGATACATTTATACTTGTCTATTTTTGTTTGGAATGCGTTTCAGACCACCTCTTGAAGTGGTTTGAGACGATCTGATCAGAGAAAACGAATGAAGTGACCAGCTGTACACAGGCACTAAGGTAGTGACAACTGAATTAACATTACATCAAATTGAACGACTAGACGTTAATGACGTATTTGAACATGCATGTCTCTCATTTCTATCAGCACTGCAAACAAATAGGGAAATTTATCTTGTCTCATACCCACATTCTTCCTTCTCTCTGCAGCATAGTTGCTTTCACAGGGCCTGTGGTCTAAGGGCACCACATACATTAGAAAGTCCATAGAGACATTGTTGCCAGATCATTCTAGAAAAAGCAACAACTGGGTTAAACAAAACAAGCCCCATGCTAAAAATATCTCTCACAACTGCCCATATTTATTAAAAAAATCTCAAAGATCTGAAGGATGCTTATAATAAGCGGACATGTCAACACTGCAAAAAAAAAAAAAAAAACGCACGGTTTAAAGCAAAAGCTTAAACAAAAAGCAATAGAATGATGGTTGTCCTTGTTATTGACACACATAATAAATCTAAAACACCAGGATTTAAAATCGCCCCATTCCTGATGTCATGATTTTTCACTGCACACCCTTAACATGTGTTCCTAACTACTCGTGTCTCTCCATCAATCACAAGAGCGTTGCTGCTGTGAGAGTGAGATGTTGAGTACGACCGTCTGATGTTGTTCTGTACCTGGATGTAGACAAACTGTACTGCATACCAAAACTGCATCCAAAAGATCAAACTACTAGAAATGCATGACTGAAGTTCCTTTTTAACTATGCTTTTCATTTTTGTTTGTTCATCTCATTTCACTACAAACTCTTTTCTTAACTATTCTCAACATGCTGCCTGTTTTTCTAAATATTAATTAATTAAAGCAGTCCAACAACAAGTTAATAATAGTTTTAGAACTATATACAGAATCAGATAATAGATTTTAGCAATTACCACGCTGACTGTTGTAATCATGTTGGTTCATTTTCTTCTGCCTTGGGATCTGACTCTATATATGGCTCTATTATAGCACTGGCCATCTTGAGAATAAAAATGGTGCAATTTAGTTTGCAAATCACAGCAGTGGGCATTTACTTGCGTTTCTGAAAAATTTGATTCCCCTTGAAACTGTTTTTGATAGAGAGCTCAAAGGGTAGAGCATGGCGCCACCAACGCCAAGGTCATGAGTTTGATTGCTAGGGAATGCATGAACTGACAAAATGTATAGCTTCATGAAGCAATTTAAGTTGCTTTGGAAAAAAGCTAAATGTAAATGTAAAATCAGTCACAAACATAGAGGAAAGTCCTAACTTTAAGTATGAGAAATAGTAACAGTGATGCACCACTAACAAGTCAGAATTGAATCTGTCTGGACTCTTTACTGCATCAGATTAATATGTGTTCGTAAGCCGTCTTATTCATATGCTGAACTCTCAAACTAAAAGCAACAACAACAACAACAACAAAAACCAGAAAGTTCTGGGCCTAGAGCAAAAAGCTTTGAAGACGGTAACAACCCAGCTAACCATTTACTCATTAAACTCATTAAAATTATTTTCTTTGTTTCAGAGACAACTAGAAACAAGAGTCAGCAATTAAGGCAAACAATCAAAAGCAAAACAATACAATACAAACAGACAACGAGGTGAAGAAAACTAAATCATCTGAGACTCTGAAGAAACCCGTGAGAATACGCAAGAATATCTTCAGCTCTAGGGGAGGGAGTGGCTCAGTTCACAGAGCAGAGTTCTGACAAACAGGTCCTGCAGTTTTTAGCATGACTGCGGTCACCATCACAAATGCCCTTTTCCCGCTCAAAGAAGAAGGGCGGCCGTGGCGCACAGTGTGGAATTACTTTGAACCCATCATTCAAAGTTCTTACGCAACTCAACTCTGCCACACTTTTTTTCTTCTGTCTCCCTCAGACTGTCTTTGTTGTCTTTTCGTATGACATGGCATTTGAGCAAGTCGACCATTCCCAAACTATTCCAATTTTAATGACTACGGAGTAGCTTCTTACTGTTTATAGATTTTTCAAACCCCAAAAGTTCTCTCTGGCTTTAAAAGACCGAAGATGAAATCAAAACTAAATCAGCAGAAGACTCTTCATGCCCTAAACATCTTCAAAACAGAATGGTAACTCAGAAAGCATTAGGGCCTTTTTATTTTTTTATTTAATCTTTAGCGCTAAGCTAAATCTGCAGACCGAAATTATTTTTTGAGCCCACAGACGATTAAGCTTACAGACAACCACTGAAAAATTAATGAAAGAAATCCATCAACTACACAAGCGAGGAAGATAAAAGACCGGCCGGGCCGGCGTGGCATAGTCAGTGACTTCATCAACCTGCGTGATGAATGAATGCAGAACTAGCGGCAGAACACTCAAGACGATCTGCGGCAAGGTTTATTAATCACGCACTAATGAGGACACCAGAGTACTGATTTTTAAATCTCTAAATGGTTCTCATGAGTGGGGAGAAAACAGCAGGTTATTGCAGTTACCCACTCATTCACACCCACATTGCAAGAGAGGGAATATCAATACATAGAGGATCATCAACAGCCTGAAGCCTAAAAAAAGCTTCCCACATGAGCAAAGGTCAACATGTATGACACACACACATACAACATTCTGAGCTCATAATAATGATGCCTCTACTAGCGTAAATAAAGACCCTCACAGGTTATAAATCACTATTTCCCTCTACAAAGGCCTTTACAGCAGTGAACTTAAAGGATATCTGCCGTCCGTGCTTGTCAATGGGCCTGCGGTGCGGTGAGTTGATCCGATTGCGGTCTCGATGGACCCTCTCCACCAGACCATGGTGTCTAGTCCCTCGCACAGAGTCCAGACCGGAGGGAAACACCCCCTGTGGAGAAATAAAATGTTGGTTAACATTCTGCACACAAATGCATGAATCTGTTTTAAACGCCTTTAACAGTAACAGCCTAAAAATTGTCAATGAAAATACAGTGTTCATAATTCAGGACTGATAAAGCATGCAGAACACACACACACACACACACACAAGTAAAGTATTCAAAGTGCCACCATTAGCTTGCGTCCCCAGGTGAATTCAGTCTACTCCAAAGTGCTTTTACCTCTCTAGGTTTGGTTTCTCATGGCGAACAAAAAGTAGGGATCACTGCTCGGTGTCTCAAAGAAGCTTTATTCAGAGCAACAAGAGCACTTTCACCTGAAGGTATACAACACTGTTCTCCATAGGGGATAGACACAGATACAGTTCTTCAGCTCTTGGATCGCACCGCTGTATCAAGTGTACTTGTGGGGATAGCCGTGTACTGAAGGAGTAGGCGAAGTGAGGGCAAACTAAGAGGTGAGGACAAACACACTCTTTGTTTTATAAGGAGAAGGTTTGCAATTACCGTCTCTTGACATCGTTTATCTGAGGGTAGAAAAGCGGAGTATATGGCTGGAGATTATCTTCTCCTAAATGAACATGACTAGCTGGACAGATTTAGTAGACTTTGAGAAGCGGATGGAGGACAACCCGGGTACCTGGAAATCAGTGCTGGCATTGCCTATCTGGTTGACGTTGGGCAGCGAGCCACCGTAGTACTGTGCCCGGTTCTGAGACAGACGGAGCTGCTGGATCTTCTGGTACTGCACCTTTAATCAAGAGGAAGACACAGTGAATGCATTTGAAAAAGAAAGGAGTGTGAGAGTCTACCCAGGCATATTATAAGGTGTTGCTATAACATTTTTGTATTTAACTAAGGTGGAAATTCTTGGAAGTGAGTTTGGTTTTAAGTGTACTTCTGAACCCAAGCTGGAGGACAGTGTGAATTTTGTTGTTCGGCAAAAGTAAACAATGAAAATTATCAATTCTGATCAGGCACAAGCAAATCAGGAGGCGTTCCTTCCTCCCACTAACCAAAGGACAAAATTTGAATCTCAAAGACTGACCTCATTTAATGATATCAATGGGTTACTACACATAAGCTCAAGTCCTCTTTTTAATCCAACACACTGACATTAAGCCAGAGCATAAAACCTGAGCTACGTCCTGTATATATATATATAGCATAATCTGAAACACATCGCTGCTAAGATAAATGAAATACAAGAATTCCATTGAAACACAAACTGAAACCCATTTCTTGCCAATAAATAGAGCTGCTCTTTAAAATTGTGATAAAGCAGAAGTAGCGACAGATCTTCTCCTTCATACATATGAGTGAAACAGATTGTCGAAAAAGAAAAAAGAAAATGTAGGGGAGATTTATATCTTTTGGTGGTTGATGTATGGCATACGTCACCAGTGGGAAGTTTTTCTATTTTACTGTACAGCAGTCTATGGGATGGGTGTGTGTGATGATCTCCAGGATCTGCCTTTACAGAGAGACTGTTAGTATCGTGCTACAGTGCACATTCTATGACTGTTTTTTTTTGTATTATTAGGGCTGCCCCCGACTAAAGATTTGTTTTAGTCGACTAGTAGTTCTTCATTTAAGCCATTAGTCGACGGGGACTAATTGCATGTTTATATTCATTTAATTACTTAAATATATACTGAGGAGAATACTAAACCATAATGAGCGTTTAATATATATAGGCGTAATATAGCTTATTTCGTGCTCAAGCACCGGCAAAAGTAATGATTATGAATGTGTCGGGAAAAATAGCAAGGAGACATTTAAATTATTTATTAATAAGATATGACTCGCCATCTCCGCAACATAGTCAATGTGCTAATATAGAGAAATGCACATTTCATACGGATTACATAAGCAGAGAGAATTTCTTTTCATTTTGAATTGGTTTAATAAAAGTGGACATTTCAATCTTTCTAAAGATATATTTCTCATGTCAGTGAGGCAAGTAGCCTATAAGCTGAGTTTTGGTTCATTTTTGTGAAGCGCTCCATTTCATGGAGACCAAGACAGCAGAAAGCACATCCTGTTTGATTTCTTTATCTTACAAATGCATATTTTCATGTTATTGTGAGTTTACACAAATAAAAGTAGACCCTTTACAGTTTTGAATGATGAGTATTTTTAGCGTTTCCGCTGTTGTGATCGCGCTGGCGCCTCCATGTCATGCAGTAAACACGCTATACTTTAGCTTCCCCGCACTCTGCACAAACACTTGGATATGTGCCTAATAATAGCGCACATCTAGGTTAACGTTAGAGCGAGCTGCCATGTGAAGTTGCTACTTACATGTTTCAAATGATAAGCCACATTTGAGATTGATGGATGATAGGTGAACGTTTGGATTTCCTGCCCAACATACTGTCACTACCACAAAGAACCGCTGTTAACAATTTGATCCTCAAAGGCTGCGTGATACAGATTTTTTTTTTTTCCACTAATAAAATTTTGGTCGACAAAGCCTCTTCTAGACAACTAACGTTTAGACGACTCTTAGGGGGCAGCGCTATTGATTATCATCTCTATCATGGCAAAACTTTCAACCGATTTTACTGACAAATAATTTTCTGAGCACACATACTCAAATCGTGTGCACAGAAAGCTGTCACTTTACGCGTGTACTGAACTAAAGAACTTTTGCGCTTTATTGCGCTTATACTGTCAATTGCTCACAAGGTTATGTCAAAAACACACAATGTTCACATAAACACAGTCGTCTTGGCATACTTGTTCCAAGTTATAATAAAGATATAAAACAATAAAATAAAGTAAAGTGAAAAAAGATTTGGGTCAAAACAGCTTGCTTTCTTGTGACATTTCCTTTTGACATCTCTTGCCCCTTTGTAAAAAGACACCAAACAAGATTTACTTGCATTGAACCAAAATTTGCTATCTGCTATGACAGGTTGTATTAGAGGGAGGGACACTTTCATTCTAGAGTGCATTTGATTGAAAAAAAAAAATCTGTTCAGTCAGTGCATGATGTGTTAATCTTTTTTGGCCCGTTTTCCCTAAAATAATTTTAAAAAGCAAACTTTACCAATTAACTGTGCTGCCGTAATTAGATGTCAGAAATTCATATATCATGGCTTTGTCCACAGTGGCATCTACCAACATAACCTCACTCTAGATTATTGTGTTTTTAAACAACAAAACACAAGATATTCTCTCACTCATCACACACACCGTTTCAAAGCGTAAGCAAGATGCTGCTTCAAATCCAGTGTTGACACTGTTCCAGGCAGACAGCTCAGAAACGCCATGGAGTTTAACATCCAGCCTTTCAATGTACAGCGTTATCAAAACAATGACACCCCAGCTGTGGAGTAGGACCAAGCTGCTTAGTGAAGCCGAGGATTTCCCAGGGGGAGCGTGCTTAAGCTTATGCTCTTCCTCTCCTCTGTCGACATCACAACATTGCAGAGGATGGTTACTACATGGGGTGGGACTAATATGAAAAATTTGGCCGATACTGATAGCCAATAATTCTTCGTATTTGAAAGCCGATCACCGATATTTTGGCTGATAAATCTAAATTTGTATTTAATTTCTGAGAGCCTGATTTCAAAAATAAAAGATTTAACATTAAAAGAATGTTAGCCTAGTAGCCTAGTTTGAACCACTGATTCCTTTACTTTTAAAATGAATTTTACACTCCTATGGCCAACTTACCTTAATAAAAAAAAAAATCTATTGCCTTACAAATGTACTAAATAATGCCTAAATAATGCCAACAAGTCGTTGGACAACATTACTTGCGTATAAAGAATCAAAATGCATGTGCCATGGATAAATGCAATGGAATAGCCTATTCCATAATAATAATAATAATAATGCATCAATATCTTTGAAAAACATTCATCTGAAATTAATATTACTGTTTCAAATAACAGCATTGTTGTTTGAGCTGCGTGCGCTGAAGCTGAATGAACGCCGTAAACTGAAGCTTTCTGTTAGCGAGTAAATTAAATCAACGAAACGCATCCTATTTGAGATTAATGACATATTTATACAACATAAACATATTAGGCTACAACTTAAATCTGCATAAAATTATGCAAATCCACAAGTGAACTTGAACTAAGTTACATGCATATCAGAATATTTAACTCCTGCTGTGGATCCGCTCTTCCCATAACAAAAACGCGTTGAAACACGGTGACTAAACCCCAAAGAATTCAATATTACAATAGTGTTCTCATAATGTTATGTAATATGACAGTCCCCCAATCATAGTTGTTAATGTTGTGCATTGCTGTTTGAGCTACATGCTCTGAATGCATACACACAAAATAAACAATGTTACTACAACTTACATCATTTTGCACAAAACAAAAGGCTGTGAATGCACAAGCAAACTCGACAGTCCTGTCATGAAGGTGTAACTCCGTTGTGGATGCCCATAACAACGTGCTAAAACACATCATTTTAATGTGAAGCACATTTGGCATACATACAAAAATTATTTAAGAAAAAGAGTTAAGACAGGTAAGATTTCTGTAATGGTACTAATAATCAGATTTTATATTTGAAATATTCAGCAAACAGGTTTATATATTTCTCAATAAATCTAATTTGTTTCAATCTCAATTTTAAAAAACTGAATATTGCTTGCTTGTTCTATATGATTATATTCAATTGCAGTGGTGCATTCAATTCTCAGTTTTTGTTTTTTAATATTGTTAACTTTTACTAAGAAACACTTAAGATGAAAAATGGTACTGGTATCTAAAAATAAAGTGGCGGACACAACACTTTTTTTTTTCACTTGACTTTCATTCATATGCAGGTGAATGCTGGAGACAAGAAACACAAGCTCATGCTAAGAAGTTTTTGCAGCGTTCCAAAGTTCAAGTTTGAACAATTTGTATCAATTGAAGAGGTCTGACCAATAGAAGTTTGATGCGACACTCTTAGCTGAATTAAAAGAAGTAAAGTGCAGTAGATTACGTTCAAAGTCTAGTGACCGTGGCCTAACAGAGACACCTTGATCCACTACTTGCATAGGCTGCACATGCCAAAGGACAGTCAGCACGCCTGCAGCTGGATGACTTGCAAACATGTAGTGGGCTTATGGACAACAAGTGTTGTAACAGCACACAGACAAGTTCGGTTTACATTTCTGTTCATCACATCCTACTCAAAATGGCAAGAATCACTACAGCTCTGCAAAACACCTGGGGTCTCATTTATAAAACTGTGCGTAGGAACCTTACTAAACGTGTACGTGCGCACGAAAGCCAAAAATGGCGTACGCAAAAAAATATTCAGACTTATAAAACCGTTCGTACGCCAGAACCTGCGCAGAATTCACTTTAGAAATCCCAGTCAGCGGAAGATTGTGCGCACATGCGTCTCCACCCCGAAATAACCATATATGGAGCTTACAACGCCTGGTTTTACTATGCAGATCCTCATCTGAATATCATTTGCATATGATTATTCATCCACGTGATAACGTTTAACGGTACAAGACACATTACATTAATAAAAATCATGTAGTTGCCTATCCTTGCCTTGTTTTTGAATACATAAATCAAATAGTGTAAAATACATTTCAGAGAAAGTTTTTCTCAATCTTTTCCACTGGCCGAATTGTATTTTTAATTGATTTGTATTTTTAATGCAAACAGATATAGGCCTTGGTTCAAAAACATCGCATCCACAACAAATATTTATATTGATTGAATATATAAAAAAAAAAATGTTTGTAACTTCTCAGTAATGATTTCATGTTTAAGTGTTTAACTTCATTAATTTGAATGGCATATTTAATCTAAATGTTTATTTGAATGGCATATTTAATCTAAATGTTTATATCAGAAGTAAAACATAGTTTAAATCTTTATTTTATTTATTTAAACTGTTATTTGCGTCAGTTTCACTAAACGGCCCAACGTGCTCGCTGGCGCGGACATTTAAGAAGGGATGGATATTTGCTTCAAGCAATAGGCATGGTGAGTGAAATTATATTTGTATTATCTTTCTGTATACGTTTAATTTTCTTTAGATTTTCTGTCTAAAAGTGACCAAAAAGACAGTTCACCATCGGTGTCGCCAAACTGCTCCATCTCCAAAACGTTCGTACGCATGGGTCAGAGTTGGCGTGCAGGTGCGCACATTTTCCCGTCAAGTTTGTTTTTATAAATAATAATAATAATAATAATAACTTTATTTTGTATAGCGCTTTTGAAAAGTCAATTCTCAGAGCGCTTTACATTGTCAAATTAAGGTAGATCAAATAAGCATGAAATACAAACTATTACAAAGCATGCATACAAACAATATTATAAATCTAAAAACAATTTAAAATCAATAAACAAAACATAGGTTATAGCAAAACCATAAAATATATCACATGGAGAACCACAACAATCACGTTTCACCCAAATGCTTCTTTAAAATAGTAAGTTTTAAGGGATGACTTAAACAATTTCAAAGATGGAGCACTTCTAATTTGTGAGGGCAGTGAATTCTCTAAAACTGGTTTTATATGATCTCTTTGTCTGGTCCTGGTCAGAATACGTGCAGCAGAATTTTGTACCCACTGAAGTCTGTGCAGAATAGATTTCGATGCTCCCGCCAACAAGGCATTACAATAATCAATTCTAGAAAAAAACAGAGTATTAATACATTTTTCTGCTACAGAAAAAGGCAGCATGGACCGTAATTTGGATATATTTCTAAGATGAAAAAATGAAACTTTAACAGTATTACGTACATGCAGGTCAAAAGTTAAATTAGAATCGAAAATGACTCCCAAGTTTTTTTATTTAGATTGGAACTGTATATCAGAGCCGTCCACATTTATAGCTACAGATTTCACACTACGTAACTGGTGAGACGAACCAATCAGCATCACTTCAGTTTTATCGCTATTTAGACATAAAAAATTAACAGACATCCAATTTTTGATTTCTGCAATACAGTTAGAAAGGTGAGTAACAGCTACATTTACATCAGGCTTTGAGTGAATGTATATCTGGATGTCATCAGCATATAAATGAAAATCGAGATCAAGAGACCTCAAGAGTTGGCCAAGTGGAAAAATATATAGACTAAAAAGTAAAGGACCTAAAATTGAACCCTGAGGTACACCATATTTTACCATACCAACCTCCGATCTACAGCCACCCAGCACAACAAATTGTTTGCGATCTGAGAGATAAGACTTAAACCAGCTCAGAGTCAGATACACCAAAGACAGACTCCAGGCGGGAAAGTAAAATACAGTGATCAATATTGTCAAAAGCGGAGCTGAGATCAAGCAGGATCAGTATTGATAAACATCCAGACTCAGAAGCCAACAGTAAATCATTTGTGACTTTAACTAATGCTGTCTCAGTGCTATGCATTTTACGGAAGCCAGATTGAAGAGGCTCAAAGAGTTCATTAACAGATAGCCTAGATGAGATAGCAATTTTGTTGCAACAATACGTTCTACGATTTTAGCAATAAAAGGGAGATTAGAGATGGGACGAAAATTTCCTAGATTCTCAAAGTCACAGCTATTTGTTTTTGGAACCGGGGTTACAGCGGCAATTTTAAGTGCAGATGGGCACAACACCAGAAGACAGAGAGTCATTTATAATACTCATAAGGGGCAGGCACAACGAGGAAAAACATGAGTGAAACAACCTAGCTGGTATGGGGTCAACATGTGAGGTGGTAGCTTTCATCTTTAAAACCACATTACTCAAGGATTGAGAATCTAACAGGAGGAATTCTGAAAGATAAACACAAGAAAATTCTATGCTATTTAATTTTGGGATAACAGTTGTTTTTGTAGCAGTAATCTGATCTCTTATTCCCTCGATCTTATTACCAAAAAACACAAGAAACTTGTTGCACAATTGAACAGAAGAAGAGACATTGGAATTATTATTTCTGTTTAAAAGATTGTTGATTGAATTAAACAACCGTTTAGGGTTATCTTGATTACTTGCAATAATCTGACAAAAGTGAGCAGACCTTATTGATACCATTTCAGTCCTATATTCACCCAAGCTTTCTTTCCAAGCCTGATGATACACAGTTAGACCAGTAGAGCGCCATCTGCGCTCCATTTTGCGACACTGAGTTTTCATTGCACACAGATCGTCATTATACCACTGAGCAGATCGTTTAAAAGATACAGCACGTGACTTCAGAGGAGCAAAGGTGTCCAGGCCGGATGAAAGAATTGTGTGCAGCATATTTACTTTGTCTTCCAATGCATCAGATGGTAAGATACAGCTAGTAGCAGAGTATATAAAGTCAGAGAAGTCAGTGTATGTACCCACTGAAGTCTGTGAAGAATAGATTTCGATGCTCCCGCCAACAAGGCATTACAATAATCAATTCTAGGCCGATAGATCTCCACTTACGGTAATGAATAGTACGGGAAGTGGCAGCAAGTATAACAGGTAGCTCCAAATTGAATAGTATAGCTAAGTGATCAGATAGCCCAAAGTCAGATACAGACAACATAGACACAAGTGTATCATTTTGAATCACAAGATCTAACATGTGGCCTTTGTTGTGCGTGGGACAATCCACAACTTGATATAGCAACTTGTGATAAATCACAACTTATGCGTCGGAAGTGGCGTACGTGGCCTGTTTTGTGCGTACGCAACGGTTATAAATGAGGCCCTGGTCTTTGCTTTCCGACAAATTTCTCAGATCCACAAAAAACGTGAAGGTATCAAATCTGTTTCTACAAGCAGACATTCAAAGCATATCCAATTCTGAACCGTGTTCTTGTTTCGAAAGAAGACAAGACAACTGTTTGCCAAAAGTTGTCAAATGATCCCTCTGTTGATACCAGTTTAATGTGCAGACAGACACCATAATTATAATGAAGCATTTTGTAGATTCACTTCCTCAAAGTTTACAGAGTAAACACCGTGGCAATGCTGTTTATTTTAGCTTCTCGAGAAATGTTGAGAAACCAAACACAAAGAAAAGTGGTCACTTTGACATGCCAGAAGCATCGTTAGTCATTTCATTGTAATTGACACACTTCGCTGCTTACTTTGGGATTATTGCCATACAGTATACACTCATTTCATTGGTGGATCATTGCTAACAAGGTTTGGAAAGCTACAATACAATGTAAATGTTTCTGAAAAGTGCAATTACTACAACAATCTTTTTTTTTTTCTTTTTTTTTTGGTCTGTCAGCTCTCCACACAGAAACATTTGCAATTATTGATGTAGTATTGAGCAGCTTTGTTAAAGATCACAATGTTTAAAAATTAACAAAATGTGTAAAATTCAAGAAATGCTTGAGAGGACTTGCCTCTTTTTTTTACCTCTCTGAAATGCAAGCATTTTCCTCTAAGGCTCATTCCATTGTCAAGAAAGATTGTGTGTAAAGAGTTATGACTTTAAACTCTGACAACGTACTATAACACAAACACAACCATGTTCTTGTGCCCTAGAAGAGGAGGCAGCCAAATCATGAACTGGCAGATCGTGTTCATTCATTCCCGCCTACAGACTCCACACAGAGACAGAGTGCTGTCTGACGCAGAGCTGCTTTCTGGTAAAACACTTCCCACTGGTGAAACCCCACTGGTGAAACCCCTAGTTGAACCACTACACCTGACCGACATTTCTTAACCTTTCTCTAAGCCATACTTCAAATGCTAAAAAAAAACTAAAAAAAACATTGCAGACATCAACAAAAACAAACTCAAGATACACACAAGCATTCTCCCACAACTAACAGTAAAGCAGCCTGAACGTGTTATTTTACTGGTCAGTCCAAAGCTAGGGGATGATGTTCACCATTACAAATGTTACTCTAAATGTTTACATGCAGTCCATGTAAATGAAACTGAAAATGCAAAGCAGCTCAGCACAATAAAAGCCTTTGACAACATGACCCCAACACATTTTTACCACAGCTTCTGACAAAACACCAGTTAGCCTACTAGTTCTTGTTTAAAATCATAAATTAGCCTATTAAGTGAATCTTCTCGGGGGCATGAGTAAGGGTGGTCAGTGACCACACAATAGAAAATCAGTCAAGTTTTAGCACTCTTTAAAAAACAAAGGTTCTTTATTGGCATTGATGATTCCATGAAGATCCTTTAACATCCATGGAACCTTTCCGCTGCACAAAAGGTTCTTGATATGAGGGAGAAAAGTTTCTTCAGATTATTAAAATGTTCTTCACTGAGAAAAAAATAAATGTGTGTGTGTGTGTGTGTGTGGGGGGGACTTTTTTTTAGAACTTTTACGTTCTATTCTGCTGATTTTTCACTCATTGGAAGACTTGATTCTGGTTCAGTCGCTACATCATGCAGTCAAGTATTTCTGAACAATGATTGATGTCAAGGGCAACACTGTATAGACCTGGTTTGGTACCATTCTGGGCTTTATTAGTGGGGTAATTTACAAGATACATCATAGGATCCATTAGCGGGGTTGTTTGGCTCGAGGTCATGGTGCAAAGGACCCTAGGTTGATTTTACTCCGAACCATCCCTTAAAGGCAGGGACACACCGTTCCACACGATAACCGTGACGTGTTTATCTTCCAATAACAATTGACCGACTGTACATTATCCATTACAAAACGCAAGCAAATAAACTCCCTCCACATATCCAAAAAGAGGTGCAAATTAAAAAAACTTTACATCAGATTCATCACACTCAAAAAGTGTAATGATAAAAGTGTGTTCAAGTGAACTACTTCACATTGTGATTCTGTTTGAATTCACATACAAAATTATTTCAAACAATATTTTAAGACAACATTTTATTTCAACTTCTCATAGACTTGAGCTACCCCCACCCCACATATCCACATACATCAGAAACATCGCCTCTGTTTCTGTGTTCATTCTGTCATGTTATTCACAGTTTTATTGTAGTAACAATAGCTGTGGTAACTATGGTATCTTGGCTGAAAACTATGGTTGCCATAGTAACTTGACTGTCTAGGGTCATGACTATCAAAAACATCTGTACTTAAAGAAAAAACACGATTGTTGCTACTCACGGCTGAGACTAAACATAATGAACAAATCATGAAGTGACGACTAGAAAATATGATGAGATCAATTAAAAGTATGATCGCTTTAATTATGCCCGTGTGAATCGAATGCGTGCAGTGTGAATAACAGCAGTCAGAGAGCCGCTGACATTCTCATCCCTCCTCATGAGCTCGATCTGTCGGGCATTTTACATTCACAGTGATTCAGTTGCGCATAGGACACACTTAGGCATCTACATTTGATGTATGAAATCGAGGGAGTGAGGTAATTTCCTAATTTGGCTGTGCTTACCCTTGAGACGGTGAGGTCTGTCATGAGCTGCTCGAAGGCCCGCGTCTCCTCCGCCTGTTTCTGGTTGTGCAGCGCGATCTTCTCGCTGAACTTCCGCGGGTTGGAGCCACTCGAGCCCGGGGATCCAGACATGGCTGGGCCGCAGAGTTTCGAGATCAACTTCGCGGGGAACTGACTGTTGAATGTTGTCGATATGTCAGTCAAATGTGTTTAAGTTGTCCCTCCATTTCTGAAAAGCGTGTAAGAGTGCAGTCCTGATGCTTTAGAGAGGTTTGACGAGGTCGCTTTAATGACAAGAGCGTTGCCACCATTAATGAGCTGGAAAACGCAACGAAACCGTATAAATAACAACTTAATGGACTTAAATCAGCTTAAGTACATAGTAACGATGATATATAGGAATTCCTTATACGTATAACGCTATTTTTTGTATACAGGCGATGAGCCGAATTTGCTAAAAGTTTGTCAGGAAACTGGACATCGCTATATATTCAAGCGTTATGACAGTTTTGTTTGGCATCACTAAAACAAGTTCTTGTCTTGTATCGTGAGTAAAAAGAGGATGAGATGTGGAATACTGTGCAATGCGAAACAAAAAAAAGCTTAAATAATCACTTGGCTCTACGAAACAAGTTGAGTAACCACTTTAGCTAGCGAGCTAAATACTTTAGATTCTGACGAGAAGCATTTTAATTGTGTTTTTTTTTTTAACGATTTACGCATAAATATTTAAGTGCCTACCATTATTTATGAATTAAGGTAGACAGTTGGTAATATAACTGTCTAAATGTGTGTAATTGACAGATATTGCTCGGTCAGGTACAGGGTAAAGTCATCCGTAACAGCTAACCAGCTAATGAGCGATATGACACAATCAAAATATCACTAACGAAATGCCACAAACGAACTGTAAATGACAGCAAGCGACCCACTTATGTGGTCAATTCAATCAATCTTATTGCTCACAACACTGAACTTAGTTTCGTGAGATTTCAACAAGTGGTCTCGCCGATGTAAACCTCATTACGCATTCAAAACTCATATAGCAAACAGGTAAGCGCGACAGCAACTTTGCAGCAAGGTAGCAAATGAAACTCTGCACCAGACACTCACTGTCCTGCGGCAGGACAACCAGCGGCCAGTGATCGAGCGCTGTTGTCATTCGAGTCAGAGAAAATGTTTAGATGTTACTGATTCGTGAAATGCAGCGGTGAAATCTGATCGTGTAAGTTAGTCCGCGTGTACTCCCTTGGACTCTCTTCTCCGTGTCCATCATCTAGATCCACCTGAGCTGTGATACACCGACTCGTGACTCCACGGCACACATTTGTTTTGTCAACTTCGATCCCTCACTCCGAGTGAAAAC
Organism: Leuciscus leuciscus; assembly: GCF_965113295.1. Classification (NCBI taxonomy): domain Eukaryota; kingdom Metazoa; phylum Chordata; class Actinopteri; order Cypriniformes; family Leuciscidae; genus Leuciscus; species Leuciscus leuciscus. Next base: position 26,047,706 of record NC_138726.1, on the reverse strand, counting down.
AAGCCGAGGAAAAAATACACTAGCCTGCCCCAAAACTGTATATCAATTTTTTTAAAGTTGTGTCCACAAGGAGGCAGTGGAGTTCCCTTAAAGGGATACACAGCCCTATTATTCGTGTTAAAGGTGTCATATAGAACGTGCAAAAATAGAAATTGAAAACTTCTACTCTACAAATCCTACAAATATGTGGTCATGAATTACTAAATAGATGCAAAAATGTATGTGTGTGCATTATAATACTGTTATATAATACTGTTGTTGTCTTGACAATAAACTGAAATAAGTTTATGAAGCACTAAAATTAATAACTGGAACTAAATAAAAAAATAAATCTAGCTAACATGAAAAGTAAAATAAAAAATAAATTAAACCTAAATAGCAAAATTCGAAATAAAAATATACTACACTGACAAAAGCACATAATGAAATGAATACAAATTAAACTAAAATTAACATGAAAACTAAAAATTAAAGCTAATTCAAAATATTAATACAAGTGAAATAAAATCTAAAATAACACTGAGCAGCACAACTGTTTTAAACATTGATAATAATAAGAAATGATTCTTGAGCAGCAAATCAGACACTGAACACTGGAGTAATGATGCTGAAAAATCAGCTTTGCAGTTATGTATATTACATTTGAAATATATATAAAAATAGAAAACAGGTAAATAGTAAAACAGACTCTAAGATGCCCAAACACATGAATTGATATTTAAATCCACATGATATCAGTAAAATAAGAGTGACTACCATGACTGCAATATCAGTTTCCTAACACTATTCGTTCTTTTTTTCAGGACCGTCCGTGCCACTTACCCAGAAATCTTCCACCATTGATCATATTTACTCAGGGCCTCCTGGCTGTAACTTCATCCTCAGTTTTTTTGCGAAGGCATGTGCAGATCAGCTGCCATTTTTCTTTTCGTATACAAAGAAAAAAAATAAACCCTGCGACATTCATTTAGTCTATAGTTCCTTTATACTTAAAGAAGACTTCCATTGTGCCCATTCTAAGAAACCCATCACTATGGGCTAAAGAGATAAAAGGAGGATAATATGGCCACTGCAGTCCATAGTGTCTTGTCACGCTCAGATGAGAGGAGCATGTGAGAATGATCATATTAAAAATATAACTCGGCATTCAATATCAAAGTGACTTCGATATTCATCATGAACTCCAAGGCTTGGGGTTTGAAGCACCACTGAATCATCCTAACATCCTCAACTCAGCCTCTGAATACTATTGCCTGTCAAGAATGTTTATATACTGTAGCACTCTTCTCTACTCCCTGTGCTGTAAATATAACTCCATTATTAACTTTGCAGTCAATGTCCTGATTAGGTCCCCTTTATGTAAGACGTTTAATTAAGTGACATCTAGTTTGCAAAACATTTTTTTTTTGCATTTATTGTAAAAATGTCAACTATTCGGTATCATCGGCCCGCGCCCCGACACATTGCGAGGCTTCAGGTGACCCGAGTTTGAGATCATAAAACTTGTGGCTATACTGTCCTTGCTTCCAGTTGATTCTGTGAAAAGCAGAATTAGAATATTTGCGTAAATATTTAGAACCTAACTGTACACTTTTATTATCTATTTATCATTAACTAGTTCAACATACCAGTTTTTCTGTTGTATTATTTATATATTATTGTATTTATTGTTCATTTGAATAGCTTTTTTATATTTGCAGTTTTCATTTCAATTTTAGTTAAAGTTTTAGTCATTTTATGTGCATTTAAAAAAAATTAGCTTTCATTTGTATTTATTTCTTTTGTTTTTATTTTAATTCTTCAACTTATTTTATAAGTTAGTTGCACAAGTAATATTACTATTTGTCGTATTTTTTTAAGTTTAAATTTTTTATCAAATATTTAGGTTTCAGTTAACAAAATAACTTACTATCAGTTAGCAATAATAACACTGGAAAGTACAGTAAAACACACACACACACACACACACACCTACAACCTCTTCTCATGAATTCAAATCTAAAACTAAGAGGTTAAAACTATTCAGAGGCCTTTATACTTTCAACTTTTATAAATAGAAATGCCTAGTGATTAAATCTGTTAATAGGGCTTCAGTATTGGAAATGCAATATGTACCATTTACATTACATGCTTTTTCAAAAATCTCATTTATTATTTTATGCTCAGTTTCCAGATCCCTATAGTACTGTTGCAGCAAAGGCTATATTATATATATATACACACACACATCTAACAATTGAAATGCCCAAATATTAAACCAGATTTTTATCTTTACATATCACAGCATCCCTACATTGTATACAGCATAATACAAATTAATACCTAAGCCTAATTAATTGCACCTTTCAAATATAAAACAATAGAATGATCATCTGAATGTGTTTGGGGTTCTGAACAAAAACAAAACAAATTCTGTATACAACATTCTGTCCATCCCTGTGGTTTTCATTTATACAGTTTATTAATAGTTTTTCAGTGAAACAGCTACTTTAACAACTGACTGCTTGAGCTATCTGCAATTCATGAAGAGGAGAAAAAAAACACATTACATTGAGTAGATATTCAAGCAAGCACTTTGTGTTTTGAACCATACACTGAGGTCAAAGAAGATCAGGTTTGATTACTTTCTGCCGTATGAAACACTGGTCAGTGAAATTTATCACCCCATGTCATCATTCATGCAGCATCTATGTAAACTACATTTAAAGTGTTACTGGTAACATTAGCAAAATGACTGTTTGCATTACTGTTACATTAAAACATTTTAACCATTCCATATCGGATGCACATGTGAAAAAAATACACACCTTCATCCTGCTTTATAAAACCTTTGTATAGAAAAAAGTGTGGCATTTTGTTTCAGAAGTACAGCAATTGAGAACATCCCAGTCAGACATAAGACCAGTTACATAAGTTTGATGTTCTGCTCTAAAACCTGAATAATTTTGTTTAATGGACTGAATTCAAATCCAACTTGATATTTGCAATGGTTTTTGAATAAAATTCAAAGAAAATGTGTCTGTACACCTTTTAAATGTAATAATTGCTCCGTTTATTATGTCATTGCTGAATTTTCTGAACATAATAAGTGTATAAACTAGCATTACTAATCGGTCAAAATATGTAATCATCATTCAACTTTCTCTTTATATATATATATATAAAAAGAGACATTAACTGCAACAGCAGACAATGAGATGGACTGACATTATAAGCACAATGTGTTGATAGGATAAGGCTTCTCCACACATTTTCCCAGCAGTTTATTCAAGTTAAGGCACCTTTAAAAAAAAAAAAAAAAAAAAATGGACACAAGGCTGCAAAAATTAGAGGGACGTAAACTTAAACTCATCCAGCATGCAGTTTCCAAGTGCTTCAAAAAAAACAAAAAAACAATTCCATTAAGTCCTCATTTTTGACCAGCCAATGAACCTATTCATAGCTAGGTTTTTTTTTTTTTTTACAAATAAACAACAAAAACAATTGCTCTGATAAATATATTTTGGTAACTTTGAGGAATGTGGCTATAACACTCATCACTTTCCTATACGATAGGGATACGAAAAAACTGTTTAGTTTCTCCTAAAGAATAGATTAGGTAATAAAAATGTTCATTTTACATATAACATGTACAGTATTCAAAGCTCATGCAAGGACAGTTTGCAAAAAGATCAAAGCAAACTACTACTGATACTCTTTTGGACACTGATAATCTCAATAAAAACAGAAAACAGTCAACCATTACATATCTGGAAGATACAGGTTGGTGGTCTATGACAAGTATAATAATGTACATTCAAGGAATCTATCCTTCGAGAAAGGCACAAAAGGTACACAGACATATTTAAACTGTAAAGATGTATGTGGTCTGGGCTTCACTTTGTGTGCAACAGTCTGTCAAGTCCCTCTGAGTCTCTATTTGCCATAGAACTTCTTGTTGAGCAGGAAAATGAGGAGGTTAACATTTACAGTAGCTCGATCGAACAGCTTCATCACTGCCACCCCTTCGTACTGCAACTGGAGCAGGTCCTGATATTAAAGAGGACAAAAAAAGACATATACAGTTAAGGCCCGCCCATTCACTCCAAGAATGATAAGTCTAAAAAGGCATCTATATATATATATAAAACCACATGAGCGAAAACGTTCTGTTCATTATAAGTGTGCACTGCAGTCATGTCATCTGCTGCTTTAAATGCTCAAGCTCTTTAAAGGGATACTCCACTTTTTTTGGAAATAGGCTCATTTTACAACTCCCCCAGAGTTAAACAGTTGAGTTTTATCATTTTGAAATCCATTCAGCCGATCTCCGGGTCTGGGGGTCCCACTTTTAGCATAGCTTAGCATAATGAATTGAACCGGACAAGACCATTAGCATCTCTCTCAAAAAAATTAACAAAGAGTTTCAATGTTTTCCTATTTAAAACTTGACTCTTCTGTAGTTGCATCGTGTACTAAGGCCGACGGAAAATGTAAAGTTGCGATTTTCTAGGCTGATATGGCTAGGAACTATACACTCATTCCTGCGTAATAATCAAGAAACTTTGCTGCCGTACCATGAGTCCAGCAGGCGTAATGATATGACGCAGCGCCTGAAAATAGTCCCCAGCTCAGTAGCCTATTATCAGGTGGCATGCGCTGCGTCATATCATTACGCCTGCTTCACCCATGGTACTGCAGCAAAGTTTCTTGATTATTACGCAGGAATGAGAGTATAGTTCCTAGCCATATCAGCCTAGAAAATCGCAACTTTACATTTTCCGTCGGCCTTAGTACACGATGCAACTACAGAAGAGTCAAGTTTTAAATAGGAAAAATATTGAAACTCTTTGTTCATTTTTTTGAGAGAGATGCTAATGGTCTTGTCCGGTTCAATTCATTATGCTAAGCTATGCTAAAAGTGGGACCCCCAGACCTGGAGATCGGCTGAATGGATTCGAAAAACGGTAAAACTCAACTGTTTAATTCTGGGGGAGTTGTAAAATGAGCCTATTTCCAAAAAAAGTGGAGTATCCCTTTAAAGTCTGTTGAACTATGATTGGCTGTCAATGTCAGCTGAAAAAAAAAATCACTCTGAAAGTCATTTCAACAATATCGTTCTTCTGTGTTGGTATCGTTATAGTTGTTAGTATACTTTACTAGGTATACTTTATAGATAGTTATCTTTTGGTGTGAATGGACCATTAATCCTTACAAAAATCAAACATTCCTTCCGACTATATTAGATACAAACACACAAAAAAATAAATAAATAAATAAACCAAAAAAAATTAAGGGAAGAACTTTCACCTGGTATTCTAACATTAATGTCTCCAAATGGACTCCCATAAGCTTAGCTTTCACCTCAAACACTCCCACAATCTCAGATGGTGAGATCTCGAAAATGACATTCTTATACCTGTAAAAGATAAAGCATATTATTATCAAGGACAACAAGAGGAAATGCAGATATACAAACGCATAGTACGATAAGATATGAATACAGTAGATGAATCCAAATACACAAGTTGTTGAAACTCACTGATTTGTCTGCAGATCCTCAATGTCAATGAGCACTCCCTTTTCATGCAGACGGGCTGCAGTGTACTTCTGTGATACCTGCTTGCTCTTCTTTGCCTTACTGTCTCCAGGTTTCTTAGAAACTCTGTGTGTGAAGCAATGGCATTTTCCATGAGCGTAAGACAAGAGCTCAACAGCAATTATCCAATCAGAGATAATGACATGAACTAAAATGGACAGTAAATACTCCAAACACTCACTTGCCCTTGCTGGCTAAATTGTCCATGCAGGTCTTGATGTATTGATTGTAGTAGTCAATCTGCACATTGTAGAAAGTGGTCTTGGAGTTCAGACCAGCATTGGTCTGCTGAAGCTTGACCAATTCTGCCTTTCGCCTCTGACGATATCGCCTCTGGTTCCGGATGTCCTACAAAAATCATCAACAAATAAATCAAGACGCTTTAGTATAAAATTAAAGGGCGAAATAGAAATTTCGCATTCAAGTACAGTCTGAAAATCCCAGAACGCAGAGGTCAGAGGACATAGGATCGGTACCTTGGCAATGTCATTGATAAGATCCTGGTATTTCTTCTCAGGGTGAACTTTACCCAACTCTCCTAGTCTTTGCAAGTTGCTCTTGATCTTGTCCTTCTTGCCTTGTAAGGTAAGGCTGTCATCCACAACTGGTTTGGCTTGCTTCATCTTCTCCGGGGTCTTAGCATCACGAATGGCTCGTCGCTGCATGGCACGCTGGTACTCTGCTTCCTGTTTCAAATAAAAACACCAACATGAACAAAACACTGCTTTGATGGAGTTTCTTTTTCATTCTGAAATACCCATTATATTACCTGCTCTGGTGCAGCTACAGTCTCCAGGATCTCGGTAAGTGTTTCTCCTGGCTGAAACCTGATCACATCTACTATGAGCCTCTTGGTGCTAAATGAACAAGATGAATGGACAAAGATTCATGATAAATACTTAGAAAAGAAGCAAAACCGCATTAACAAGTAAAAACATTAGTTCCAGAACATAGTGAGCCTGCCACATTGCATTATCAAATTGTCTTCTCTGGGAAGGATTTGGTAAAATGAAGTATCTTAGGAGGCATCATACCCACTGATCTATATAGAATGACTGGATAGCTCATGACGTCATAAATAGTGAAGCCACCGCGCCGCCATATTGGTAATTCCCTAGTGAGCTCACGCGTTCTATTGAATCAATAGGAAATTTTATGATTTGACTGACAAAACATTGCCTAACAAGACACCGTTTTTAAATCTAAAGTCTCCCTGTACATTCTTACAACGCAAACATCCTAAGCATTTAAATGGGTATTTGTTTAAAGTCGGAATTTTTTCTTGCTTATTAAAAAACGGCAATTTCTTTGCAAAAGAAATAAAAAGCTGTACGAGAACACTAGTTGGCCTTCACTGAAGAGCTATCTTCACAGGTAAGATAAACAGTTTGATACTATTAATTAAATAGTGAATGCTAAAGACCTATATTTTTGTGAATTGGTGAATATTCAGGTGAATATTGTTTCGTGGCCACGAATTAATAATACCTCAGCACGTTTTACTAATTTGTTCCCTCGTTTTACTATATTGTGGCCACGTTGTAATTCTTTAAATCAAAGTGAGGGAGGGAATTAGTTCAACGAGTCCACGATTTATTAAAACGAGGGAACAAATAAGTCGTCGTAACAACTAATTATTTAGATCAGTGAACAGGGCGCATATAAGAACGAGCAGAGAGAGAGAGAACCTCGGCTGCGCGCGCGCACTCTCACCGTCTTCAGACAACACAAGCGTTGTATGCTCTCTTTCCCTCGCACTTATCAAAATCAATTGACACGATAGTTAAAGGTCGGAAGACCGATTGTGTTTTATAGATCAGTAGTTTGTTCAAATAAAGTGTTTGATTAGTTAGCAAGTACATGTTCAGGAAATGCATAATACAAATTGTATGGTTTGTAACGGTAAACGGACTATGCACGAAGCTCTTTTGAAGCTGTCAAATGGTGTCGCTATTGGACACTTAACTGATTATTGCTGCTCTGGGGTTTCTTATTGGCTACTGTTGAGTGTTTTATCGTTGTTTTTTGAAGAAGCAGCAGCATTACTCTTGCCTCGGAGAAAACAACACGCGACAATTGTGCATATAAATGACTAATTATAGGGCTTGAATTAAAACCTGTGGCCAGTTTTTCTACATCCTTTTGTGAACGTTGTTTTACACTTGTATGCTGCACAGCGGGTCATCTTAAAAGTGCCGTCGGAGCTACCAATCTCTGTATAACGGCCGTATGAGCCCTCTGCTGGTAGGGAATCGTAAGATGGCCGCTCGAACACTTCCGGTGGCTTCACTGCCTGATGGCAGTTTAGAACGTCATGGGCTATCCAGTCATTCTATATAGATCAGTGATCATACCTTTTGGAACTGCCTATCAAGATATCTCACTAGGTTTTGGAACAGAACAATTGAGTAAGGCTTTGTCCTTACTTGAGAAGGAGAGTCTTGGCATCCATTTCAGCATTGGCCTCATCAGGAACATCAAATTTGTTGGTGAGGGTGAGAGAGACTTCTGTCTTACCCATCATTTCCTTATTGGGATCATCAGCGGGAAGTGGGCTCTCACCTATGAGAGAGCAACAATCCATTATTCTGACTCGGCAGGACATCAGCGTCCTGACACATTAAAGCATTTCTCAGAGGCTCACCTATTAAAGACTCAATGGTGGGCACCTCTCCTAGGTCATCTAGCAACTCATGGATGGGATCATTGTGGTCTGGTGCGATTGCATCTTGGTGATCCAGCAAGAGCTAAAAAAGATCACACAAAATATTAAATCCTGAAAACCAACTATACTGGATGTGATCTCTTCCATAAAGGTGTGGTCACTTTAGCAAAATTCAAAGGAAAAAGGATCCATTGTCTATTATCAATAGTGTGGCAATGCTTAAAGCACTGCTCAAAGGATTCCTCTTGATGTGACTGGACCTTTAGTCTCAGATTTTACCGTGTGAGTGTTGATGATCTCCCCAATGGAAATGTAGATCACAGGCTTGGTCAGGGTGACCAGGTCAGAGTACTGATCCACATTGAACTTGTCTTCCAAAGAAGGGGCGTCACAGGCGGACAAAAAGAAACGTCTGGGAGACAGAAACGTTCTTGCATCAGCATGGGTATATTATGAATTAAACTGCTAAAAATGAAGAAAGAAATTATGTCACTTGTACCTAAATTTCTGGTAGGAGGTGGAGAGGTATTCATTGATGGGGTTCAGATGAGCATTGTCTCCAAGAAACATCTTGTTGGAGGCGGCATGCTGCAGCATTTTGGCAATTGATCCCAGGTTTCTCCTTTGTTCTGTGGTAAGCTGACCTCCAGCAGATAAATCTATGATGTCAAAGGCATCGGGAGCCACAATGGCGGGGTTCATGTAGCGGTAGTACAGCAGGTTGCCCACAATCTTAAAAGATAATAAGGATGAGTATGTTGGTAACTTCTCAAGCAAGTACAATATATTTGGAATTTTTAAAACCTATTATATATGTTTCTATATTTGTGCAATTAAAGATATTCTGCTTCTACAAGGGGGTAAACAAAATTACTGAGAAAAAGAGAAGCAGCAAGGCAAGAATAAGAAAGATGTGGCTCACCTGGGCTGGGTGCTCATCAAAAACCTCTTTAAAAGGGTATAAGCAAGGGCCAAGAGGAGAGCTTGAGCCAGGGCATAGAGAAAGAGAGAGACAGAGCAAGTGTGGGAGAGATAGATAGAAAAAAAGAAAGGAGGAGGAATCTCTTTCCAGGAAAAAAGGAAAGAGATGGAAACCACATTTAGTATTCAGAGCGAGGAGCCAGTATTATCACAACAGAATAGACGCACGAGAGCAGAGACATGCTCAGGATTTAGGACAATGTTCCAAAGTGGGACAGCAGCGGGTGCCAGTTTAGCAAAGAGGTAATCAGAGTGTTTAAGACATCTGAATAAAGCCTGTCTTAGTTTGGAGACTAAAGTGTGCAATTACATCAGACAAACGTTGGTGCGATTTCTAGCAGCTGTGATGTAACAAACCTTCAAAAGCTCATCCTCTGTGGCATCAGGGAACCTTTCATTAAGTGTGTCCTTCAGCGTCTTGGCAATGAATCGCATGCCATATCTACAGGGGAACAAAATCAATCAAATGTGCAGAGACTTACACCAGTGTTTCCTATAGAATTCTGCTTTTGATATATATTTGAATGTTGCTTTAGTTTAAATACCACTTATTCTAAAAATAGTACTCTTAACATGGTTCAACGGTACCTGGATTACTTTCGCTCAAAAATGTATGTTATGATGAGTTAGTGTTCAATGAATCGGTGAATTAATAATTGCATCATAATTAATTCATAATTGTGCTCTGATGGATTCAGTGAATTATTTATTAGAATAATATCAAAAGTGATAACATGTGAGTTCATTAGTTTTTAATGAGTCATTAAAAGAACCGATTCATAAAGAGTCATTTGCTGTACCAATCGGTGAAGTAAAGGCCATATAAAAACTTTTTTTGTGTGTGTGGTACTCTGCCTTTTTAACTCATAAGGTTTATTTCAAACTGCAAGCTCAGAAAAATATGATTCAGCTGCGGCACAGCAAAAAAATGTAACAGCGGTGTAACATTAACTTGTACAAAAGCATGAACAAAGAAACAGCTCATGTAACAGATGTATTTGAATATTCAAATCAGGGCTTGCTAAAAGTCATTTTCATATATTCAAGAATGATTTATGGTAGGTGCTTCTAAATATAGATGCAAGACATGGAATTTGTTGTTCCCAGGGGGAAATTCAGGAAGTGGATATTAGGTACACACATGTACACACACACAAACAATTTTATCCAGCAGTGGCAGATGTGTAAACTCACGGGATTTTATCCACAGAAACAATTATGGCAGAGAGAAATTTGTCTGTGACCGTCCTCATGTTCTTGATGGAGGCTTCCAGGCGGGTACGAACCTCCTCGTGACTCATTGCCTGCTCTGGAGTCACATCATATGGCAATTTACTGCAAAACAGAATAAGGGGGCCTCAGCATACTTAAAATAATTTAAATTAATAAATTATTATTATTACAGGGTTCCCACTCTAAACCAAATGTCAAATTCCCTGACTTTTCCCTGACTTTCACTGACTAAAAAATGAATTTCCATGACCTATAATGAACGGCAAAACAGGCTGCTGTTTTGCGGAGCATCGAGCTGTTTTGTTTTGTAGAAAGCCTTTCTTTAAAGTGAATTTCATTTTGTATAAATTGTATCTTAATTTTAATAAATTTTTCATCAACCAATTGCCTGTATTTAATAAATGAGAAGCAAATATATAGCAGACAATATAATCAATGAGGCGCCGGCGCGGTCACTTGCATTGCACGTGAAATGGAGCGCATCTCATCATAAATTAACCGAAACTCGGTGTATGCCTCACATACATGAGAAATACATCTGAAGATAGCTTGGAATGTCTTTAAACGAAACAATTCAAAACGAAAAGAAATAGGCTACTCTCTGATTATGTAATCCATGATTATGTAATCCATGATGTGGGACCTGATATTCATTTATGTGATATTCATGCTTTTTTTCTTACAGTAAAGCACAGTCCACAAACAACCTCCCAATAATAAGACAAATCTCTGGAGGCATGCTCCAAGCACACTCTCATCTCATCCCTTTTCCCACATTTGTAGTAATGACACTATAACCAAACCGTAAATTGTAACGCGTGCACACGCGAAACTTTCTCGTGCGCACGCAAAAGTTTCTCGTGCGCACACAATAGTCGCGTGCGCACGTGAAAGTCCGTATTATTATTTTTTTGCAAAGGTCCCCTCAGGGTCTCCGTAAAAAGATGTGTGAAACAGCGCGATAAAAAAAATCGGTATAGAAAAATTACATTTTGATAAATGGAAACTAAAATTTAAAGCAACAAACTAAATACCCTGATATTCCATGACTTGGACAAAAAATATATAAAATTCCCTGACTTTCAATGTCTGGAATAGACCTTTTAAAATTCCATGACATTCCAGAAATTCCATGACCCGTGGGAACCCTGTTATTAGAATATAAAAATAATCTAACTCTAAATTAAAATGCGAGAAAAAACAACAACACCCAATCAGGATGTAAACAAATCATATTTCTTTATATTTTCCCTCAATAACTACTGTTTTTACTGAAGAACTCACAGTTCTGGAAGACAGAATCACAAAATTAATTATAGTTACATAATTTAATATATTTAAAAAAAATTAACCACTTTAATTTATTTAATATATCAATAAATAAAAAATGTAAAAGCAGGAATATATTAGGGGGGCCTAAAAATATTGTGTTCCATGACGAGAAGCCTTCAAGTCAAAAAGGTTGAGGAACACACCTGGCCTCTCCTGTTTGACTCTCCATCTGGTTCACCCAGCTCTTGTATATGTCAACTGGGTCAGTTTTAATGTTGAGAGTCTTGTCATCCATGATTTCCTTCACGACCGGAGCCAGGATCTGCCGAAGGGCGTTCTGACCTCGGGCTCCTCTGTTAAAGCTCACCACCATCTTAATGACTGTGGGGTTTCCTGTGACGATCTCCTGGATCTGGTCCACTTTTGATCTGCATTTACAAGACAGACAGACAGACAGAGACAGAGAGACAGAGAGACAGAGAGAGAGAGAGAGAGAGAGAGATCGTAAAAGAGTGCAAATGCATCTGGATAAATATGGAAAGAGTATATCATTTATGGAACATCATTCAGTTCCTACTTGATTTCCTCTTGCAGGGCTGTTTTGAAGAGATTGAGCAAGAGGTACTCCTCACGCTGATTGGAAGCGTAGTTGTACAATGTGAAAATCACAGAATCCATGAACTTGGTCGATTTGTTCTGGGGCATCTGAAAGATCAGCTTGGCCAGATAGGTTGGATTTGTCTGAGGAAAACAGAGAGGAAAATGAACAGGCCTGCTGAGACACTGATTTTCAAACAATTGTTGGACTAGATTTGATGAGGTTTACCTGTAACAGGTAGAAGAGGAACTGATATGCCTCCAGCTTGTCTCTCTTCTCTTTACTGAGAGCCTTCAGGCCTCCTTTCTGCTTGTTCATCATCATGAGGTTGGACAGCTCACCCTTGTTCTTCTTGGTGAGCTTCTTGCTGTGAGAGACCACCTCCTGAAGGGTGATCTTGTTTTTTACCAGCAGGCCAATCTTAATGTCCATCAGATTAAGGTCGTTCTCCAGCTGCTGGTTGGAGCGGATGTTGGTGATCACCTCCTCTCTTAGCCGCATCAGTTCCAGCTCTTCCTGGAAGTCCTGGTCGCTGTGGTCCAGCAGGTGGACAAACTTACGCACAACTGCCATTGGAGGATCATCTGCGTTGACTGTTAAAAACAGAATTTGGAGGGGTTTTTTGTGTGTGTGTCTATGCTAATGGACTTCTATACTAGCTGGTGGAAACAATTTGCAGGTATACACAATTAAAATGTAGTCTTTCTCTTCTGGGACAACAGAACAAAAATATTGATGACTCATCCTGCACTCTAATTTTTGTCCAATCAACTGTTCTCTTGAATGTCCCTCCCCTTAAAGGGATAGTTCACTCAAAAAAGAAAATTCTGTCATTTAAATATTTGACTTTCATTGTATGATACCTTAATCAAAAATACCTTCTTTTATGTTCTGTAGGATAAATAATGTCATACAGGTTTGGAATGACATGAGGGTGGGTAAATAAAAGAATTTTCATTTTTGGGTACCTTCTGCAACTGACCAGCAAACAGAAAATCAATGTTCTTTAGCTGTGACATAAAAAAAAAGCCTTAAAACAAAAAGGCTAACACGGGAAAAGAACTCCGGTCAATAAGCCATTTCGTGGTCTCTTCAAAATTGCAACAGTATACTGAAACAACAAATGCTTGTCATAAATCTCCATAGATTTTTGAAGTATGTTCTAAGTGAGAGGATGTGAAACGAAATTTAAAGGAAGTACATGAAATGCTTACTGAGAGTTTTGTAGTCATCTCTTGCTTTGTTGGCTCGAATGAAAGCCTGAATTTTCACCACATCATTTATCTGAAATGAGAAAATTGGAGGTAGAACATTAAAGGCCGTCCACTGTGTGGTCAAAGATCAGATTATATTAAATATAAAAATACACAAGTCCTTTGGTTTGACTTAAAACTCACATGGTCTTTGAAGTACTGAAGACGATCTCTGTATTTTTTGCGAGCTTGGTGCATCCTGACCATTGATTGAATCTACAGGAAAAAAAATCATATATTTACCCACACTCAAATTTCACCATATTAAGATTGATCTTAACTCAAATAAAAGAGCCAAACCCGATAATTAGGGGATGACCACATATTTTCAGCTGTGTAGTGTATAGCCTAGCGAGTATAATCCTGACATTTTATGATGCAAGAAGCATGGCTCTTATATTCCATCAGAATTTCTCATGCTGATTCTCATCATCTTACCTTGACAGCATCTTCAGAGTGATCCTTCAGGTACTGCTTCCTGTTATTGTACTTCTTTCTTTCCTTAAAGCCTCTCCAGTGGGCCTATAAAGCAAACAGAACCAGATGGTCATGATTGACTTGGTACAGACCCATAGATGTTATGAAATATTTTTTGCATTAATGTCCTGAAGTCTTGTTTAGGACTAACTGAAGGAAGAAAGAGGAGAATGACCTGTATGCATGTAACAGACGGCTCCTGAGTCGTCAAGAACCCAAGACGGTCTTTCATTCCACGTCGCACCAGAAACCCACGGCACCGGGCCTGCAGTTTGGCGATCAGACTCTCGTTGGCCAACCACAGTTGCTCTCGGTTATATGCTGTGGTTACTCCTGACACAACAGACTACAAAGACACAGACAGTACAGTACGTAAATCAGGAAAATAATAAAATAATAATATAATTATAACAACAAAAATATTAATTAAATATATTATGATTTTTTTAAATGATATATAATTAAATATAAGTATCAGAGAAGTATAAGATTTACCTGTATTTCCTCCTTGTTGAGCTGAGTGTTGTTCGGAATGAACTCTGCAGGCGTATCCCAGGTGCCTTGTCCAGTCTTGAGGTTATAGTAGTAGTTGTGTCCTCCCTTCACCCAATGTTTCATCCATTCACTGCCATTATCACCTACCAAAAAAATGCTATTACTCTCTCAGTCACAAGGTGTATATTTATGACATGTTGTGATAGAATATTTATCACCAAAGAGTTTCAAATAAATTCTTTTAACTGAGAACATAAGTAGATTTTAGAGATTACCATATATTTTTGTACCAAATACCACAGAATCAGCACAAGAACCCATCTCACCTTCCTTATTCTTCTCCTCTTTAATTCGAAACAGGTCATCCTGGTAGGGTTGCGCACACTCAGATGTGACTCCATACAGACCAGAAGAAGGTGAACGCAGGGCTGCCAGTGTTTGAGAAGAGTCCTTGTTATCCACAGCCTCATTAATGGCCTGGATCGCCTGAGAGACTGAAGGTGGACAAGAAGATCATTCTTTAGAAAAACTGAGATTATTCAAAGAAAAGAATCATCGTTCATAATAAAGCTAAGATTGAAATGAGTATTATTACACTGCAGAGCTTCTTCTGAGTCCTTGTTGGCTCTCATGATCGCATCCTGGATCTCATCCAGCCAAAGCACTGCAGAAGGATCTCCGCATTCCTGGAAAGACAAGAAAACAAAACAAGAAATCAATTACCAATGAACGACCATTTCAAAGAATTAAGATGTGTTCTGGTCACTCTAATGAAACTGTGGGGGAAAAAAAATATATTATTTGACTTGTGCTGTAATTTTGATGACTGAAAAAGGATTTATAATTTATAAGTAATTTCTAGCAAAAAATGTACTGAGAACTAAAGCATAACTATAAACATTTATATTGGCTATAGATTTTTCCATGGATTATCTAGGACTGGAAATTACACTTTTGAAATTGCAGGTTTTTCAGGATTATGGGAACTCTGTTCCAAGGCGAAGCAAGTTCTGTGCAACCAAACAGAATTGCAAAAAAATATTCTTGTTTTCAATAAGGATTAAGCAATTCCAACTAGATTTCGATTTTTGTTGTTGGTTAGGAATAACACTCATATGGGCACTAAGTGTCAGTTAAACCTTTTGTAATGAGATGATTAGACATTAAACAAATAGTCAACCCAAAAAGATTAAAATAATGTCATTACATACATTTTTCAAAATCCAGGTTTGGAATCAGGTTTGGTTTGGAGTCAATGATGACAGTATTTTCATTTTGGGGTGAACTGTCACTTTAATACCATTAACAAAAATGTTTTGACTGTCAACAGGAACAGAATAATGAATGTAAAACACATCAAGGTCATTTAAGTCACAACAAATGCTGTAAGAACTGGTAGAGAGAAATAGTATTTAATTATTCAACAATACAACTTCCAAAATTATATAAACGATTACACTGCCTTTAAGGAAAATAGCACACTGTCCTTCCAAAAGTGCTGAGGAGAACTATAAACAACACTGAGATGACTGACTTAATCAGATCATGTTCTTTGGCTGTAATAATCTAAATACGTGGGGATACCTGTATAATTTTCACCACTAGATGAATCACATCTGCTTCTATTATCATTTGCAGGGAGTTGTAGGATAAACACATACTAATGGAGGGGTTCATTACTACTACCACCAGGTGGCGCAGTTGCCCTATCATAGTAGTCCTCCTAACCGCATGCTGAGCTCAGTTTCCGGAGCACGATTTGCGGCTCTCTGATTTGCTGAATGCAAAGGTCCCTCTATGCAGTCCGCCCGCCTTTTTTGCAAACGTACAGCAGCACAGCGCAGCACACCAAACCTGAGGGTGTGGCAAATTGTGCAACAGAGGAAAACGTTGTTCCTTCAGGGTTGATAAGGCTCCGCTTCACTGTGTTACAGTTCGTCGGCTGTATAAAACGAATGCCTGCTGAATTAGAGTGCAAATAAGACTTAATGTGTCCCAGTGGGGTGGAGTAGAAATGATCAGGATCTGAATATCTGAATAAAGTCTGCCAACTGTAACTAAGGAAGTGAAAAAGGGTGTGGAGTGTAATGTCCAAGATTACATTACCATCTTTTCTGGGCTTGTTTACAACCCTGAATGACAGAAGAGGAACTACTTCTTTAACACAGGATGTAATACAACTATACTACTAAAATTCATATGAATAGTTGCTGTGATTACTGAAGTCAAACAGAAATGCCTTGAATTGTTATTCTCTGTCAGGTCACCTATCTCTCCATCTTTTGAGATCCTTGCTTATTGGAGATCATTTAAAATTGCAGAAGTTAAAAAAACAAATGAACAAACTTCCTTTCAAACCACTTCCTGTCAGTTGAGCAGATCTGGTATTATCTGTGCTTCACACTTCGTAGTGACCTAAAGCTAGCGTAAGCCTGGAGGAGTGATGTCAGCGCTAAAAACCCTTTACTGGGCTACACCAGCTAACGGGACCACAATTTTGCCCTTTTAAGGCAGAGAAAAAGCCATCAGCCTTGTTATTTCCGATGCTTGTGCAAATCTTTTTGATAGGAAATACTTTGTTTTTCCAGCCATGTTTTTCTTTTTTTGGGAGGGGGCGCATGGGTTCATAACTGACTTTGGCAGCAATTACGAGTCCCAAGAAATGTTTTATCATGCGACCCTCTATTAAAAGAGTAGTTAAAGGGTAAATATCATTATTTAAACTAGTAAGAAAATCCCCAAAATTTGGGATTTGGTGTCCATAACGCCTGTGAACGGGTATTCCGGATACTTTCTCTAGAGCTAAAAGATTGCTCTTTGCCTCAGAATCTTCAGTTCAGCTCTGAACCACAGTGGTACACTGCTGTGGTAAACCATGGCCTTCTTTGTGCCCATTCACCTGCATCTCTGAGGTTTCAGTTCACGTCCACAGGAAGCATGTGGGGCGTGGCTTAAAACACAAAACTGAAATACGCTAGACATTAACCTCAGATTAGAACCAAAATGTTCTATTATCCTACAGACAGAAACCTTTTGAAAGAGGGACTTGTACAGCACTTTACTATGTAATACTTTACACCCGAAGCGCTTCACAATCCTATCAGGGGGTCTCCCCTCAACCACCACCAGTGTGTGCAGCATCCACTTGGATGATCTGACGGCAGCCACAGAACAACAGCGCCAGGGCGCTCACCACACACCAAAAAATGGAGAGGATTATTATGAGGCCAAGATTGATAAAGGCCAATGGAGGGAATTTGGCCAGGACACTGGGGTTACATACCCAACTCTTTATGAGAAGTGCCATGGTTTTTCTTAATGACCACAGAGAGTCAGGACCTCGGTTTACCAACTCATCCGAAGGACAGATGACTTTCCTCAAAAGATAAGGTGAGATGAATCTGAATAAAGTAATTTTTACATATTACAGTCATTTGAAAATGTAAGGGGGTTTCTACTGAAAAAAAAAAAAAAAAAAAAAAAAAAAAAAAAGAGGAGAGCTGGCCAATAATAGCCAGACAAAATGGGTGAGGAATGAGACTGTATGAGCGCAAATGATGTCATTAGACTTGAGTCATGAGAAGCTCAGACTGAAAACCCACATGATGCAAGTTTAGAGAGAGAGAGACACAGACTTTCAGACAGGGTTACACGGTTAATCGAAATAAAATAGAATAAAATCGTGTGATTTAATCAAATAAATATGTGCCGAAACTTCTGCTCCACATGAACTCCATATCTCTGTAAGCATTGAGTCGCTTATAACATACATTTGGGAATCTTCCAAACCTTGTAATGAGAAGCACTTATAAACCGCTGTTAACAACAAAAGAGCTTTATGGGCTTTCTGTGGGTTTCAGCCAAAATAAAAGTCAAACTGTAAAATAAAGTTATTATTATATTTTTCGAAACCTTTTTTTTTTTTACATATAGTAAGATCATAAAAATGTTTGGTCAAATTGCACAGCAAACCTAGAGCTTAATAAATAAACAAACAACAAATAGCAATTCGATTTTTTTTACCCAAAACATGCAGCCCTATTTTCAGACCTTAGACTTCTCTTGATGAAGGGATTCAATCAGCTGTTCTCCAAATAAGCCGAACTCATTAAATGACTAAAAGAATGCAGACCCTCCTCACCAGATCACTTTAACTACGGCTATCTTCACACATCAGCAGAATACGTCTGAAGAGCTAAATAATATTTTTAAAAATGCCTTACATTTTCAGATTTAAAACTGAATTTTGAAAATTAATTATGTTTATATGTGTTCACTGAATACAACCACAACTAGCTGCCTTTGACGTCACTGACATATGTATGACATAACGCACACTTCATGGACAGTTATCAGTAAAGTTAGAGCTGTAAACCTACCTCAGGTTATAAAGAATGGGATAAAATGCTATTGTGTGTTCAGAAAGTATGACAAACTCCCATTAGGGTTTGGACAGAGGAGGAAACAAAAACAAAAAAATGGAACCGGATATGAGTGGATGAAAGCAGTGGGAGTGAACCAACATGCTGAACGGTTCAAAATAGATATTAAAAACTATTATTGTTATAGTTATGGGTTTGTATAAGAGTACGTACGTGGGCCTTCTCTCTCCTTGCCTCCTGCAGTATATCATAGTAATGCTGGGCCAAAGATGGATCTATATCTGTTAGCTTGGCGGCTGGGTTCTGTAAAGCAGCCATTGTCTTCTGTAGATCACCCTCATCCAGAGCCTCATTGATCAGACCAATAGCAGCAATCCCTGAAAATGCAAGAGGACACGTACACTGTTCATAATTGAGAACAATCTGAATTTGCTCCGCTCATAATGAGGATGAATGCCATGCTTACTTTCATGCTCTTCTTGAACAGTACCGTTGACCTGGTCCACACAGGCCTGGATGTCATTCCAGGTGAGATAGTCACTGCCCTCCTCACGGGCAATTGCCTTCAGACGCATCAGCTCATCTATATACCTGCAGGGAATCAACAAGCAGTGGCTAAAACCAGGAAACAATCTGGCATCTTCTGTAGTCAACATGAAACTCATTCACAACACATTTTACTTTCGTGGTTTGGCATATTTCTGAGCAAAACAAAGAAGGCTGGGACCTAATTTTATCAATCGGAAACTAATTTGATCGTGAAAAGTGGGCGTTCCATACAAGAATAGAGCCTGCAAGTTAGCTAAAATAATGCCTAAATAGCTATTTGGCTAATGGTTGACAATGTAATGGCCCATGCAGCCTGTGACTTTCAGCTGAAAGGAAAGACATTCCAGAGGCCAAGTAATAATATCATACACACACTTAATGATTTTAGCCCTGGTTTTCAGCTCACCGACAAGTAATGGAAATCGCAGACAAAAGCCCAAAATTGGAAATTCGGTGCTCGTTCACGCGAATGACAAATCGCTGTTTAAATGATCAAAGACGCTGTGAAAGCCAATGAACCGTTGATGACCAAGAGATTTTTATCAAGTTACATATATCTAGACTGGTCTGCGAGTACTGTAGTGTGAAATGTGTTTTGACTGGAACTGTCATCGGCGATGTGGTGTAAAAATAACAGTAATCTGTCAACTCTGGGCCCTTTTACACCTGACTACTTCTGGTCTTTTCACAATCAAGATAGCGGTTTTTAGTCATTAAAATACTGCACAGGTGCTGTTTATGGATCACAAGTGCTCAAAACTTGCATTTTGTTCCGATTTTTTTATTTTATTTTTCTTACGAGGACTTTAATTCCAACGTTGCCACACCTCTGGACAATGCCTGCCCCACAAAGCTATCCGATCAGAAAAAAAACAAGGTGCAAATGCCTTCCGAAATGCTTTTGAGACGGATTTAAAGAGGTGGTTTGAGACACGTTCCAGATGAAACTGGACAAATGTAAATGCATCAAGTTGTTGAAGGCACATGTGTAAACTTCACTCCTCCAAAAATGGTTAAAAATATATATATGTGAGAGCTTGTACATTATGGCCGGCCAGAGAGGAACAGCTGAGCATATTTCTTCAGCAAGCAGACGGGCAACACTGCCACAAATGAAATTCAAAATTTGTGGTCTTTTGCATTAAAAGTGGTGAGCACTTTATTAAGTTACAAGTGTAAATATGGCCTTTGAAAGCCATGAAGTGTATGAGTGGCAACCGTGACATAAGTTGCTGTATTTTGATGAAAGGCCAAGATTAAGACCACTAAAAAAAAATTGTGCACAATAATGTGTATTGAAGTAAATGGGACCAGTTTCAATTGCACGTTGACTTTAACCACAAGCCTCATTCTCACCTCTGGGCGTACTCGTCCTCTACATTGCTGAGGCCGGTGACGTTACTGCTGAGCTGTTTCCACACTGCTGCCCGGTCCCCGACATCCAGCGCACCGTTTATCAGCACCACCGAGGACAGCATCTCCACAGCAACCAACAGCTCGGGGTGAGACAATGAGCCCTGTGCAGTCAAGCAAAGCACCAAAATCACTCACACTAAACTAAAAGGTTACAGTTCATCAACTTATGTAAACTGCATGTAAAAAATTGCTCTGCTCTAAAACCAAGTGAGCTGCTTACAAAGGCATCATAGGTGCACAACTTGAGGCCAATTCACACCGCACAGACAAACACCAAAAAACAAGTTGGCCGTTGGATTTAGAATTTGATGAAATATAACTGTCCCACTCTGCCCCAAAAGACACAACAAACGCTGATTGAACATATTCAGTCGGGTGAAAACAAACCCTGACAAACACAATGATCCGACAAAACCCAACAAATCTGTTTATAGGCATTTGTCTGTGCTGTGTGAATTGTCCTTTAAATATGCTGTCTCTTAAGATGCCAGAATTACATGTATCCTTCTCGAAGAAGGCAATCCCAGAATTCATTTTGACAAGTGAAAAAAGATCCCGGACATCGTGAGAGATATGTCAAGAGCAGGGCTGTCCCAGTATCAGATTTTCACTACCAAGTAATTCACAATAACACAATTCACAATTTTTTTTTCTATCAGTCAATGCTATCAAATTCATCTTTAATCTTTGGCCAATGAATCACACTCAAAATACAACTGTGCAGAGTGGCGGAGAGAGAGTCTTATTACAGTACTGTGGCATTAGCTTGGCAAGCGCACACCAAAAACTGATGATCGGCACTTCCTGCACCCTAGTGTCTAGCTCCTTGTTTTTTTTTTGTTGTTTTTTACGGAATTTAAAAAACTGGCAAGCTCATTTTTACAGGTGCAGGTAGAGTGTCTCACTTTCATTTTCATCTGCACAAACATGATTTTGTCTGACCGAAGTAGTCATACACTGTGTCAGTGTTAGAGGATCAACCAGAGAGGTGCAGGATTGTTTACGATATTATTGGATGTGTAGTATTAACATGATGATAATAATAATAATAATAATAATACATTTTTAAATGTCACAATTATCATAAATTCTGTTGTATTGCAACAACCTTGTTTTGATCCACATTGAGCACTTAATAGGGGCCATGACCGTTAGGATTCTGCAATGTAAGGTAATGTACACAGCTGTCTGTGTAGGCCATAGGAAGCTCTCTTGGTTCTGGAGACAGTTATTGTCTGATTAGAAAATAATGTGCAAGAGTGAGCAGAGATTGTGTGTTTTAACCTCTGCGCTCTGCTGTTGCAGGCTGGCGAGTTCTCTCTGGTACAGATCTGCAGCACTAGGATAAACCTGCGGCAGCTGGGCATCTGGGTTCATCAGTTCATTCACTGTTTCCTCTGCTACACCTTTTCTGATGGCACCATTAATCCTCTCCACTGCCCGCAGCACTGAGATATACACACACACACACACACACACACATCTCATTGTTCTTTTCACAGAGTGACAGCTGTAGGACAGCATAAATGAACACATAAAAGAGAGACAAAGAAAACACTGGCGTCTCTGATGTACGGTTCTCTGAACACACAAAATATTTCATGAGTTTAAAAATAATGCAGTGATACATAAAAGAGTACACACATCTTTGATAGTCCGCTGCATGCGAATTGGCTGCCTCTACTCCACTCTGTATCTCCTCCTTCACCAGCGGCTCTCCTGGGGCATTCTAGGCATAAGGAAGAATGACAAGCCAAAATGATGAGATACTTTTAATTTAGAAGAGACCGTTCATAATTTTCACAGTTTGGTTTGTATCACGAATCAGTTGTGGTACAGTAAAGAATTGTTACTTCATTAATAGGAGTGTGCAATGATTAGGAAATCTGAGACCAATACAGATTACCAAAATTTTAACATCGTAAACCGAGGCCAATGTAAATCTGATAGTGATATTAATATTTACTGCTGTTTTTATTTTATTTGTATCTTTTTCACTCACTTTTAAAAACATTAAGCCATACGCATTAAGCCGTACATGAGTCAGTAAGATTTTTAAGAAAAAGAAATTATAACTTTTATTCATCAAGGATGCATTAAATGATTAAAAGTGACACTAAAGACTTTTACAATGTTACAAAAGATTTCCGTTTCAAATAAATGCTGTTCTTTTGAACTTTCTATTCATAAAAGAATCCTGAGAAAATGTTTCACAGTTTCCACAAAAATATTAACCAGCACAACGGTTTTCAACATTAATAATTATAATAAGAAATGTTTCTTGAGCAGCAAATCAGCATATCAGATTGATTTCTGAAGGATACTGAAGTAAAAATATAAATACAATATATTAATTTATTTTAAACTAAAAATATTTCAAAATATAATTGTTCTTCTCTGTAGACTTCTTACGGACACCACATTTGTTAACGGTTCTGTATATTGCAGAAAAAAAGAAAAAAAACTCTTGCAGACAAAATTTTTAATTTTGTGATATCTACAAACTCTAGTCAGGCCAATCAAATTGTGTATAGAGTCGGTGGGCGGGCTTAACATAATGACGGCAGAGTTGTGACTTTGGCCCTGTCCCAAATGGCACACTTCATGTGCACTTTCGGTCTTGTGGACTTACAATGGCTGCCGCGTGCACGCGTGTGTCCGTTAAGTCTGTGAGACCGCAGTGTGTCCCATTTGTCATTTTTAGATCTCAGAAGGGTGCTCGCGAGCGCCCCCAAGTGGTCGATTTGCACCCTTGATGCGCACTTTTGCAGAGCCCGCGCTGATGCGGGCTCCGCAGCAGACTTCTTCCCGACAGACAAAGCGGCATTACGTCACGAAAGTGCGGACTCAGAGGAAGACCGCGAGTGCTTAGGGTTCCATTTGGGACAGGGCCCGTTATGTGTGAATTCCCTGCTACTTGAAAACAAAGAAGATGGCTGCTGCTGCTGCTGGCGAACAGCCAGCTTTGGCTTTGGCCGCGCCTCTGGAAGACTTGGAGTTAAGCTTTTCTTTGAGAAAAGAACGGCACTGAAGTCATTCTTAAAAAAAGGAAGATGTGTTCGGAGTTTTGCCGAACGGATACGGCAAAAGTTTAATCTATCAACTAGCTCCGCTGGTGGGAAAACTCTCTGGTTGGTTGTAGCGCTATCCTATTGAGTGCAGAGGGAAGACAACCGTTTATCCCGCCCATTGGATTGAGCCCTACCAATGGTGTTTTCCCAGACCCAACATCTTGATGTGGGTCTGGCTTGTCAGGCTAATGGTTATCTTGACCAGCATATATTTCGGTTGAGCTCTGGGCTCTGAGTCTGACTAACTGTCCCTGAACTCTTGAAAAGGGACAGCACATAATGCATGTGCATTCAATATTCAGAATTCTAAAAGGCATCATTAAACAAAATCGAACCTCGTTGACAAAAGACAAAAGTTGACCAAACTATAAGTGGCAAACCATTGCGAGGAGCAGAACCTGTTACCTGTTCCTTCTGCTCTCGATCGGCCAGCAGCTGTTTGAGGTACCATCCCTTGTTCTGAGCCTGCACTGACTGCAGGCCTAACGCAGGGGTGCGGAGAGCGTCATACAGCTTGTCCTCATCCTCGCCCAGCAGGGCCTGTTCTGCCGAATTCAAGGCTTTGGACACTGAGAATAAGCACAAGCACAGAACTCAGATAACATCATTCACTTCAGAAGAGCACAGAGAGATGGATGTAGACATGGGTGAGGAACATACGATTGACTTTGTTGATGTTTCCCTGGATTTCAGCCTGTGTAAGCAGCTCATCGTAAGCATCCCTTTCAGCCTCAGCATTCTCGCCAATCTATACCACAGAAATACACATTTCATTCAAATCTTTATCTTCATACTATGACACAATGGATAGATTATCAACAATGTTGTTATTGTAAACTAAAACTAAAAGTATAGTTTTCATTAACTGAAAAAAAATTAGAAAATGAAAAAAATAAAAATGAAAAAAATAAACTTACGTTTTAACAAATATTAGAAATGTTGCCTTGGCAACTGATATAAAATAAGCTGAGTTTGAAGTACTATTAAAACTGATATAAAAATAAATTAAAGCTAATTGGAAATATTAAAAAATAAAAATAAATAAGCACATCAAATTACTAAAACTTAAATTAAAATAAAAACTGAAAAAATAAAAAGCTAATTTATACTATAATGGTATATAAATAATAATAAAATTACACTGATTGTCAATATTTTTTTAGCTGATTGCATCACACAAATAGCGCTCTACATTTAGTTAATTCCAATATATTATCTGACATATTGTTAATAAGCTAAAAAAAAAAAAGAAAAAGAGGGGTGCATGCTTAAGTCGCATGCTTAAGTCGCATTTTATTACATTCATGTCAATACCAGCAAGGCCTAAATAAAGTGAAATGTTTATAAACATTAAAAACACAGCTCTCTCCACAATAAATACTTTAAATTTAACGGTAAAGGGTTTACTTTTATTTGTGTACAGTACACTCACAATAAAAAACAAAACATTGTGCTTTTGTAAAAAAAACAAAAAAAACTGGATGCTCTTTCTTCCATCTCAGTCTCCTTGTTTTTGGAGCGCGTCCCAAAAATGAACCGAAACTCCGCATATAGGAAACTACTTGTTGCACATTTTTTTCTTTCATTTTGTCAATCTGTGAATTATTTCACTGATATATATTTTGCGTATTTAGTCCTTTTATACATATATTCTTATTTAGTTTTTCTCCGTTCACAGAAGAGCTGCAGGTGCGTGATGTAAAACAAAACCTCTTGAAATCAATTTTTTTTTCTTATTTTTAATGGGTCATAGACACTTATCCATTCTAATTTGACAATCTTGTCAGTTAACGTTTAAATGATCAGTTAACGAGTTTCGGTTGTCGGTTAGAAAAAAATAAATAAATGAACATCCCTACATCTGATGCCTTAAAATGCTGTCTAGCTAGCCAGGCCGCTAGGTTTACTGACAGAGATATACAACCTTAGTTACCCAACTATTACAAATCTTTTAATAAGAACAGTAGAGTGCAGTTCGTACTCTCTTTCGGGAGTTGGCCACTTTCTCAGTCTTGGCCTGGAACAAGGTGTCCTGGTAGTGCTGGGCAGCGCTTTCATCCATCTGCAGTAACATGGCGTTTGGGTTTCTCATGGCAGCTAGAGTACCCTCAGGGACTCCATGGTCAATGGCGTCATTGATGGCGATAACAGCAGCGTGCACTGAATCATTGCAACAGAAAATAATGCTGTTCTCAATGTAAAACAGATCGTAATTACTGTGCTGTTAAACTCTTGGCTGTGCAAGTTAAGTCTAGTTGTTTATGTTTACAAGGGAAGGAGTTACGCCAAAGAGCAAAGAGGAATTCAACTTTAAAAGCAGAAACAATACTCACAGGCTGCTTCATCCACTGACAGTTCGTTAGCTAAAATCCCCCCAATTTTGCTGAATGATGGCATTTGAATGTTGTATTTCTCTAATTCAATCTTCATGTTGTTAATCTCCTCCTCTGAAAAGACAAAAAACAAACTCAGCACACAAGTCACAAAAAATGGGATTATTTGTCTCAGTGGAAAGTATTCTGTTTGTTTTCATGTTTTTTATACAATAAGTATCTGGATAGACTCAGGATAAATACTGGAATGTCATGCTGTAATAAGCATGGTAACCTTTTGAAAGGTAATCTTGGCTGTGTGTTTTTCCTCGCTTTAATGTGATTGGCTGGACATTGTTCTAAATAGGTCTGGTAAATAATGTTTTCCATTCATGGACTTGGCAGGCAGTTCGGGCAAGCTAAAATGGCAGGAAACACTCATACAATTGATAATGATTTTCACATTGACCGCAGCTCCCAGGAACAGGGGCTTTTCCAGCTGTTATTGTATAAACTCAAGCTTTTGTTTGACACCACAGCGAGCTGACTCACCTGTGAAGGCGACCTTGCCATACAGGTCTGTAATCTGGGGTGCAAGGCCAAGTTTAAACAGGTAGAGGCTGTAGAGAAAACAGAAAGAGATCATGAGAAACTAATTTCCCAGAGGAGAGCGATCCTATTCCACAGGTGTGTGTGCGGGAAAAGGCACTACTGAAAAGAGAGTCAGATGTTATCTGCATGACTTTCAAGTTTAACCCACATCCCTTCATCAACATTTGCTACAGAGACCCACAACTGGATTCAGTACCCCTCACCCAACGCCAGGCCTCTGCCAAATTCTCGCCCCCTAAATGCTGTTATTTCCTGTTTCTGAAGGCCAGATTTATGGCCTTCGGGCCCAGTGTCAATTCTGCATTGAGCAGGAATGTGAGAGTTACAAATGGCAGGATTCTCTAGCCTCGTGTTAAGCGCCTCAACAGAAATGAGAACAGGTTTCCTCATTAATTCTGACTCATTAAATCCAAGATGAGGAAGTGTAGATGCAGATCAAATCTACACAGGGTCATTCCCTTGCACTTCTAGGCATGATTAACATAATTTAGTGAAGTGGTTAATTTACATGAAACCCTGAATGTACTAGTTCACTAAAATGAATTTTAAGTGTGAGAATGAACAGACTAACTAAATGATTCACTAACAGAAGTATTAATTTGCTGCTGTTCAAAAGTTTGGGTGGTACAAAGTCTCTTAGGCCGTGTGTCCACCAAAGCGTTTTTAGCCAGCTGAAAACACCTAGCTGTGAGCGCTTGAGCGTTTTGGCAGCGCAGTATTTTTTTCAGTTGAGACACTTTGCTTATGATACAGAATATCTGAGAAAGTGTTACTAGTATCTCATTTCACACATATTTTGTTTCTGTGTTGATTCTATATTAAAATGTAATGTATTTTCTCTTGCTCTTGTTTTAAATGATTTTGTTCCATTATTATGCTGCTTGTTGTCATCTGTTGACGTTGTACAAGCAGAATGTGGCGGTTGGTCGGTGTGGTATTAGTCCCGCCCCTCCTCCACTGTGATTGGACGGTTGGGTAAAAAGTGACAGTGATGAGCGCTGCGTTTTACCCAAAGTTGAACATTCTTCAACTCTCGGCGACCTGTAAAAAACGTCGAACGCTCAGCACCTCGTTACGCTCATGACGTTTTAAAAACGCTTTGTTGGACAGACGGCCTTATGCTCAACAAGGCTGCTTTTATTTGATTTAAAAATTTACCAAAAAAATCTGTAAAAACAGTAATATTGTAAAATATTACAATTTAAAATAACTTTTCTATTGTAATACATTTAAAAAATGCTAATTATTTTAATTAAAATAATTTTAATTATAAACAAAACTTAATTTTCAGCATCATTACTCCAGTCTTCAGTCACAATCCTTCAGAAATCATTCTAATATGCTGATTTGCTGCTCAAGACATGTATTATTATGAATGTTGAGAACAGTTTTGTGGCTTAATATTTTGTGGAAACCATGATAAATTTTTTTGATGAA
Organism: Leuciscus leuciscus; assembly: GCF_965113295.1. Taxonomy (NCBI): domain Eukaryota; kingdom Metazoa; phylum Chordata; class Actinopteri; order Cypriniformes; family Leuciscidae; genus Leuciscus; species Leuciscus leuciscus. The sequence goes on along the minus strand of NC_138726.1, from coordinate 26,019,375 downwards.
TTCAGAATTCTTTGAAGTTCAAAAGAAATGTTTAGTAACATTATAAATGTCTTTACTGTCAAGTTAATGCGTCATTTCTGAATAAAAGAAAAAACTGACACCAAACTTTTGAACGGTGGTGTATGTAAACTTACCAGAGCTACATATATGAGAGAATTATTTAGGAGAATGTTTAAATGTAGTGCTGCATGTGTGCACTAGTATTTTGTTACTGGATAAGCTCTACAATTATGAACACAGCAGAACTACCGCAACACAAAATAAAAATAAAACTATTTATTTTTAATATTTGTTTCCCATATTTGTGAATGAGCACAGAGACACACTAGGTACCTGAGAGCATGTATGCAATAGATGCAGCGGGGCATGTTCTTCCTGTCATAGATGTCTGTTGTCTCAGGATAGAAAATCTGACAGGGAGAGAAAAGTATATGTACTTTGATGAGATTGAATACAGCATTGTTTCCAAACATGGGAAAGGAGATCAGAGGCAAGCTCTGTCATGTTAGTGACTCAAAGCCGTAGAAATGCTGCAAATGACAGAACCATGCAGACTCGTGTTCACCACCTACACTCCTCACCTTAGGAAGGCCTTTATCTGTCATTGCATTCAGCCATTGGATGATATTGTCTGTGTGTCTGAAATGGAGCCCAGTGGCCTATTAATGGGACAAAGAAGCAACAAGTGAATCCATACCTTCTGCTTTTTCCACATCAGTGCTTTTGAAAATGGTTTTTAACTTAAGTCATACCTTGTAACGTGTTTGTTCGCGGTCATAGATCCTTTTGATAGAGACCACATTGGGAGCGAAGAAGTTTCCCAGCTTGGCCAGATACACGCCATTCCTCAGGCCCTCCTCCAGCTCGGTGGTGGGCGGAAGATCCTCATTTAAACACGCTTCAATCCATCTGAAACACAAAGACACACGGCATTATATTCAGCAAGGTAATGCACACTTTTGTACACGATGCAAGTTACAACTACCTAAGCAATGCAAAAGTATGCTATTATAAAAGAGAATTGTTATAGAGTCATCGTGTTAGGCTTGCTCATTATATTGCATTTGTACGGCTTGGCAGAGTTTTCAAACACATTTGAATACCTTTATATAGTTTAAACCTCTGGGGGATGTACTCAAATACAAAGTCAAATATAAAAGAACCGGTACAAAAGGTGGCACTCATGTTATGAAAATAAGCACATTAGCACACCCTGTTCTCTTTTTCATGTTATGAGGCTTTATTACAACAGGGTTTTGTCCAAAGACCAACAAAATACCACATACCAACTGGTTATATCATGTGCATCACATTGACAACATTCTCCTGTACATTTCAACCTGCTGAAATAAACAAAACACATTCCAAGGCGGCCAAGAAATGTTTTCAAACAGAAACCACACAACCTGACAACATACATCAAATACTGAAAATCTGGAACATATGTTAAAAACAAAAACCAGGTTCTGAAAAGGAGATAAAAAAATATATCTTGCTCTACTATGGTTGTCATCTACTTGCAGGTCAGATAGATGACGTAACAATAGATGATGATGCAAAGTTCCCATGCGATTTACATGTAAATTTACATAATGCTAGTTGTCTGCTTTGCAAAGGCTAATTCTGTTTGTTCTAGAAAAGCAGCAGACTCGCTATGTCCGTTTCTTAAAGGCATAGTTTCCCATAGATTAACTCATTAACTCAAATGTCATGATGCTCCAAAACTGAATCACTTCAGATGTTCTTCCTTTTGTGTTCTTCAGAAGAAAGCAGAATGTGACAGTTTAGCTTCAAAAAGGACCAAAAAATATTAAAGTAATCCTTACAACTGTGCCATCCAAATAAAGCCATCCAATATCTTTGTATAAGGAATTTACTTTTGCACTTTTTATAGTAATGTTCTTTAGCACAAAGAGAACACATCTATAAAGAACAATAGTAAAGTATCAGATTCAGAACATTTTCAACCAGTATCAAGATCTATTTTCCAAGCTAGAATGTTTTAGTCCAGATTAAAATGTGAAAATGCATTAGTCTGAAAATAAATATAAAGCATTTAAGCACATGGTGATGTCTGATATACACCACAGTGAATACACAAATCTAAATGGCTATTTGAAAACATCCAAATACTGTTTGACTTCCTTTCATTAACTTGTGGGCATCAGAAACAGAATGTTGCGCAGCACTGCTTTGTGTACAGGGGTAACCGGGTTGATGGTCATTCTTTGACCTAGCTTTCACATAATACATTATAGACTTCTATAATTCAATGTTAGGCTGCATAGATCAGGTCAGCCGGAACCGGGAACACTTCCCATAAATCCTGATGTACTCGTTACATCATAAGAAGAATGGCATCTACGCTAATTTTAGTGTCTTTGTTTATCCCGAGGTTTTCCCGCAGCCTGCCGGATCCAGGCCGTATCCAGATCTGACGAAGGACCTTCGCCTGGACCCGATGTCAACGCAGTGCTGAAGTGCCAACTAGTCTCTCCCTATGGAAGATCCCTTTACCACTCTACAGATAAAGCGTTGTCGGGAAACTCAATTCGCGTATCTACCCCGAAGTGACAAAATAAAATTAAATTCTGTATCAAAAATTATAAGGAAACACCAGTACTTTGTTTAGGCTTGGTTTGTAGGGAATTACAAACCTGCGTACATATATTCAAACGCACATAACTATAGAACCAATTCTTAATGCGCATGTGAACGCCATCAGCGTTTCTCACAGGTTCGCGTTTAAAGTCTATGTAGAGAGAATGGTGTCGTCTTAGCGGCCCCTAATTTAATAACAAATGATTGTTGCGACGGAAGCGAATCAATCATAACTAACCTTAGCTGGAAAATAACTTTACTAAAGAACCGCTATAAAGCCAAAACAATCTCTGTTACCATAAATTATACGTTTATCTCTGTAAAGCTGCTTTGAAACAATCTACATTGTTAAAAGCGCTATATAAATGAAGATGACTTGACTTGACATGGGGGGAAAAAAACAAATGTGCATTATAAAAATCTAAACAATTTGGATAAGCTATATTAAATTATTTGATGTAATTTAAGTGGCCATGAGAACAACATGGATGTTACCAAAGACAAGTTCCCCCCAATAATTCGAAATGACCAAACTGTACCCCCCAATATTATCAATGCTGCTCTGCCGCCCTCCATTACACACTGTGACTGCTCTGTTTGTTGTTAGGATGACAAAACGTTTTTAGGCTGGTCAGCTTCAGCAGTCTAGTGGCATTTTAAATGTAGTGGAAGTGTCTTTGTGGCTGGGCTGTAGGCCCACCATAGACACTAGGCGCGTTTCCACTGTCGGGACCAAAGCGGTCATGCTAGTGCGTGCCAGAGCTAGTTGCGTTTCCACTGTCACTTCCAGGATTTGATCGGGCCTCGTCGGGACTTCCTCTGGGCCAATGGCCAGGGTTTTTTGGCCTGCCGACAACCTCGGTCCAAAGCAGGCCAACTCAGGCTTGAGGAGTGGTTACGAACAGAGGCGGAGTTTACCTGAGTCTGGAGACGGCAGCGCAGGATGATTTCATATAGCTTTCAGCTAACATCAGCATTAAAGACTTTTAAAACCATTTTAGCTCAAAACTCACTTTCAGACAGCAGCGAGTGTTTGAAATAACTTCTGTTTGTGATCCGATGTGGATTCTGATCACCGCATAAGGCAGAAATATTTACATGCGATGCAAAAGAATATAGGCGCTAACCATTAAGTTACCATAGTAATAAACATGGTAAATACGGCCCCTTGAAGAAATCAAGACAAATCATATAACGTTAGGCTATCACAATCGTGTATTTATTTTCTCTCTCAGTGTGTCTCATCATCTCTTTTCGGACTGTCTGATATCCATATTTAGCTCCGCATTAAAATATAGCAACTCCGGTTTTTCGGGACCTTCCTCCGTTTCTCTGACTTAAAATATATAACTGTGGGACTGTCACTGCGAGAGTGCTAAAGCTCATCAGGTCGTATTTTTAGTGGAAAATTTGAAGAAATGATCATTCTTTCTAAATGTGATGTAAACACTGTCCTGTAAAAAAAAAAAAAAAAACAGAAACAGATGCGACTGATGTGTCATCTTTCTTTTGAGAAATAACAGTAAATACCACTTTATTTCTGTGTGACTATTGTACAATATTGACATAAATTCATTATTATCCCAGCACGGCCCATTGAAAGCCCTGGCTCACATTGGCCCGACAGTGGAAAGGCGGCTACTTAGGGGGACAAGTCTCCCCAATAATTAGAAATGGCCAAACTGCTGGTCTGCCTCAGCAGTATAAGCGCTCGTCAATGTCAAAATAGTTGAGATGGCCAATCAAATCAAAGCTGATTTGATTTGGAATATATATTTACTTTTATAGTATGTCAAAAAAGTAGCCTATTTCGGTGTGATCTATTCCTTGAAAGTGAAAACGGGTATCATTATTGCACAGCATGAACTTTCTGCAGCAACAGAAAGGCTCTCTAACTAATCTGTGAACATCCACACAGGACACACATTCATAGCAGCAGCACAACAACCCTCCTTTCATTCCCTCTCTCATCTGAAAAACTGCAATGGTTCTTCATGAGGGAGACACACACACACACACACACACACACCAAAGTCGATGCTTTTAATGGGGCCAGATAATAAAACCACAAAAAAAAAAAGAAATGAAACTATTCATGAGTTGTACCATACAATATGGAGACATTTCAAATTTAATCCAATAAAAACTGAGACTGTAGCTGAGAAAGTGTAACAGTATCTACAACAACAGACTTCCTTTCAGTGACACAGGAAGACAAAAGCTGCACACAGTTCACAGGTCATTCCAATAGGAAGAGAAGAGATGAGAGTGAGCTCCCAAGGAAGACACACAGAGGCTTCCCCCTCCGGTTATGTAACTCCAAGAAAAATATTGAAGAGGTCATACCGTGAGAACATTGAATCAACTTGTCCTCATATTTTCCTTGATCTTTTGAAATTAAAGTTTCAACTATGGATAGATCAGGGGTGTCTAGTCCCCCGACAGTTCAGCTCCCAATTAAACACAACTGAACCAGTTAATAGAGGTCTAACTAGGCATACTAGAATCTTTCAGGCAGGCATGTTGAGGCTAGTTGGAGCTAAACTCTGCAGGACAGTGGCCCTCCAGGATCCTGGACTAGATGATGAATATTAGTGATATTACTGTGATGATTTTCCTGACTATATATGATTAGGGAATATTGTGATGTTAAAAGTTAATTCATAAAGCGAGTAAGCCAAATTCTCTTCCCTTTTTCCATCTCACGACTAGCTGATATGCATCTGCTTCAAACGCTCTCGTATTTGTAAATATGATTTTTCCTTGTGTGTTCACTTAGTAAACAGCAGTAAGTGGTCACTATGTCTAAATTATCATTTTTTTGAACTCTTGATTTTGCAATAAACAACTTTGTAACATTAACTGTTCTATATTTTTCACTTAGGAGGGGGAATATCACCTTTTTACATTTTTCAAGAGCAAATGCAAAAATATCTATACATATCCATTATCATCAAAAGTTGGAAAAATATTCAGATATACATTTTTACCTATATTACCCAGCCCTAGAAGTAGCTACTATGAAACATTACTGTGACTAAGAATGGGAAATCGTCCTCTCCAGTCCAAAAAGAACATATTTAGATCTATGAAGTCAGAAATCCTTCTACATTTTCATGACAATGACATTGATTATTAATTTCTGTATTAAAATCTGTACCTGAAAACTACTGTTAGACCTACCTGAAAAACATGAAAAGCACTGTTTATTTTATTTGTATCTTTGCTCTTATTTGTGCTATTTCTTGCAGTTTGATGATTCGTTCTTATTTTTATTTTTTTTAAATTACAGTAGTCCTTTTTTCCCTGAACCTAACACTGAACCGTACCGAAACTGTGACCCTAAAACCATGATACAAGCCAAACCATGAGAAATTTAAAGCATTACACCCCTACTTTGCAAAGAGACTGTTTTTAAAGGATGGGGTAGTTAAAAACAACTGAATATTGGATAAGACAACACATCTGTAACCCATCAGTAAGCCTTGTTCCACATGTCATATGAGAAGAGGGCATTATATAGAGTCTTAAAGGCACAGCAAAAAAAATAAAATAAAAAGTTACATCCAAGAGAGAGGAATGGTCAGAAACAGTAAAGTAACTATTTTAGAGAAAAAAAACTGAACATAAATGGGGTGGGGGAGATAAAAATCACAGGATAATAAACATATTAATAACTGTGAATCACTTATCAGTAAATGTGTTATCAGTAAACATCATTTTGAATGTGACTCAACGATTCTTAATGCATTAACTGCACTTTTTTTTACTCCTTTGGTTCTCGAGCCGCCTCACAGCTGCAGACCACAAACAGTCACTTCCTCACACATAAAAAAAAAAACTTCAAAGGCAAAGTCCTAGACAGTTACTCCACCAATCAAAGCACAGCACTGAACAAGTGGGAGGAGCCTTTAGAGGGAGTCCTTAACACCACTGCTCCAGCATTCGAGTTTACAGGCAGTTACAATTCTGCTCATAAGTTTCCCCTGCAAAATCTGGATAAAAAAAAATAAAAATTACAATGTATGTATGTATGTATTGTATGTATGTATGTATGTATGTATGTATGTATGTATGTATGTATGTATGTATGTATGTATGTATGTATGCATGCATGCATGCATGCATGCATATATATGCATATATATATATATGCATATATATATATATATATATATATATATGCATATATATATATATGCATATATATATATATATATATATATATATATATATATATATATATATATATATATAAAAATATATAAAATCACTTACACAAATGATCCTTTAAAGGGTTAGAACTAGAAGTTCCCTTAGATATTAAAGGCATATTTAACCAAAATGAAAATTCTCTCATCATTTACTCATTTATTTCCAAACCCATAAGACTTATTCCTGAGAGGTTTTTGTCCTCTCCATTGAAAGTCCAGCTAACCAAAACTTAATTTCAAAAAGGTTATAAAGGGTTAGAAGCTATTAAGGGTTAGAAGCTTTTATTCACATGTAAACATACATACATGCATGCATACATGCATACAGACAGCACATTACATATTGTACAGTAAAAACAGAAACTTGTGCATGTAATGCGCTAGAATAAACCTCATTGGTTCTTGTGATGCACAAAAACAAAACAAAAAAACAATGAGTATACATGAGTGCCATACGTGCATGTATGCGTGTCAATCATTGTTTAAACTGAATCTGTTCATTATATAAAAGTGAATAAATCTCTTCAAAAGACTTAGATTAAACTTCTTCCTTGTCTGTAATAATGATAATGACATCTTTATCACTTTTTGGGATCTTTTAAGTTTTGTTTCCCTGGACATTCAATGAAGGGCTATATCTCTCCCACTTCGTTACCTGTCAGTTCTCGATACTATCCTATCGAAATAAAGGCAAAAACAGCAAAAATAAATCTTTAAAATCAACTTGTGTTGTATTTCAAAGATTAACCAAAATCTTATGTATCTGGAACGACATTAGGGTGAGTAAATCATGACAATTTAATTTTTTGTCATGCGTTTCCTCTGAGCAAATGTAGGCTTACTTGGACTTTGACAGCAGTTAGATTAAGCAATTACATGTCTTCTAAAATGTCATGTAAACACTTTAGTTAATCTGAAAACATACCTAGACAAAGGTAAACCAAGAAAATGTGACTAGCACAACTTTGTCCAAAATATTCGCACATAATTGGACAACAATTGGCCTTAGCATTGTTTGCTTGTTACAGAAGACCACAAACTGTGACCACAACATATTTTTCTCACTATAAACAGAGTGTGCCATGAAACAACCAGCAGTACACCTTTGTCTGGACCAGTTCAGATGGGCAGAGAACAGGCAAATCAGTGGTGGAGCTTATCTGACCATATTGAAATATCTGACTAATATCCGAGAAAGGCAGAGACACACCTTCTACCCAGCAGCATTTCATTGTGACAGCAAAAACTAAAAGAACTACACTTCGTCTCATACAAGCATTAAAAATGCATCAAAAAAGTTTGGATTATGGCAGAAAGATAATGACAGGAAAAGCCCTGGCACGAGAAGGAGAGCATTTCACAGCGTGGAGTAGCCAAAGTGCTCCATTACATGCTCAGCTGCAGAGGAGGAATTCAGTGCAGGACGACCTCCATGATCAGGTGCCACAGACACGCAAAAGCTGCGTCTCATTTCGAAAGCTGCGACCTCGCATTTGTCAGCAGCATACATCATAAAGGTGGTCTTATTTCAGAACAGTTACCATTATAAAATTGACTTATTCCTAGTGAAGCATAAATTGCTGTAACTTCATAATGACTTTGGAATGTGGGGTCAGTTTACTGAAATGAATCAGCCTCAATGATGTACGCAGCCGACAAATGCGACCTAAGGAGGATGCAGCCTACCAAATTAGACACAGCAACAGACCGAGCTGAATCACCTCTCTACAGGAAGCCACTGTCTGAAACTCACTCACCCTGAAACACCCCTATGAACTGCTTCTTGTTTGCCAAATCTTCAACTCAGGGTTCCTACTTCGTACACATTTTCCATTTAAAAATTCCATACTTTTCCAGACTCCTCCCAAATGATTTTTCAGACCAAATTTAACATAAATGGTTCGCACAGCAATATTTTCGGCAAATAGCACAGTAATCTGTAAATATTTGTATTTTCTGTTTTTCATTGTTTTCTTGAAATTATAACATGTAGTTTGCATAATGAGAAGAAACCTACAAAAACTTTATAACCTGCATATATTCACCTCTGACACATGACTTTGACGTTGCATGATCACCAAACAGCATTTACATTATCAAACCACAAAGTACAGTCTGAATTATATGATTGTTTGCTCCTTTATCTGTTGCTGGTTTGAGTGGCACACGCACATTCGTTTAGTGAAGTTCAAAAGAGACTCGCTTACGGTAAAGAATTTATTCAGTCAGTCGTGTTCGACAATCAAACAATCACTAAACTTTTTACCATGAAAACACTCTGCTTGTAGAGCTGGGTACTGACAAATTTCACAATTTGATTTAGATTCAAGCATGCGATTCAATTAATTTACGATTTCGTTTAAATTCCATTCGCTATTGATTACTTATACTTATATATATATATATATATATATATAAGGTACAGTACATGGCAAATGTAAGGGGAAAAAATTTATTCTGTGAAAAAAACTAATTCTGTAAACTATACAGGGTTTATAGGCTATACTCAACTATACAACTATACTCAATTTAATACTTAGGCAGCTTTGTGTGCACACACTTTGGGTGTGAGCACAAAATTTGCAGGAATAAATAAAATTATGCACAATGTTGCCGTAATTCAAGCCCTGTAACATCAACAATATTCATCCGGAGAAAAAGAAACGAATGAGTGAGGGGAGGCGGGTTTGTGTGTGACTCGCTGTCGGAGAGCGAGAAAGCGCAACTGGTTTCGTGCATCTATTCTGCAGAAAATGAGTATTGATAGCATTTCAGATATTTCAGTATCGATATGTAGGCTATCGAAAAAAATCTATTTTTCACAACACTACCTTGGCACTTAGTTTATTATTTCAGATAGCTTTAAAAGACTACAATTGAAAATGTATATATTATATAAAGAAAATTCAACCCATCAAAGTGGCTAGTAGGAGTGACTGCGTAACACGCCACTGCTGAAATCCAGCCGCGTTTGGAGTGTTAATGTCAAGCCCTGATTATAACTTTTTATTGGCATAATAATGTTTCAATTCATTTTTTGAAATAAGCATTTAAATAGTGTCTGTCATAATAAAATGGATTTATTCAAACATACATTAAATATTGAAGAACATGTTAAGTAAAAATACAATGAATATGCAATACAGCGCATATATTTAGCAAAATGCTCCTCTCTAGAGTTTATTTTTCTAGCTGCCTAACAAGTTTATGGTCATTGAATGGCTTTGAGGTTAATGTAACATTACGTGACATATTTACAACATTCCAGGAGATCTACCTACCTGAAGAGTTCAGATCCAACCCTGATCCAACACACCTAATTATCTAGTGCCCCTGAAGATCTTAATTAGTTGCTTCAGTTGTGTTTGATCAGGGTTTGCAGGAAGGTAATGTTAAGCCCGGGACACACCAAGCCGACGGCCGGCCGTCGGGCAGTTTTTGAGAGTGTTTGTTTGTTTGTTTGTTTGTTTGTTTGTGTGTGTGCGCGCATGCATGTCATGCATGTATGTATGTACATATATACATATATTTATATATTTTTTTTAAATCAATCAACATTTGTAAAATGTAGTTTTATATTTCTCCATTATGCTTCATTATGATTATGCGGTTCACAGTACTTCATGGGATTGTAGTTCTTTCCCTCACTGAAGCTGTTAAGTACAGTCTTCTACCTTTGGATTTTTGTTGGATTTTCAAAAAAAATTTGTCTTCAAATCAAAGTTTGTAGTGGTGCAATTCACCTCATAGCTGATTGGCTTGTTTCACGACTTATAACTCTTTAACCAAGACTTTTTTTAAAAATCTCTATGGGAGAAATTAATGGAAAAAATACTTCTGGATCCAACACAGCTGAAAAGGGGGGCGAACACTGGTCCCAAGAGGTATTTGGATCAAATGACTACAAATAAATGCGGTCCTGGTGTGAAACACCACGGTCCGGACCAAACAGATGAAATTTGGTCAGATGAAAAGAGGTAGTCTCGGTCCGGATCAAACTGAACAAAGGTTTGGTTCGTTTTGTGTGAAACAATTCTCTGTATGGTTCGGACTTTCAGACCATTAACAGGAAGTTCCGGTGGTTCTCGCAGGATTGCTTGCAGTCTTCTCCTCCTTTCATGCCGGCGACGATAAAATGTTCGCACAACGAGGACGTTCATTTGGCGAATTTGAACTAACCTCGATTATAGTTGGTGCTGCAGGTAGTAATGCCGTAATAATAACAGTATAGTGGCAACGATATGCGTCTGTCTCTGTTCATTCATTCTTGTCAAAGTTTTGTCTTCATTTTTAACATTATTTGTAAAATCCAATCAAACTTCTGTTTGTTAAATATTTTGCATGGAAAGTGATTGTACTATATTTCCCTAAATATCAATTCAAGTATCACTTATTTTAGTTATCTAATGCAATGACATTTAATTGTTTTAAGTGCGTAAGTGTCCTCATATCCCACTTTTAGGGCCACTATAAGCATTTGGAGTAGAGGAAATGGACCTTGCAGCCAACATCTCCAATTTCCCAAACATTACAGACAAGCTTAGGCATCAAAATGGGTCTGTGGTTTTAAAACGAACAGTCTCCGCTTCCTCACTTTAGTGTGTGACAATGGACTTAGTGTGTGCTTCTTCCATTGGTATCACAGCTGTGACCCAGGGGTCAAGAGACCCTGTACAGTATTTCTGTTTCAAGAGAAAAAGTCATTCACGGAGGACAAATAATCTCACCCCCACATATTCTCACAGAAAATGTTGGATGAAGCAACTCTTATAAGTCTAAAACCAAATATGTATCAAATAAATAAACTAAAGTAACTTGTCAGGTCATACAGTCATCATAAAAACACGGATTAAGGCTCATTTATTGAAGCCAGAGCCAAGTGGACGCTGCCATTTTCCTGGGAAGAGCACCTGTGAAAGGCTTGAGGGAAAAAAAGCAGTGGGTAATGAAGGGTGGAGCAGACAAACACAGGGGTGTGGGCTTTTTCCTGTCCAAACAAGGGAGAGGCTGTCTAATGTGTGAGTGAATGAGAGCCGTACTAAAGCAAATCACATAATGAACAATGACCTCATGCTTCTGTATAATTATAATTCTATAACGTAGCAGAAGTTAGAGAGTGAAGTGTCATTGGTTCCCCCTCCCTGACACCAAAAACATTCATTTTCTCACCACCATTGCCTGGTGATTTACAGGTAATTACCAGCAGCTAAAACATCGAAGCTTGACCCTACATTTCTACAGAAAAGCAGAAATGCACTAGGAATCATTTTGGATCAGGACTCCTGAATTAAAACTAAATCATACCTAAAGATTCCCACCCCTACTGCAAATAAAACAAATTCTAGATCTAGTCCACAGATGCTGTCCATAGAGTTCAACGTCACAATGAAATGGAAGTATCAACAAATACGTACACCCTGAGTGGGGTTTCAGCTAACTAAATGATTGAGCATAAAGAGAAGTCTGTCATTTTCACTGGATCTAGGATCCAGAGATGGGCATAAATACATGGAAATGTATTTAAAATACAAATACAAAATACTGTGTGAATTTTTTTTATTTAAATACAAATACAGTATTTTGTATTTTGAAATACACAAAATACATGTGAAATTGGCCATCCAGTGCAGGTATAGGTCACAATGAATGAAGAAACTACACAGGCCTACTGACTTTTCATTCCTAACCTCATCTCTGCCCTCTCTTTCTTTCTCTTTCTTTCTCTCTTTCTTTCTTTCTTTCTTTCTCTTTCTTTCTTTCTTTCTTTCTTTCTTTCTTTCTTTCTTTCTGGCAATTACAAATAAACTTATGCATAATAGCAGCCATTTATATACTTATTTCTGGTTACAATGTAGTCTATTACTTGTGGTGAACACTATTAAAAAATTCATACTTTAAAACTGTGGGAACCTTTTCTGCTATCTAGCAAAGAATATGGATGGGCGATATGACCAAAATCTCAATTTTACTTCACAGTAACAATACCATGGTTTCACAATTCTCAATATCAGTTTTGATTCAATAGAATAAACTGAATTTCAAATTCTTTTGAGTTTTTTTTGTTGTTGTTGTTGCAGGAAGTCCAATGCTTTTTAAGTAATTTTGTTTAGTTTATGTAAAGTTTATTTGTTTCTATAAGTTTATTAAATTAGAAAGTGTAAAATTGTAGTGTAAAAGTGTCAAATTTATTATAATTAATTTAGATTCCTTTGACACTATTTACCCCTTTTTGATTATTATTTTTTATATACAATAAAACTAAAAGCTGAAGATTTTTGTGGAGTATCATTCATCAGTGCTTCTTTTTCCACTCCAACGTTCCAATAATTCCTGCCCACTAAAAGCTGCATGGATAAATTTGCTTACCCCACAAATAGGCCCATCTATGTAAACGATTTAGAAAAAGTTCCATCAATTCACACTTTATATCATCGCTATGATATGTAGTGTCATATCACCCAGCCCTAACATGCAGTAATGCTTTAAACACATTTGACAAGCTAGTTGATCAAAATCAATTCTTTCTTTTATTCTTTCATGTTAACTGAAGTGAATAATGCACTATTTTAACTTTAATCAACAAGTAGAAATGATCATGACATACTCACCTTATAAAAAAAGTAAAAATAAAATCGCTGATCCAATGCTTAGCTACTGAATGTCTGAACTAGTTGATGCACAAAATCAGTACCCTGATAAAGAGGTTGACTGGCAAAAAGTATTTTATGTATTTATTTTGAAAATACAAAAATACTCATCTTAAATGTATTTTAAATACAAATTACATTTGATTTTTCCCAAAGGCTTTAAAATACAATACAAAATAGTATTTTGTAATTCAAATACGTATTTTAAATACATGTATCTGAAATACTGCCCATCCCTGGTTATATGTTGATTTCCAATATAAGGGTCAAAAAATAAAACATATGCATGCATGGATGAAAAGTTCACAATAAGATCTAGATGCATTTAAAAAAATAGATTACATTTTCATTTCATGTCAACTAAGTTACATTGTGTTTAAATATTTTTTAAAAGATGTAAACAATGGGCAGCGTATTGCACATGCACAGTTCCCCACATCCTCTGTATTGTAACAATTATTACAGCTCTATTCCCTAAAGACAGCCAAGGTTTCTCTACCTCACTCTGAGAGCATATTTAAAACTGCCTGTAGCTCAACAGGAAATTGCATGAAAGTGTTTTTTTGTGTGTGTGTGTGTGTGTGTGTGTGTGTGTGTGTGTGTGTGTGTGTGTGTGTGTGTGTGTGTGTGTGTGTGTGTGTGTGTGTGTGTGTGTGTGTGTGTGTGTGTGTGTGTGTGTGTGTGTAATAAGAGGAACAGGTCACTGTTTTTATAAGTGAATTTAATAAAAATTTGGACAGAAAAGCAAAGTATCATTAAACCTGACCTTTCTCAGTCTGCTTTAATTTTACCATTTGTGGAAAACAAATTGTGGAAAATAGCTATTTTCCAACCTATTCAATTCTCAGTATTTTGTGGTGGTAGTTTAAGCACAGAGAGCAGCCTAAATGCCATTCACACTGGCAATGATCTGCAGCAAAAGTGAATTCTGAAATCCCTTCTTTTCAAGGAAAGCAACAGCACCTGTGGCGTGATGTGGGCATGTCCAGCAATGCGACAGAGTTGACAAAAGTTTAACTTTAGAGATTCACAATATTATTGAAATGTCATCGGAATCAGCCGATAAAGGCTTAAAATGTAACGTATTGGTCTGATATGAAAAGATTATATAAATATGCCTTGCCGATAAGACAACTTGTTGATTATGTCTGCATAACTCACATGTCTGCAAGGAGTGCTAGTGATAAGATCAGCTGTGGTGTCATTCTTGAAGTGAAAATATATGGTGATTAGATTCACTCTTTCGGATTGCCACCTTCAACTTGAGCATGCGAGTGCAGAATGATGTGACTGGTTTGAATAGAGTATAGAGTACTGCAGGGATAATATCAAAACCCGGAAGAAAATGGCCCAGTCCCAAATAGCACCCTAAACTCTCACGGTCTTCCTACAAGTCCACACTTTCGCGATGTAACGCTGCTTTGACTGCCGGGAAGAAGCCTTCAGTGAGGGCTCTGCAAAAGTGCGCATCGAGGGTGCATATCGGAAACCTAAAATGACAAATGGTACACCCTACGGACTCCTGGACATCACAATCATGCGTACATGGCGGCCATTTTAAGTCCACAAGACCGTAAGTTCATATGAAGTGTGCTATTTGGGACAGGGCCTAATTCACCATTTGTTCTCTTAAGATTTTTCCATGAGTTTTGATGGGTCTTTCAATTTATGAGTGAAATAAGGTCTATGGTAATCATGTCTTGGCGATACTATTTTTACCACAGACCTTATTTTACTGTTAAATGAAAAACCATACTATAAAAACCCATAGGACAATCTTGAGGGAACCAGTGGCGAATTAGTCTTCCGGGATTTGATGTCATCCCTGCACAACTCTATAATGACGTATTTTTGTAGGCAAACCTGGAAGTTAGTATCACCCTGGTTCCAGTGTTGTGCCTGAACGCGTTCATTGAACGATAGTTCATGAACTCGTTCATATTTTGGGCGAACGTGAACTGAACGTACTCCATTACTGCCTGATGAACGTTACTGTGAACTCGTTCATTCTGGTGTCTGTGAACGGCACGCTCTCTCAGTTTAACTTCGTTCAAAAGGGTGCAAGATTTCTATAGAAATGTATTTGTCCCGTTCGGAACCTCCGTTGTCCCGTTTATTGACGCTGATCTAACCACTGATGTATGACTGAATCTGATACAACAGCAACACGGCACTTGATCACGACACCTGTCATCATCCAATCACAGTCTACACTCACGAGCATCAGACCATACGAATAACAAACTCTAAATTGAGAATTAATTATTATTTTGGGACAAATCATTGTTTGATTTGCGCACAGAATCCTCCGCTGTCTGGTCGCTTCGATCCGGACTCGCGCTAACGGAAAGTCCCTTTCACTGTCCGACTGGGTTTTGATTTCGGCAAATCAGTTTTAACGAATTCAAACAATGTGATTATTGTGAGTCCAACATACATCCAGCCACGCAAGAAAGCATGAAATCGTCCTGAGTCGAATAATATACTGATGTGATTTGCTGACCAAGAAACATTTGATTATTATTAATGTAAAAAAAAAAAAAGAAAGACAAAAAAAATCTGGATTCTTTGATGAATAAAAGGTTCAAAGTAAATTTATCCGAAATAAAAAAAACTTAACATTATAAATGTACTTGCTGAATAAAAGTAGGCTATTCATTTCTTTAATTTCTTTAAAAGTATATAATTACAAAAGCTTTCTATTTCAGATAAATGCTATTATTTTGAACTATGGTTTGTGTGTAATATGACTTTAATCAAAACAAATGTGTTGTCTGAAAACCTTTTAAACCTGAAATGACATATAGGCCTATGTGTTATGTTGGCCTAGCCTATAGCCTACAAATATTTTGAGTGTCCCTCATTTTCCTGTAAAGAACCATGCACGATTGTCCCGCATTTGTTTAGTTGGCAACCCTACCAATGCTATGTAAACCCTGGTTGGATAAGGATTTTAAAATTGGATATGAAGATGAAATCTGACGCATAGTTTCAGTGTTAAACTGATAACATAATTGTTGTCTGTGGTTTTATATGGGCTGTGGCAATAATTTTGAAAAATAATAGCTCGCAGCAACATATGGAAAAAAAGAACTGAACTAGTTCATTTTTTGGAACTGTGAACTTTAGTTCAACATTTGTTTGAACTATGAACTGAACTAGTTCATTTTAAAATTTGTGAACTGAACTTTGAACTAGTTCATGTAGAAAGTGAACTTTCCCAACACTGCCTGGTTCCCTCTACAAAAACCCAATAGGATATTTCCACTGGCTTTTGGATTATTCACTTTTCACTAAGCATCCAACAACTCTTTCAGTCTTTGTTTAAAAACATTTTCTCAGAAAGTTTGAGTTATAATAGTTTGCAAGAACCGATTATAAACACAACAAGGCTATGAAAGTGCACTATTGAGTAGATGAGTTTACCAGTTCGGTTGATGACATTTAATGTCCTACAGTCCCATTTAGGCACTTGCTAGCAATTGCCTTTTACAAGACAAGTAGCCTAAAGGCTTTAAATTTTTTTTAAATAAAATCACAAGAGGGTATTATTGATTGATTATTGAAAATATCTTGGGCTTGTGTTCACCACAGACCTTATTTCAAGCATTTAACCAAAAACCGATAAAAAAAACACACAAAAAAAAAAACAATAGTGGCTCTCTCACAGAGTAGTTATAGGAACTCAGTTTTGGAAATAGCCACTACTGCGGTCCCCCGATAACTAAATGTTCCCCAAGGGCCATTGTCTTGGTTGCATTGACACCACCATTAAGAACTCTGAAGTGATGTAAGCTGGCCGACAGTAATGTCAATTAATCGACATTAACATCCACAACTGGAGGATGGAGGACGCCGGATGCCGTTATCGGAGCTGTGTTGTGTGTCGTGGAGTTCATGATAACAGATGGAATGTATACGAATAAGTTATTTGATTAAAAGAGCAAAAAGGAGGGCTAAGAGATTAAACTTTCCACGACAACTTGCAGTGCTACATATCATCAAGGCTGAGAAAAGAACACAAGAACACAATGGCATGCGTTCAGCCAATCAACACACACTTACATCAATAGTAGTTCCTATTGTGCTGGGTTAGACTCTACTCTTAAGAGCTTATTTAGTCCGCCCCAAAAGGCGTTACTATAACTAAAATCTACTATAACACAAAGGAAGATATTTAGAAGAATATCAGTAACCAGACCGTTTCTGGTCTCATTGACTTCCATAGTAGGAAAAAAATATATGGAAGTCAATGAGACCAGAAACTGTCTGGTTACTGATATTCTTCTAAATATCTTCCTTTGTGTTCAGCAGAAGAAAGAAATTCATACAGGTTTGAAACAACATGAGGGTGAGTATATGATGACAGAATTTTCATTTTAAAGTGGAGTATCCCTTTAAGGTCTGAACTGACCTGGCACTGAACTGATTTAAGCATGCAAGATGCTTTAATAGCCATAAAAGAGAACTAAGTATTTTTCAAGGAAAAAAAGGAAAGCATGTAACAAACTACTTTTTACTGACATGATACTAGCATAACATGCATACTACTATGCAACATAACAGAGGAATCTGGCATAGGCTACACCTTCACAAAGTTATGAGAGGGGCGGGTGTAGTTTAGAAAGGACCAGTTTTGAAGGGCTGAACCAAATATTCACACATCCCAGTGTGAATGCCAGTAATAGCAGCGGTGAACCATACAACTATGTAGAGAGATACAAACCACAGGTTACATTCTCTCAATCCTCACTCACACTTCTCTTTCCCTGCATCCTCAGGATCAATCTCTTCTCAACATTTACAGTACAAAAACCTACAATTAACAGCAGGCAAAATGGGAGGTTTGTATAACACTCCAAAAAAGACGGCAAGCTGCCAGTAGACCTCATCATGACACAGCTGTTTTCCCAAGATGCTTTGCAATTCAGATGAGTAATGTTGTAAGGTCAATGACGAATAAGAGTGTCAATTCTTATAAATGTACTCCTTCATATTGTTTTGAAAAACATTTCAAGAAAATTTTACTTAAAAAAACAAAAGCGGGAAAAAAAGCATCTGAACTGCTAGGTAATCAAAAATGGCTGACTCCCCCCACAAGGTAATGCATGCAACTCTACATGCAAAACTGTGACCTTGTGCCCTGACCTTCATGCATCTTCTTGACCTTGCTGACACCAATTTTTACAGCAGGTCTCCTTCTGTTGAGCTCATACTGTTTAAAGCAGGGCTATGCAGTTTCGGGAATTTCTTCGCTGTATTCTCGCTTTTTGCTCGCCGGTTTCTCTATAGAGCTCCCCCTACAGCTCGAAAAACTCAGCCCGCCGGCCCAAAGTTGCAAGGGTGGTTTCTCGACTCACAGGCGCTTGGGGGGTGCGAGACGACCACCATTCAACCCGAAAAAAGTAATATAACCATTCCAATGACTCCGAAGCTGTTCAGTTAAGGTAAAAAACCTGCATAGTTCACCTTTAAATTTCCAGAAGACATCATTCACTCTTAGAACCACATTGTCTTGAAGAATCCTTTAATGCTGAAATGGTTCTTTGTGTAACAGTTTAGGGTTCTTTATACCCGCACTTAAAAAAAAGTGAGCAATAATACTATGGAAGTCAGTATCAACTGTCTGGTTACCTACATTCTTCAAAATATCTTCTTTTGTGTTCAACAGAGCAATGAAACTAATACAGGTTCTTTATAAAATCATTAGGGTTCTATAGCACTTTCAAAGCATGGTTCTTAATGGAAACTTTTAAAAAGGGTTCTATTTAACACCAAAAAGGGTTATGCTATTGTTCCAAAGAACCTATTCTAGAACCATTTAGAACCAAATGAGTGTTCAAGAGTGCAAAATAAGAAATGGCACAGTGGTTCCTAGATAGTCACAGATGGAAATAAGAATGGATAAAGTAAGTGCAGAATTTGCATTACAGAGTTCAGAGACAAACGCAATTCACTTGAGCAAACCGTCATACAGAGCAGGCTTTCATGCTTTAAAGTAAACTGTGGTATGGAAATAAACCAAAGATAAAAGCTCGTTTGGAAATATCAGCACAGCGGTATTCTAACAACTAACACAAATTCACAAGCTTTTGCTTTCAGACACTGCATATAAACCTGCAAAATTCCCATCATACCGCAGATCGCCGTACGTCACACTCGCTTTAAACTCCAAAAATTCCAGAGATCAAGCCCAAGGGCAAATACTGTCAGCTCAACAAGGTCTGAGAAAGAAACTTTCTCTCGTCCTCCAGGCAAAAGCCTGATGGATGACGTCAAGAATAGCAACAATTTGGAGTTTTAGTTGATTTATTAAAGTGCAGCCGCACTGTAAATTTCGGATGCCACAGCAGGCCAAATGAGGACACCTGGAGAGGGTATAAACAGCAGAATGACTTTGACTCTTTTGACCTTATCTGCCCACTTATACAGTGGAGTTTCTTTCTCTCCCACTATGTCACGCACTCATTCCCTCAAACACGCAGACACCGGAACCAGTCTCTATGACAACCTCATGTTGCCACAGTTACAAAGTGAGATACTGAAATCAACAGGGACTGACTCACTTCCTCTTGCACCACTAATGTGTCTTTGTGTATGTAATGAATGCACTGACAGGCCTTAATCTCCAAAAGATCCCAAAAATATAGATACAGCTGATTAGAGACTTAAATAAACTTCTACTTTGGCATGTAACTCATGTGTGTTTGATGGAGCTGAGCCATTTCTTATCCAAGCCACCTAACTGGACCTAGAAATGATCTAGAATGCTTAACCACACAGAAACATACTTAAAATGACTTACAACACATTAGCAACCGCACAGAAACAGCCTGAGGCAAGCACTACTCAAATTTACCTATGAAAATGTACAAATCTGCCCAACCATTCAAAAGGTTAATGTCAGTAAGAAGTAGGGGTTTTTTTTATTAAGAAATTAAAGGGGTGATGAACTGAGAAATCAAATTTTCCTTGAGCTTTTGACATATAAGAGGTCATCATACAATAAGAATATCCTGTAAGTTTCAGAACTGAAAACTTCCTTGTTAGTCCAATAAAAGCTTTTATTGACACCAGGCACAGCGAACGACAGGTTTTTCAAAGTGGGGATCTATGATGTCACAGGGTATAAAACACCGCCTCCGCAGAAGAAGATCAACGCCTACTTCAACACTGCCTGTTTAGCCCCGCCCACCGATTCGCACATTACATGATGAAACTCATAATATGCAAAACTGTTATCCAATCATAGCAGTGGGCGTTAACTTCCAAGTCTTCAATGCGGCACGCCCTTAAAAAACGAGCTAGGCTCAAAACCAGGGTAGAAAATAGCCTATTACTTATTCATTTTGATGAATGTAAAAACCAAGCGAACGTCATAAGTTGACCTCAGACAACAATATAAAAAAAAAGAAAAAAGCCAGTGCATGACCCCTTTAACTTTTTTTTCATCAAGGACGCATTAAGTTGATCAAAACTGGCAGTAAAGACATTCATAATATTACAAAAGATTTCCAATTCAAATAAATGCTGCCATTTTGAATTTTCTATTCATCAAAAAAATCCTGAAAAAAAAAAAGCTATCATGGTTTACAAATAAATATAAACAGCAGCACAACTGCTGTTTATCGATTCAACATTGATAATAACAGGAAATGTTGCTTGAGCCGCAAATCAGCATATTAGAATGATTTATGAAGGGTCATGTGACACTGAAGACTGGAGTAATGATGCTAAAAATCCAACCCCAAACTTTTCAACAGTACGTATTACGCACTCAGATCTCACTTTCCACACACTCCTTGAAAACCTGTTTTAATTTACAGGACAATTCACCCAAACATTTAAATTCTGTCCTTATTTTCTCTGCCTTATGTCATTGCAAACCTGTTTGAACTTATTTTGTACATAAAATGAAAATCTTTAGGGTTCAATGAAGTTTTGGGCCTTCATGGCTTTCACTGTGTGGACAAAAACAGCTGAAATACTCAGATATTTTTCAATGGTTCCACAGAAAAAAAGAAAGTCTTACAGGTTTGGAATGAATGACATGGGGGTGAGAAAACAAATGGGGGGGGGCCCTATCTTTTCATGGAGAGTCTGAGTTATTTAGAAATCCACTGTAGTCAGGTCTTGCTGAGACATGCAGATAGAAACCCAAAATCATGTGACAAGTATTCATCCCAGAGACATTAAATAACCACCAACTGAAAGCTAAGCTGCTATTTTAACCGTAACTGTTAACCGTCATGAAGTAGCACAACTGCTGAGGGGCTGAAATGGAGATTTGGACTCTTACCGTTTAGCCTCCTCCAAGTGGCACAAGTATTCATAGGCCATGTTCTGCTGACGCCGCTCATCCATCTCCTCAGCAGTGAGCCGCTCCACACCATCCAGGACAGCTGAAATGACGGGGGAAACATACGAGACATGAGAATGAAACACACTTACTGTGCATTGTTCAAAAGTTTGAGGTCAATACGATTTTTATTTCTTTTGAAAGAAGAAATGTTTCTTGAGCAGCAAATCAGCAAATTAGAATGATTTCTGAAGGATCATGTGACACTGAAGACTGGAGTAATGATGATGAAAATTCACATTTTAAAATATATTAAAATAACAGCCTTTGTTCAAAAAGAGAACAGTAGTAGATATTTCTCACATACTGTACATAATCACTTAAATACAGTCACCCTCAAACGGTTAGAATAAAACATAATTAAACTGCTCCATTCTAACCAAACCGTCTCAGCAGTTTATGCAAACTTTGTAATATATATAACGTCTTATGAGCCTGACCTCTGTGATGATTCCACATACTTAAATCATTTAATCTTCAAAAAGAAGATAAATTGAATTATTAATGGCTGCACATACTTCAGACAGAAGAAATAAGGAGGAAACTTTGGAAATACACATTCGTCTGTAAAATACCTTTGACAGGACAGACACCATACTGAATTTTATGCGAATGAAAATGACACTGTAAGGGACAGACTTCTAACATGTAATTTTCAAAACACACAACTTTCAAAACCGTTTCATGGAGTTTTTGTCGACTGAAAGTGTTTCTTTAGACAGATGAACCACAACAGTACAATCTATTGAACACACTGTACTTCTATCCCTATTTTTTTATTCCTGCCAAAATTTAAATATGGCCTGAGATTTGAAAAGCTTCTAATTTCGGTCTCTAGAGTCGTACAGGAACATTCAAAATGGTCTGAACTGTTATGATCCACTTTGGACCTATTTGATGCATTTGTAAGTCCAACCTCTTTTGGAAAATAAACATTAAGGGAATAAATCAGGCTGCAAGGCTCTAACTCTGAAAACAGCTTTCATCTGAGGGGATTCACATCCCTAGAAGTCAGAGTGAGTAGATCCTAAATTGTGAATTTTAATCAACTTTAAATTTTAAAAGAGAGTGAGTGAACCATAACAGCATTCCAGTCTTAGATTTTAAATTATTAAACCTCAAAACAATCCTTTACCCTGCAACAAACTGCAAAGAAACCCAATTCAAAATGACGTTTGCATGTTCAGACGTGAACAGATCTATGACGAGGGTAATCTTAAGGTACTATGTCACTCATTACATTCTTCAGTGACTGTTTCAGGCACTGCTCTAGAAGGTTTTCCAAAAACAAGACTATTAATGGCATTTTTCCATTGCATACAGAAAAAAAAAAAATCTAGAAGATAATAAAATAACATGATTCAACCACAAAATAATTGTTGTTCAGAGATAAATAGACTAAAACCTCCTGTTAACTGTTTTATTACCCTACCTTTAAGTAAGTAATAACTAGCTTGCAACAAGAAAACATGTAAAATCTGGCATTTCATTTGGGTGAACCAATCTGATTCTTCTGAACGAATCATTCTCATTAATTTCCATGCACTGAAGTCTCTCCCTTTTTAAGTGATTTTAATGACTAATATTACAAACCCATAGCATT
Source organism: Leuciscus leuciscus (assembly GCF_965113295.1). Taxonomy (NCBI): domain Eukaryota; kingdom Metazoa; phylum Chordata; class Actinopteri; order Cypriniformes; family Leuciscidae; genus Leuciscus; species Leuciscus leuciscus. Next base: position 25,995,951 of record NC_138726.1, on the reverse strand, counting down.
CGAGAACAGGCTGTGAAGGAGGGAACATATTTATAGCTGAAACAAACTACTTGCCGAATAGAAGTCTTACTTTGGGCGAGTCAGTGTGTTCAGACTGCATAAGAGTGTGAAACTAAGTTTGTGGAAAAGCAGAATGAACTCGGACATCTACATTAACAAATAATATTGTTTGTTCAGTTTATCATGCAAGTCAATCCTTCACAGAAAGAAAAGAAGCAAAGGGGGCTGAATTATTCTGAATGTTTAAAAGTTACTGATGACCAATGACCATGCAGAAATAAAGTCACCAAGTACATCCCTTAGGCCAGGTTTCACAGACAGGGCTTAGGCTAAACTAGGATTAGGCCTGAATTCAATTAGGGTATTTAAGTAGCTTTTGAAGACATGCCCTAGAAAGAAAAAAAAAAACATTACTTTCTTGAGACAAAACAATGGCACTGACATATTTAAAGATATGTCAGTGCAAATTGCTTTCAGTTAAAACAGCTCAAACATGCATTTTAGTCTGCGACTATAAGCTGTGTTTGTGAAACCGGGGGTTAAACTCCCATTTACTTTATTTACTATAAGTCTAATTTTAATTGTTATACTTTGATTAAAATCGTGCAGTTTATTTACACCCTTGTTTCAGTCAACCAAGTGTTTTTTTTTTTTACGAATCGATGAGTGAATGATTCGATGACTCGCTCATAACACACAAAAAGACTCGTCTCCACCCACCGCCAGTGAGAGCATCTAAATGAATCCTTTTAATTGATTCAAAAGATTCAGGTGAGGTGATTCACACCACTAAAGCGAAATACTGTATATTTCAAGCTTAGAAAAGTGAGTGGTTTCGCAGAGTTGTCAGCTAGTGAAACTGTATTAGAACCAGAAACAGTTAACCGCCTTTACAGCAGCAAAGTAACTCCATAATTAGTCTGTTTGGTTTGACCGGGGTGGAAATAAATAGCAGCGCGCGATACAAAGACGCGTTTTTCACTGGTAGTGACGTGACGTCCGACCTTCATCGGTGCATTTATGTTTAGGTTGATTGGTTTTCTGAATAATAAAGTCAACACTCATTAATGAGAGAAAACTTAGTTATGGGCTAGATCAAAACCACTGACTACTTAATAAAACTTATTTTTTTTTCTCTTAAACGGTCTTGTCTATATCAAGGGTGTGCAGAGAGTATGTACGCCGTGCGCAGATATTTCATGTTCAATTTATATTTCTTGATTAGTACTGCGGTTCTCTCAGCATAGAGAATTGAATGTCGATGATTTGTGTAAAATTACATTAAAAACAACATGTTTGGAGGCTCAAAAACGCTGTCCATGTGATCCCGCTCGGTTCGCCCCAGCACATACAGTATTATAATGCGGAAGTTGTTAACCATGCCGATGCAAACTTGAGCATTAAAAACACGAGCAACGGTATTAAAAGCATTAAAAGCAATTTAACAGCACTTTCTTTGAATTAAAGCATTGGTATAAAATGAAAATGAAAAGTTTTCTTGTAACACACTGAGCAACATGTTTCAGAACGCCTAAAGAAAACGTATTACTATTACTTACACCCATATCTCGGTCGGAGACCGTCTGTCTCTTCAGAAGTTGACATGTTTTCTCAAAAAGTTAGTCCTATTTCCTTCTGAGTTCTCAACGCAGATCTGTGTCCTTTAGGATTTATATTTAGACCTTGAGAAGGCACCTCTGGCCCCCTTCTTACTTCGCTGCACAGTTTCAGTTACTTTTTTTCTTCTTCTTGAAAACTCACTGATGTCATGGGCGTGTTCCTTCCTAAATCCTGAAGTATGTGTTTCAGGAAACACCCATTTCAAGAAAATCACTTCAAAACTTTTAACCGTGACTGCAGCGCCCTCTACATGCCATACCGGTCATCGTCTGATTCCAGTGATTCTCCAGCAGGGGGCCTAAGCAAACTTCCAACACATTTCTTGAAACCATCACTCACTTTCTGAAAACCAAATTTTTTAAACCACATTGAGAGAACCTCTGACTCTTCTGGCAAAATCAAACAATTGCCTCAAAATCATTTTACCTGTGCTCAAAATAAAACAATGCTTTCAGATCATGCACACAACGAGTCAATATTATGAACGCTACAGATAATTCGTTAGACATTACATCAAAAATGGAGAACACAGAATCTAAAGCATGCAGTTACACAAAAAAGTATTGTAACAAGGTAAACAAATTTTGCAATTACGTAAAAAAAAGTGTAGTAATGACAACTTACAGTAGTAAGGTGAAAAATTGTATATGCACTGCAAGTATAGTATTACTAAATATATTGTTTAGTATTGAATGTCTATATATTCAGCACTTGTATACTGTGAAAATACAGTGACCCATCTACAATAGCCAAAAAGCTTACAGTAAAAAACTCTAAATGAAAAGCATGTTAAAGTACACTCAGAAGAGTTGTGCAACTGCAAAATCAAGGTCAGTGAGAGAGATTGATTCTGCTTCAGCATCATGTCTTCATGTTGGGTCCACATTGTCCACATCACAGACAAAGCCAGATCCAGCCTTGATAGCATTCTCCACACCTTGCTCATTCTCGTCCTCCTCCTCTTCCTCCTTGTTCACTACCTCTTACACATACTCTTCTTCCTCCTCTCCCTCTTATTTTGTTTCCATCCTGCACTGACATTTTGAGTCAATTTTGGCATTCTGAACTGACTTATTGTGTACAGTATGTTTGACCACATAATTAGAAATAAGTGTGAACAATTTTGAGTCGTTGTGTGTACACGATGACAACTGTGTTGTAGGTGTGTTTAACTTTTGCCTGCCTGTGTTTAGCGTTTCAAAAACACTAGTGCATCACAGTGCAGAATGTGTTTAGAGTTTTGCAACAAATAAAAAAGAGTGCTTGAGATTTGCAAATGGTGTCTTAAACACCTGAACTTAAAGAGTGATTTATTCAACAAATTGGAATATGCTCAGAGAATGGGATTTCATGTTTTAGCAATTCATAAAAACTGTAGCCTAATATTATGAGCTCATACAAACGGCAGAAATAATTCTAAAATAATAATAAGGCTGTTCTATTCTATTCTATTCTATTCTATTCTATTCTATTCTATTCGTGTTTCTACAGCTGCAGTATATGCCTAGTAAACGACAGCAGGAAGGAGAATTGTCTATTGAACATTCAATAAACCGCATGTTTGTGCTCCAATCTCAATTTCAGGAAAATAAATATACTTTCTTTGCCCAATAGCTGACACGATATAAGTCAGGGCGGGGCAAACCAGTTTATAAAGCAGCCAGTGAACTGTTAAACACTAACAGACCGTGTTTACTACTAAGTGACCCGCCTCTCCTCACCTCAGTGTCCTGTGACCTGGACAGTTGACTGGAGTCTGGACCATGTCGAGCTCAGAGATACTGTCCGGACTGATCATAGTCGGCCTTTTTATCGTCATGTGCTCTGGACAAACTTCACTAGAACTGTCCTCGGAAGACACACAACTGTCCCAGGATGAAACGGAGAACGAATTAGTGAGTATTCGCGAAATGAAACGCCTTTTTATAGCTTTGTTTATATTTCTTTGTAGCGTGTGATATCTTTTGACATATGTGGCCAATTAGACGTGAACCAAAAACTGAATAGGCTACTAATTGGTTGGTGAAGTTTTAAAATGGTTTGTTTTTATTTTTAGCCTGTTTTCATCTGACTGGAATAAAACGTATAATTATTTTAATTTATATCTCAAATAAATAAAAATTGGCTATTTAGTTGCTTGTTTTTTTTTTTTTTTTTTTTTTATAGGTTGAGGCTATGACTGCACTTTTGGGGAGATATAAGACCAGTTTACCAACTTCAGAAAAACGTGGCATCGCACAGGTAAATATTGCTCCATTTCTTTGTCACCTTTTTTTCTTCATATTATAAGTCCTTTGCTTCAAAGGTCTTGTAAAACAACATGATAACGGTCTTCACTGATCATGAAATTCTTTCTCTCTGTGTCTTTCTGTAGTGTGCTGTGGGGTCCCGCTGCGCCATGAGACTTGGTCCACGCTTTGGAAAATTGTGTGAATGTGTCAGAGGATCCAACTGTAACTCATTTCTTCTGAAATGCATCTGAATCATTAAAAAGAAGCAAATCCATCATCCTTTCTTGATGCATAATGTCATGCCTGAAAGACGCAGGGTGGAAATCTGTTTTCTGAATCACTTGTACAAGATCTATGACAACAAGTATTTATCAAAACGCAGAATGTAACAAAACAGCATGGGTTTTATGTTTATTTATTTATTTATTTATTTATTTATTAATGGTTGTCTTATGTTATCAATAAACATTATTATTCTTCAGCACTTCTTATTGTCTTCATGAATTGTTGTTTAATACACCCTTAACAAAGAAAATTAGACTAGTTTTAATTCTGAAATAAAAAACGTTGATGCCTTAAATGTTTTAAGCACAATCAACTTGGATGTTTAAGTCATCTTAAATTACATTTAACTGACTTAAAAGAGTTGAGTCTTGTATTACTTATACAAAAAAGGTTGAAAATTGTTTAACTTATTTTGATGAGTAAAAGCAATGTACATCAATACAATGGGGGGTCATCAACTTAAAAAAGAAACTTCAACTGCTTAACACTTTTAAATTTCAGCAAATATTCAAACCGGGAATCTGTCACAAGTAACAAATGGATGAAAATGAATGGTACTTTTCCTCCATATAGTGATTAGAGTATTTCTCTTCACACACATTCGAGATTTTTTAATTTTTTGGTGGTCAAGTGACTTCCAGTGTACTGAAACTTTAAACATCAATTCATCACAATACCAGCAGTGACCAGACAAGCAGCCTGATTAAAAAGTCAATAACAACTATAATACTATAATAATAACTATAAAGCACTGAAAATTTGGTCACCAAAATGTTCAGGCCAGTTACAATGTTTTGGGATACACACACACACATATATAGGCAGGGATACATATACTGTATATCCATATATATCCGCGCCTGACTCAACTCAACAGCTTTTACGGATGCTTGTCAAGGCAGGTATATGATGGCTACTTTCAATAAATGGTCAAATATAGGAAACTTTAAGCTGTGTTGTCATGTGTTATGAGAGTAAACAACTGAGCAGCGAATACTGTCTAGAGCGAATGCACTTCTTATAAACCCATCCAACATGCACCAGGTGCATTTTTGACATAACACGTCACCCAGCATACCCGGTTAAAAAAGTCACCGCTCGCCATATATATATATACCCTTGGCTTAGACAAGGATGTACAGCCATCAGTGGTGTTTCTCTTCAGACACAGAATAGGATGGTGGTGGGAGTACACAAACAGGCAAGTCAGATGTATTATGGGCAATGTAATTCATATTCTCACTGTGAACTTGATTGGAACATGCAACGCCCATCACAAATCGATTTGCAGAAATATAAGCAATAATTTAGTCTACAGAAAATGAGAAGTATAAAGTGCAAAATTCCAAATTGTAATCATTGGTTATGTGCATCAGATGTTTAAAGTCAATGAACTAGAAAATTACTAATTTAAAGATCCTGCAGTTTTATTGCCTTTAGGAAGAACAGAGATGTTATTCCTGAATGCTTTCTGGCAAGACAATAAAATGACGCAGTGTCCACAGAATCTCAGTTCATGAGGGCATCCTGGCCATTATGTTTGGGTTTAGTCTCTCTTGATTACAGTCAATCAGGGTAAAACCCAGGGGTTCAATTGTAAAGCTGTCTGTGTGATGTATGCCCTGTCCTCATTGATCTAGAGAAAGAATGGCGTCCTCTGAGGGATGATAAAAAGCATAATGTATAAGATTAGATTGGTATCACATGCCAGATATACAGTATAGGCACAATCTGACTTTCCTATTGAAATACTATTCCTGCTGAAATACACAAAATATGTTTTCTGTGCCTGTCACAATTAAGTGCGGAATTCAACACTGAATGGAATACATCCAGATGCAGTTATTATGAAAGACCCACAGCAGCTGTGAAATAGGATGTAAAGTAAAAAGAGCTACGAAATGGATAGGCCTTCAATTGAACCCGATGAAAGATTATGAGCTGTTCTTCAATGCTGGATGTCATGATTTACACATTACATTCTTGCATTTAGCTGTATGACTTAAATGAGGCTCTATAACAAGACTGCAGTGTGAATGTTTCCCCTGAGAAAGAGCACAGTCGATACATTGGTGGTTGAGAGTGCAACTTTCTGGTCCATTTCTTGAAATCGGTCAGTTTAGTGTCCCCTTGAGATTCAGTGGTGCATTATTTAGCTGTCCTGTATTATACACACGCACTCTGGCTCTTAATTGACCCCTAAATAAATATGTTTAACCTGTTAGTCATGAGGCCAAAACACTGAATTATTCATTGTTCCAATGTGTCACTGAATAATATTATGGTGTAATACACAACTTGCTGCACTGTGTTGTTTTGTACCTCAGTTTTCCTGCGGGTGAAGGAGCTTTTTTCAGGACTTGACATTAATATATGCCTTTAATGTATTTAAATGTACGTTTAAGTTACTGAACAATGACAGAAATGAATATTACAGTTTTTCTCGATTGTTTACACACATTTTCTGGTACTTGAGACACAATGACCACAACATGTAACTCATTCACCAACCCCCTGAACCAATTCTGCTAAACTACAAGCACAATTCCTGCTTTACACTCAAATTGTAATTCTAAAACACACTTTTTTCAAAACACTACACACAATTCTCTGCTTTTGGCACAATTTTCATGCAGAAAATCTCTTGTTTTCACAAGGAACACACTGCCATTCAAATATGCACACTGACTCATCACATGGGCAAACACCCGTCACACAGTTTTACAATTAGCAATCAGAGCTTTAGCATAAAAGGGCAACAGGTGAGCTCTTCAATGGTGCAATGGATGCCAACATTGGATTTTAGTTTTTTACTGTAACTGTATACAGTAAATTCTTCTGTTGTTTTGTATGTAGACCACTGTATGTACAACTTTGTGTTGGTTTGGGATGTACACTGTGTACATTGTTTTTGTGGGAAAAAAAATATATATTTGTTACCATGTATTTGTGTGTTCTGAGTATAAAAACAATATTCTCAAATATTTTACAACACACTTATGTATGTACTGTCTGTAGCAAGTGTAACACTGAACAAAAAAAGGCCTAAGTCATTATGATGAACGGAGAAGAAGTGTTTTCCATTCATCATAGTGTTTTACATTGAGCACATCAGTGTTCAACTGGTTCTTATAAATGTCTATTCATATGATGGTTTGTGTGTGTCATTTGAAAACAAAATACTATTTTGAGAAGAAATAACATGTTTTGAATGTAAAGTTTCATTTTGCAGGAGAATTGAGGGGTTTTGCCCATTGTGTGTGTTTTTTTGGATTTGTGTGTAGAGTTCTGAGAATATGAGGCATGCTTTCAGAAAATGTGTGTAAACAATCGAGAAAAACTGTAAATCAAATAGCAAGTCTTACTGTTTATGTTAAATGTCTTACACAATCAAACTGTAAATGTAGGCCATAAATGAATAAATTTACATATTTGACAGACGCTTTTATCCAAAGCGCCTTACATTGCATTATCCTATACATTTATACATAGGTATGTGCAATCCCCTGGGATCGAACCCACAACCTTGCGTTGTTAACGCAATGCTCTTACCACTGAGCTTCAGGAAAGCTGTTTACAGTTTTTTACGATTGCTTACACACTAAAATTAAACTTTTCCCACAATTAGCAAAACCTTACACTCAAGGAGCAAAACACAAGGCTAGATTTGCACAACTGTAAGCACATTGTCAGCTTCACACTATTTGCAAAACATTACACACAGTGATTTGCAAAACACTAAACACACTTGTATACATGAGACACAGAAGTATATCATAATGTCACTTCCTTGCAATTCCAAAGCACTGACTGTCAAATTACCACACATATGAGCCAATCTGTTAAACACAGCCATCAGGTGCACAAACACATGATTGCTAAATTGTAGACACACCAATCAGGTTTAAGCACTATAAAATGTGATAAAAATATATAAAATATAATCAATGTCCCAAGGCAACGTGGGGGGTAACATCACCCTTTTGCGCTGCCATTTCACAGCATGGGGTTCTCCTCCGTCATGCCAAAATGGGCCCTTACAACACACCTCACATTCTCGCATTTTTGGACCGATTGCACCACATCGTCACAGCAGGTAATGAAATGCACCAGATGCAATACACTGTCATCTGGGACAATGTGTCATTCCACCGCTCTGCTTTGGTCCAGAACTGGTTTCAACACCATCCACAGTTGACTACAGTACTATACCTTCCACCATACTCTCCGTTTCTAAACCCTATCGAAGAGTTTTTCTCTGCATGGCGGTGGAAGGTTTACGATCTCCAGCCTTGGAGCCCAGGCTCATTCAGGCCATGGAGGACGCCGCAGCTGTGCAAGGATGGATTCGACATTCAAGACGGTTCTTCCTGCGTTGTCTTGCTAATGAGGATAATGCTTGTGATGTTGATGAAATTCTCTGACCAGATCCAGCTAGGCGAAGAGATAATGTATAGTATGTTTACAGTACTGTAGTATTTTCTGTACAATATTGTCAGGTTTTTTTTTAGATTATTTTTTATGTTTGTTGTTGTTGTTATTTACTGTAATTGTAACCTGTACTGGATACAGTATTTTACGTTTGTCTATTGTTTGCTGAGCTTACAGTGTTATGCACACTACTGTAGTAGCATGAAAACTGGGACATGTTTTGTTGTGATTCTCCATGTTGACATGTTGACTGATTTGGGTATATGGAGAGAAATAAATGATATTTTCCTCAGTCTGCAGCATTGGTCTTGTGTAGTGTTGGGTGAACTATTGTTACACTTTCTCTGTGTACTTCATTTACAGTACTCTAATCACTGGGAATTAGACTTGCTAAAAGTGTTTTAGGTTAGCAACAGCAGTGTGTAACTGGTTCAAAAAGATTGAAGTTATATGAAATGTGTGTGTTTCGTATGGTAACAAAATATTGTTTTTATGAAGTTGTGTATAGTTTTGACAAAAGTGTTCCATTTTGCAAATGATCTGAAGTGTTGTGCTACTTTGGTGTAGGGATGTGCTAATTGTGTGTAGTGTTGTGACAAACCGGGCCCTGTTTTCAAAATTGTGCTTAAACAATTGAAAAAAACTGTAAATCCAATTTCCAAATAAGATAAACATTTTAGTACATAACAGCCAGCTTTTTTCAACATGTGCCCTAAATTACAGTTTTTCTCGATTGTTTACACACATTTTCTGAAAGCATGCCTCATATTCTCAGAACTCTACACACAAATCCCAAAAAACACACACAATGGGCAAAACCCCTCAATTCTCCTGCAAAATGAAACTTTACATTCAAAACATGTTATTTCTTCTCAAAATGGTATTTTGTTTTCAAATGACACACTTTATAACACATTTATAAGAACCAGTTGAACACTGATGTGCTCAATGTAAAACACTATGATGAATGGAAAACACTTCTTCTCCATTCATCATAATGACTTAGGCCTTTTTTTGTTCAGTGTTCACTTACTACAGACAGTACATACATAAGTGTGTTGTAAAATATTTGAGAATATTGTTTTTATACTCAGAACACACAAATACATGGTAACAAATATATTTTATTTTTCCCACAAAAACAATGTACACAGTGTACATCCCAAACCAACACAAAGCTGTACATACAGTGGTCTACATACAAAACAACAGAAGAATTTACTGTATACAGTTACAGTAAAAAAAAAAAAAAAAAAAATCCAATGTTGGCAAACATTGCACCATTGAAGAGCTGACCTGTTGCCCTTTTATGCTAAAGCTCTGATTGCTAATTGTAAAACTGTGTGACGGGTGTTTGCCCATGTGATGAGTCAGTGTGCATATTTGAATGGCAGTGTGTTCCTTGTGAAAACAAGAGATTTTCTGCATGAAAATTGTGCCAAAAGCAGAGAATTGTGTGTAGTGTTTTGAAAAAAAGTGTGTTTTAGAACTGCAATTTGAGTGTAAAGCAGGAATTGTGCTTGTAGTTTACAGTAGCAGAATTGGTTCAGGGGGTTGGTGAATGAGTTACATGTTGTGGTCATTGTGTCTCAAGTTCCAGAAAATGTGTGTAAACAATCGAGAAAAACTGTAATCTGACATGCTAATTACAATGTTTAAATGAACCCATAATGACTGGGGTTATTATTTGTTTTCAGCATGTTTATGGCTCATAACATTTCTGGCAATCTGATTAAATGGTCAGAGTAATACAGTTAATGCCTTTAGAGATGCATGTCTTGTGTTCAAGAAGAATTCAAATATATATATATTTTTTTTTTTCATCACTTTTATTATGACAGGAGCTTTAGTGTTGGAAAATATGTCTGTAATATTACTAAACTACCTGTGAGCTGGAAAGGGATAATTACCAGACCTCAGCATCAATATTTCAATGCACAATTTCTTAGGTAAGTTACCACGGGCTGTTTGATACAACGTGAAAATGACTCAAAAGTGCATTCTTTGTTTCCTCAAATATGTGTGTATCGTTGCCACATAGAAGCCAACATCTATAATACATTGCATCAGCTAAAAGAAATGGGAGACCTAATACCACAACAGTTCAATGAAAATCACACAAGTTCTCATTGAATATCTTAAGTAAAGCAGTTTTCATTTGCGTATGGGTTCTTTACAGACACTGCCTCACCAAAGTGAAAGGGTTTCAGCTGTGGTGTGCTAGTAGTGCCTGCTCTATTCTTTATTGAGAAAATACTAATACTAATTAAACATTTTTTCTTTGTTTTTATTATTTGGATAGGAAATGTTGAGTGGGTACTCACTATTCAGCTAACTACAATTTAAACCCAATCCTCTTCACAGAATAAATATTAATATACACAGTAAAAACTGGGATGGGAAGATGCCAGAATTGGAAAAAATAAATAATACTGTAATAAAAATATATACAATAATAAATTACATTAAAATGTAATCAAATAAACTTTCAACAAGACAGTAATGAACATTAAAACATTCTGCAACAGATAACTAAAACTATTCTGGCACAGATATCCGTTGAATATGAAGATCAGAGCGGTAATTGGTTTCTGAGGGTGTCCGGCTCATTTGAGTCCTGCTGTGACAGATGCGGGATGACTGTCCACCCTCAGTAACACCTGCATTTGATCTTTTTCAGACAGTTTTTCTGACGTGTGGAATGACGTGGAATGAAAGTTTTTCAAAGTATTTCACTTTTGTATTATGAAATGAATGGCAGTATGAGAAAGTGTGCTCTCTGTATCAACCTCACTGACCATTTCTTCCTTTTGAAGCCATTTTTTTTGTCCTTGTATCCTTTTCTCTACAGCTACTACTGCGATCACTGGTGAGGATTCGTCTCTGATTTATATCTCTGACAGTGAAGAGATATTCTGTCCGACCATTCTGTTTAAAGCCATAAAATTACAGGTACAAGTACAGTGCATGTAAGGTGAATATAGTGTGTACTGCAAGTATATTATTGTATTGAATATTGTGTAGCCTAGTATCGATTGTCTGTATATTCGGCACTTGCATACTGTAAAAATACATGTAGCCCAAATGCAAAAGCCCAAAAGGTCAAAGAAAACTCTAAATGAAAAGCATTTTACGGTACACGGTTTACGGTTTTGTGCAACTGCAAAAAAAAAAAAAAAAAAAGATCCAGCCTTGACAACACTACACGCCTTGTTCTTCCACATCCTCTTCTTCCTTGTCTACCACCTCTTACTCTTCCTCCTCTTCCTCTCTGATTGTTTCCATCTATTGTTGTTATCAACAGTCAGTGAAGCTGTGTCACCTGTGCAATCTGAGCTGACTTGGAAACAAGTGTGAACAATTTTGAGAAGAGAAGAGAAGAGAAGAGAAGAGAAGAGAAGAGAAGAGAAGAGAAGAGAAGAGAAGAGAAGAGAAGAGAAGAGAAGAGAAGAGAAGAGAAGAGAAGAGAAGAGAAGAGAAGAGAAGAGAAGAGAAGAGAAGAGAAGAGAAGAGAAGAGAAGAGAAGCAATGGGTAGTGGAGATTCGTTTGATTAAAGACTACTAGGGCACAGCAATTTTTTTATTTTTTTAAATAATGATGTTCACGGATATCATTTATAACAAATACTGCAATGTTCCACAAAAAAAGAATAGCCAATTTTGATTTCGTGGTGACCTTAAGAGCATGTGGGAGTGTTTGAAGAATTGAACATTTTGTAGGCTATTCACATTTTTCAAAATATTGTTTCCCTTATTACTTAATTCAAGATAAATAATGTTTAGTGAAGTAGTTTGTCCTCATAATGATATCAAAAACAACCATTGTTTTTTTTTGTTGTTTTTTTATAATTTATTTTCATTGAACACTAGATGGCATTGTTTGTTTAATTATGAACACTGAGTTTACAATTACTTATTTTATTGAATATATACAGTAGGCATATAGTCCCTTTTACTAGGTCAGATTCATAATGTCTAAAATGCTCATCAATAATTTCAAAAACAAAGATATTACATCCTCCTTTATAAGCTAAGAACTTAATGAGATTTGGGTTGAGTAAAGTCATCCAAATTTTCATTTAGAATTTTCTCAATAACCAATTTGATATTAAATGAGTGGAAAAGCAAATACAGCTGAGATCTGATATCTGTCTCAGAATTCCATAAAACGTATAATTAAGAAATTGCAAATATCAGAAGCGAGACATTCCAGCAGGGAAGATAACACAGGCTTTGTCAGTCCTCAGTGGAAGGAAGCAGTTAGTGAGAGACTGAGTGAGTCATTAAGTCTGCAATAATCAGCTGCTCACTTCTTTAATTATTTATGCTGTGTAATTATGTGGAGCTGGTGGGGGAGGCTGGTAAAATGAAGAAGCGCTTGTTTTTCAAATAAATGCTCATTGGATGATGGAAACTCAATTTACTGTTGGAAAGGATGTGTTGCTTTGTGTGACACTTGTGTGGTGGGTTAATGAACAGCTACCTTGAGTCACTTCCAGAGATACGTGCAATCTATCTAAAGCTGCTCGGCTGACGCTCATCATTCTGTCCTCTTTGTATCTTGCAGGTCATCTTCTCTGACGAGCCACCCAAACAAGTATTTCTTCTTGGCTGCTGCAGTGAAAATGACAGGAACTTTGCTTTCAGAAGAGGCCATTGAGGCTCACTGGTTCTGTCTGAGAGAAAATCTTATGGACTGAACACGTTAAACATTAAACTACTCTTTTACTTAAAATATTGATTTATTAAAAAGGTTAAAAATACTCCGCAGATGTCTAAGACAGACATTATGTAACTTCTCTCCATCCACAGAATTTGCTGCGTCTGAGAATCTGTTAATACATGTAATGCGAGGAAAACCTATAAATTATATATTATGTATAATATATTCAATGCTCACCATACAGAATATATATATATATATAAAACATTCATATTCATTGTCATAAATATTTTACATTATTTATTAACATTGATTATGAAGATAATGTTATTATATAAAAATGTATTAGTAAATGTAGAAATTAACATTAACTCTTAAATAATGATTTAAATAATAAACAACTTGACATTTTTACCCCAAAATTCTATATGTGCCAGTAATTATTTTAAAAGGTCTTTATAAATCATTATAATAATAATTATTATAAAATTCTATGTTAGTGATTGTAAAAGGTTTCTGACACAGCAATTTTCTTGAAGAGAAGAATTCCTCTCTAAATATTTGCCGCAGAAGACACCTAAAGTTCTTCCTTTGAGCTAATTGCCTTATTATTGTCCTTTTCAGCCCGCTTTATTCTGTTATGTTGGCGTAAGCTTAAAGATGTGAAGCTTTTGTCTAAAAATGGATTTGAAGAGAGTGGGTGGAATGGAAGTAGAGTCGTTAAGCAATATTATAAAGCTTAACATCACGATAGCTATACAGTGCAATTAGGGAGATAAGAAACCCCTCGTCAGAATAAATAAAGCTTTGTAGGCAGGGCAGAGTTGAGGCAGATTTTTCAGAGACCCCTAATTACCTCACAATGACGCACAACATCTCAGACCGTGGACCCTGGTATGTGCGGACTGCCTTTCTAACTATTTTGTGAATACATCACTGATGTTTTTGCCCCAAACAGAAAGGAGTGGATGTAGAAAAGCTTTCACTTTCTGTCTTTGAACTTAATTTAGGACGATTTGGTGGAACAAATAAAACCAATGCAGTGTGCATGTGACATTGTCAGTTAAGAACAAACGTTTTAACAAGACAACTGTCAATCCCATTAAAGAAAATTATTCTTCTTCATGCTTCAAGGGCATCAGGAGTAAAGATGTAAATGGGAGGGTTTAATTATTCATAAACTTAAACAGGAACATGAAAAAAATATCAAAAGACAGATGATTACATCTTCGAACAAGATCCCCTACCGAAACCCTCAGCAGGAACAGAATGTTGCGCAGTGTTATTTAAAGAAGCGTATTGTACCCTTTGCTTTGCTCTGTGTACTTTTTTCCCTTTAATCTTCTCCTTAGGTATGACAGGTCAAAGACAGACTTTGCAATCAAACAAGCTCGTTCCTATCTGCTCGTCCTTTTTGCCTCTTGTTTATCATTCTTTACCTCATCTAGACCCCGAAACACTCTAACTGCTCTTTTGCTTTGTGCTTGACCATCTCATCTGCTCTCCAGCCAGTGTTTATGATAGAGGTGAGATGGGTCCGCTCAGTACAAATAGGCTCAGCTTGCGTATTAATAACAGCTTTAGGGATTCTTGAGTATATGGCGATGCTTTTCTTTGACAGATCTTGAGTGTGTCGTGTCTTGTAGGATACCCAGGACGTTGATGGATGCATCTGTTAAGGAAGCACACTAACAGGCACATCTGCTGCTGTAATCTTAATGACTGATGCAATCAGTGGACTGGAGTGTGGCCGTCACTGACACATGAGATAAACTTTGCTGCACATTGAGGTGACCTGATTCTGTCTCTTTCCATGCTGACATCTAATATTGCCCACTGGCCACTTCGCAACTTGATTAACTGACTCGGGTCCCGTTTATCAGCTTCATTTTTTGTGTTTTGGGATCTAAAGGCTGTCTGAAGCATGTTTGGCTTGTGTTTTGGGTCTCGGAATTGATTCCCTCCCTCTGACATAATGGGGAGTCTGTTTTGTGCGTTGACAAATGAAGGTCTGGCGCTAACAAGCGACCTCTGGCTACTGGTAAAATGTTATAGCCCTCAGAGTAATTGACAGTTCAGACACAGCTTTTCCTCTCTCTGGGTTAGCCTGTCCCCCTGTTGCTATGCTGAAGCTCCTGAAACTACATGATTTCTTTGTTATCCTTTTTTATTTACATTTATGCATTTGACAGATACTTTTATCTAAAGCAACATTACATTCAAGGTACCCATTTACATTTTTATCAGTTTTTTACAGGGGCCGAGAGAGCTCAATGCGCTGCAACTTAAGAAAACACATGCAAATAGAAATAAACACCAGCAAATAAAGAAAACATCTTCATCAGTTTAACAACACATGTGCTTCAAATACTCACAACGCAACCAAATACAGAAACAAGCTGCCAATAGCACAAAGCTCAATGCGCTGCAACTGAAGAAAACACATGCAAATAGAAAAAACACCAGCGAATTAAGAAAACATATTCATCAGTTTAACAACACGTGCTACAAATACTCACAACACAACCAAATACAGGAAACACCCTGCAAATACTCACATCGCAACTAAATACAGAAATGCACTGCAAATACTCACATCGCAACCAAATACAGAAACGCGCTGCAAATACTCACAATGCAACTAAATACAGAAACGTGCTGCAAATACTCACAATGCAACTAAATACAGAAATGCGCTGCAAATACTCACATCGCAACCAAATACAGAAATGCGCTGCAAATACTCACAATGCAACTAAATACAGAAACGTGCTGCAAATACTCACAATGCAACTAAATACAGAAACGTGCTGCAAATACTCACAATGCAACTAAATACAGAAACGCGCTGCAAATACTCACAACACAACCAAATACAGGAAACACCCTGCAAATACTCACAACACAACCATATACAGGAAACGCCCTGCAAATACTCATAACACAACCAAATACAGAAACGCGCTGCAAATACTCATAACACAACCAAATACAGAAACGCGCTGCAAATACTCATAACACAACCAAATACAGAAACGCGCTGCAAATACTCACAACACAACTAAATACAGAAATGCACTGCAAATACTCACATCGCAACTAAATACAGAAATGCACTGCAAATACTCACATCGCAACCAAATACAGAAACGCGCTGCAAATACTCACAATGCAACTAAATACAGAAACGTGCTGCAAATACTCACAATGCAACTAAATACAGAAATGTGCTGCAAATACTCACATCGCAACCAAATACAGAAATGTGCTGCAAATACTCAAATCGCAACTAAATACAGAAACATGCTGCAAATACTCACAATGCAACTAAATACAGAAACGTGCTGCAAATACTCACAATGCAACTAACTACAGAAACAAGCTGCAAATACTCACATCGCAACCAAATACAGAAACATGCTGCAAATACTCACAATGCAACCAAATACAGAAACGCACTGCAAATACTCACATCACAACCAAATACAGAAACAAGCTGCAAATACTCACATTGCAACCAAATACAGAAACGCATTGCAAATGCTCACAATGCAAACAAATACAGGAACGCACTGCAAATACTCACATTGCAACCAAATACAGAAATGCGCTGCAAATACGCACAACGCAACTAAATACAGAAACGCACTGCAAATTCTCACAACGCAACTAAATAGAGAAACAAGCTGCAAATACTCACAACGCAACTAAATCTAGAAGCAAGCTGCAAATATTTACAACACAACTAAATATAGAAACAAGCTGCATATACTCACAATGCAACCAAATACAGAAACGCGCTGCAAATACTCACAACGTAACTAAATATAGAAGCAAGCTGCAAATATTTACAACGTAACTAAATACAGAAACAAGCTGCAAATACTCACATCACAACCAAATACAGAAACGCATTGCAAATGCTCACAATGCAAACAAATACAGAAACGCACTGCAAATACTCATAATGCAACTAAATATAGAAATGCACTGCAAATACTCACATCGCAACCAAATACAGAAACACGCTGCATATACTCATAACGCACAAACAATCAGGATGTTAAAATAAACAAAAAACTCATCTTTCAGGTCATCGACAACACCTCTGACGAGTAGACATTGACCAATAAGTGGTCCCAACCCAGCGCGTTTCTGTATTTGCTTGCATTGTGAGTATTTGCAGCACATGTTGCCAAACTGATGCTGTTTTCATAATTTGCATGTGGTTTCTTCAGTTGCAGCGCGTTGAGCTCTCTCGGCCATCCTAGTTTTTGCTGTCCCTAGGAATCAAACCTGTGATCCTGTTTGAGCTACAGAAAAGCTTTTACTAACCATGTTCGATAAAGCAATATCACAGAAGCAAGAACGCTGTTCAGAGTATCATCACGGCTTTGATTGCCTTCAGTTCAACAAACAAGAGACAGAATTTTAGACAGAATACATTGTCTATTTACACAGTTAAAAAGTGGTATTTCATTCCTGAATGAATCAGTGTGTATTTGATTCAATGATTCAATGACTGTAGGTATTAGGACAGAGGGTCACGCTTGCAGTTTTTGCACTTGACCAAAAAATTACATTTTTCGCAATTTCGGGGCACGTGTTCCTGAACGTGATGAATAATGGCATATGCTCAGCCTCAAATATCGCTCTGAAGCGGTATTAGCGATAGTGGGGATTTAGTGCAAAATATCCTCTATTAATGCACAGACTGATATTATTAGTGTATAATAATATTTTCATGATTTTTTTTTTCTTCTTCCAAACTATTCTCAGGCATTCAGATCATCTTAGATTGTTTTGTATATAACAACTGCTGATGACTGGCAGAACATCTTCAATAAATAAAAAAGAGAGATATACTCCAGAATAAATTCTGTAAGTGATGGATATTGATTGAAAATCAAGAAAAATTAAAGGAATTTAGGATCCGATGTTCTGCTTTATATCAATGCTGTGATAGATTAAAAGGTGTCAAAATCTTCATAGTATGAAAATAAGACATAAGTATGTCAGATGTTAATTTACTTTTAATTTTTCAACAATTGAGAGGCAATAAGGCTGTAATGCACTTAACTTGATCACCTGAAGGAAAAGAGAGATCACACACCCACACAAAATCAATTCCAAAGGTCTTTCCAGTAACTCGACTCTCAAGAGGATTCATCTGGTAGAAAAAAAGGTGAGAGGTCATCGACATGCCCGCCAAAGGAGATCACAAACATCTTTGAACCAAACAAATGAGCCAGGATCTCAGAATTCGGAGGAATACTTAGATAAGTCAGGAAGATAATGAATTCCAATCTCACCCACACAACACTCCTGCATCGTCTTTGAGATTTGCCTTCAAAGGACAAAACCCATCTTCCTATGTGCTGCATATAAACAACCTCCTTCAGTGGCTTAGAATGGTTTTCTATAGTCCAATAATCTTAATGGGAACTTTAAGGTGAAAGTTTATTATTAAAAGATGTCAGGCTTTCTTTGTTGTTTATAGGATGTTTGGCAGAAGATATGTAATTTCCTCAACTTAAATTGGAGACAAACCCTATTAGAGGGTGGCGAACCTTCACCACATTGAAAGATTACAGCAAACTACCATTTGCAAACTGTCAAGTCAAACTGTGTATGAAGTCTGCATGGACAACAGTAGCAAAACTTATGCTCAAGTTACTGCAACTGCCAGTGTGTATTTTAAGTTATGTTCCTCTCAGCCATTCTCACACTTGGTCTGGATTTGACACCCTATGGCAATCCTGTCCTATCCGGTAATCATCTCTTCAAAAATGGTCTACACTGTTTTGACAGGAACGACGCCCTCAGGACCTTATTTTAGCAGTGTGGAGAAATTTTATGCAAATAATGACCGTGAAAATTGAAACATTTTGCTGGTGTTAAACCACTGACATGCGTGCTTATGCAACTATCTGCCTGCACAAAATTGAATAATTTTTCTCGGAAGGAAATTAAAATAGAGCTCATTTGACATGAGTGGTGAGCAAAACTACCCCGACAGTGTGGTCGTATTAATAAACAGGTAACCGTGCAGAAGGACAAGTTTCTGACAGGCAATAATACATGTAGTAATTGGAATGATATGACTCATGCAGCCCACAGAGCAGTCAGACGGACCTGGTTTGATTCCTGCCTCTAACCGACAAAAGATCCTCATGAGGCAACTGAGACCGGATCAAAGTGAGGCTTGGCTTTGCATTAATCAGCAGGAAACAACAAAACAACACTTTCTGTGCCTAGAATAGGATTAATCAACAAAAAATTACAAAAAAATCTTCAATGGTAACCTGTGCCAAATGAATTTTTTGGCCAGAGAAAATAACTTACTTCTTTCTTGTGTGCATTTAAGAAAAATAGCATTAAGAATGGAGGACCATTCAGTTTCTCTTTGTCCTGGTCTTTTGCAGGTTTTCTTTCTGGCAAGCTATTGATGTTCCTTTTGGACGTTCAATAAAGGCTGTGCATGCTGCTTCACAAAAAACAGACCAACTAGAGATGAATGCAAGTAGGACAGCTGGTATGGAGGAACACTTAAGCTTCATCATCTTTGTGTATATTTTTCCATTACTAAAAATAAGTATTATGGTCATGCTAAACTAGTGTGGGATGACATTAATGTTGTTATATAACATATAATTTGAATATATATATATATATTTTTAAATGTATAAACAAAACAACAACAAATTATTTGAAAGAGGGCCACTTTATATTCACATTACAAAAACAGTGGGTTGAGGGCATATATGGGAGAGCGGGGCAGGTTGTCACATGGGGATTTATGAGATTACTTGTTTTGTATGTTGGTTTCTATTAGTTATACGAATTTAACTTATTACATATTCATATTTTTTGTAATAAGTTAATACAATAAAACCACCGGAGCATATAGATTTAGACTAGGCTGAAAGGTTGAAATATGTTCTCAGGACAACAGTATTTTCATACCAGGTTGGGTAAATAGTCACATGTTTTAAATGTCACATTTTGCTGTTTTTGTTCCAAATAATAATAATAAAAAAATAAAAAAAAACTGTAACCTGATTAAATCTTAAACTTTGATTTTAAAGTACTTTGGGCACTTTCAGTTGGCCAGGATGTGAGACCAGAAAACCAGCTAAGAATGGTTTAATTTTTTAGCTATTTCATAATTTAGTAACACTTTAGTTTAGGGTCCAAGTTGCTTATTATATTACTAGCATATTAGCTGTTTACTAGTACTTATAAAGCACATATTAATGCCTTATTCTTCATGACCATATTCTACATCCCTTAATCCTACCCAATTCCTATATTTAACCAGCATTTCTAAACTAATTAGCAGTAATTAGGAGTTTATTGAGGAAAAAGTCATAGTTAATAGTTAATCTAATAATAGGTCTAATCTTAAGTGTGACCCATAATTTTACCATTGTGGTTTAAGCATGCTTAAAAAAGTCAACATGTTAAAATAACTGTATCTTCTTCCTCTGCAATGATGGTGGAAATACTTTAAAAGTTTTTTTTAGATATGTGGCTATAAAGAAAGGGATTTCAGAAATAAACCTATTGTAAACAGTCACACCTTGTCCCGTTTCAAAAAATCTGTTTCATACTGGTATTTTAATGTAGCCAATGTGACTATAAAACTTCTGCTAAAACACTCAAAAAGCAGAATCATATACAATAATAATATGCAAAAAAAATGTATCAGCCTAAATCCCCTTCAGGCGTATTTCTGTCTTGTTTTGGACATAAACTCCGGAGCTTTACGCAATGAGTCATCGTCTGCGTCCTTTTTACGCATGGGCAAAAATCAATGTGTAAGGTGGAGCAAAAGAAGGACCGAAGTGAGTGGTGTGTCACTGGAGCAGATATAAGGTGATTGGACCGCGGGAAGCGAGTGTTCACTTGAATCTCAGTGCAGAGGACGCGTTCAATCTTGGCTGTGACCATGGAGAGCTCCAAACTCTGGACGACAGCGATGGTATGCGCTGTGCTGCTTTCCTGCATTCAAGGTGCTGAAATGGACTTTGACAACGAATCTGACTTGGAAACGAGAGCTTTGAGAGAGTTTTACCCAAAGGACCCGAATCTGACCAACGAAAAGCAGCTCGTAAGTATTGCGTAATTCTCGGTGCGTATAGAAAACTAATGTTTCTCCTTTCTCAAAAAGCAATTTAATGACACTTACTTTTGATTGATTAATTACTGTTCACAGCTGGGGGCTTTGCATGACGTTCTGGAGAAACTGCAGAGTAAACGCATCTCACTTTGGGAAAAGAAGTTTGGACGCGTTCCTACAGTGAGTAGCACAAAATAGATTTTTCACTATTTGATATTTAACAACACTTTATTTCCATAATAATAGAATGGATTTTGTCTAGATTCAAATCACACATTTACTATCTACATTTATTCACCAAACGCTGACAGTGACTTATCTAACACTGACGATTTGCTTTCACATCAGTGCGACGTTGGAGAGCAATGCGCCATCAGAAAAGGCTCAAGAATCGGCAAAATGTGTGACTGTCCACGTGGAGCGTTTTGCAATTACTTTTTGCTGAAGTGTTTGTAAAGACAAAGATGGATTGTGAGTTGGAAATATACACATGGTATTACAGATATTTATACATTATGTGATTTCTATTTTTATGATTATGAAGCGCTATGAGAAAAACAGATGAATTTGAAAGATTGTTTAATTATTTGCTGCTCTTGATGTGTAACTAAACCTGAATAAATTGTGTGGACTTTTGTTTTCTAAGGCAGTCTGTGTGTTTCCTCTAGTATAATAAAGATATTTTGCTGTGGCATATAAATTAAATTGACACCTGACTTACTCCTCAATACACATGACAAAACATTATGCACTGTAAGAAAAATCATCTTACTAAAATAATAAAAGTTTATTTTTTCCCTTAAGTAAAATCAAAAGTGGCAACCTGCATACCTGACAAGTTCACTGTACTTTTTACAGATGAAGAAAAATCGAGTTAAAATCAAGTAATTGAACACTCAAAATGTACTTAATAAAAAAAAAAAAAATGTAATAGAATAATGCAAAGAAGAAGATGTTGTTGGTTAACTCATCCTAAATTATGATAAACATTAGTGCAGTTGTTGGCAGGAAAATACATAATAGGGTAACACTTTACAATAAGGTTCATTAGTTAACATTAGTTAAGTAGTTAACATGAACTAACAATGAACAGTGCTTCTACAGCATTTATTAATCTTAGTTCATATTAATTTCAACATTTACTAATACGTTATTAAAATCAAAGGTTGTATTTGTTAACATTAGTTAATGCACTGTGAACTGAACAAACAAACAGCTGTATTTTTATTAACTAACGTTAACAAAGATAAATAAATACTGTAACACATGTATTGGTCATTGTTAGATCATGTCAGTTAATACATTAACTAATGTTAACTAATGAACCTTATTGTAAAGTGTTACCCATAATCTTTATGAAGCTATACATACAAAGTCTTAACTTAACAATAATATAGTAATGACGTATCAGGGAAAGTGTTTTATAAAACACATCACCTCGGTTTTCCGTTCCTTTTCATTTCTTCAATTCATCTCATTCCCTCTGCATGCATGATTTCAACAGTTATAACAAGGGTTTAAAATATGTGACATTTCTGAATTACAAAAGCCTCTGACTCATAGGAGAGAATGAGGAAAAGTGCACAGTTAGTACAGGCTGTCCCATGATTAGCTCTGAGAGGATGAGTCCAACGTCCAGCCAAGCAGAAAAACAACACCCAAATTCCCCCAGATGTCAATCAAAGTTGGCATTCAAATGGGTGCTTTCACTTCTTGTTAGGTTCATTTATGTTTGTAAATATTTTAAAGAGTGCCAGCAGAAGAAGAGTGGAGAACGACGGGAAATACGTGTCTGCTGTTGCTGGCTGGCACTGAGGAACAGGTCAAGCACATCTCTGCATAAAAATAGATGTTGATGGGCCTCATTTTATATAACAATCAAACCTCTGTGCACCTTTAAGCCATTTAATAATCAGATATCATAACGATTTTTCATTATTCATTTGATTGTGTAATTGCATTGAGGTTGCTGGAGAGGAAGCTAATTGATTATGTGATGCAAATATGACGAAAGCAGAATGTGATGTTTAATACAATTGTCATTTGCTTTAGGTAACAATTAGATCTGCTTAAAAAAAAAAGACCGCTGAGGTGATGTAAACACAATAATCATTTTATAAGCAGATTACATCCTGCAAAAAAAAGTATTTTACGAAATAAATATATTTTAAAAAATAGCTGCAAGCTGTAATCATCTTAATCTTTTGTCAAATATAATGTGTCTTTGCTGTAATTTTTACAATTAAGTTCATCATGAGTCGTCACTGACAGGGTTTGATGAAACAGCAATACATTCTGGCTTCACAATAGACAAATGAAAGAAAATCCCTCCCTTTTACTGTTAAACTTATTATTATTTTACTGTCATAAGATATGTGATCAGTGCATGATGACTTTAAGATTAATTGCAACTCAAATTTTGTAAATCCAGAAGATATCGTAAGGTCTGTTTTTATTTCTATTTATTTCTATAATAAATAGATGTGGCCTTTTAACTTTGAAAACTTTGTATTTGTGTTTAACTGCTTAAACTTTAACCTTAATGCACCATATGTGATAATCAAACCCAGACACCAAATTATAAATAGCACATTTCCTTTACATAATGCCATAATCCAGTTACAAAGTATTGCAAATGATGTATCTTTACAAATATAGTATGCCTTTAAATGTCTCGTTAAGGAAATATTATGCTATATATTATATTAAAAGAGCAAAATGATATTGTTTCCTCAATTTAATTGTACATCAATATATTCAGTCATGTCTGACAACTCACAAATAAGCTATTCAGTATATATATATACACACACACACATACACATAATGATGCAGCTTGGCATAAATATGTACACACACACACAGTATATATATATATTTTTTTTTTTTGGAACCACTCCATCAAGTCTGAGATCTCTACGGCTAACGGTCTTTAATGTCTAGACACTTTTAGGTAACTTATAATAATTAGCAAAACAGTACAAATACATCTGGTGTAATTAGCACAAAACCTCTGGTGCTTGGAGCCCTAATGAAGTTTATTTTGATAAAACAGTGAGCACTAAGAATGTTTATTTTTAAAATGTCGCTACAAAAAACAAACAAAAACAGAGGGATAGACAGAACATATATGAGCCTCAGGTAAACGTTACATTAAACCAAACATTTACACTTCATTGATAAAACTGCTTCAACATTCATCATGACACAGGTGGCGGTTTTTATTTGACATTCAAAAAATCTGCCCAAAGGTCCACAACAACAGCAACAACATTACCATTCTCTGTCACAGTGGTGGAAACGTTTCATAAATAAAAATTGTCCAATATATGTGAAGCGAAAAAAAAAAAGAAGAAAAAAAATCAAGCTAACAATAAACATTTTTTTACTGTATTTTTATTATTGTTTTATTATTTTATTGTTATTGTTTTATTAACTATATTTGTACAAATCCAATCGCTGTCAACTGCAGACTGTATATTCCCAATGTAATGCTTCAGAAATAAATAAAACAAAAGTCATTGACATTTATACTTATTAAAATAGCCGCTTTTTAAACCGCCAACATTTTCCATAGGTCAGATAGAACTACAACTGCAGAAATGAAGATCTAAACCATCTCAACTTCACAACCATAAACCATAAACAAGACTCTAAAGCAACAGAGCAAGCCTTTTACAAGTCACAAAACTGACCGGCACTTGTTTTTTAAGATCCTTTTACACACAACTAAATAACTCGGTCCTTCTCCATAGTGCCATTCTGAACGATCATAACTGAAAACTGTCCAAATGAAAATCTTTGGGACGTCTCCACGGCTGCCACAACTGAATCTTTATATCTTATAGCAGAATGGAGCTCTACTGGTCTTCCTGAAAGGGATAGCTGAGAGCTGGAGGGAAAACATGGCTCCTGGACTGTTCATCCAGCAGAACCAAATCGTCAACGTCTCGTCCTCGGAACCTGCGGCGGCAAACCTTCACTGTCACTTTTTGCCCTTGAAATACTTTGAGTGCTTCCTTGGAGGCCATTGCCTTGGCGGCACACTCATCACGCCCGTAGCCCGTACCCATGTAGACGGTGCAGCAGCGCAGTTCACACACCTGCCCTTCTTTTTGGGTACGTCCCATAGGCAGGTCAGGAATGTCTTTGAGAGGTACAAACACACAGCTAAGACTGGCCTTGCATGACTCCACACAACTGCGCAAGATTTCGTAGTGTTCCAGGTTGGGACCAAAGCCACCAGCGGAGACGAGCTTCCAAGCAACGGCCTTGTAGAGTCGATTATAAAAGGGCTGGTGTTCTGCGGGAGCCCCCGGTGGAGGGCCGGATTTCAGAGTACTCCCAACACTCTTCGCATGAGCTTTCACATCTGGATCATTAGGTTTAGCCCTCTTACCCTGGTAATCAGCATCCAGTTCTGCAAAATACAGGGGGGAAAAGCTCAGCTATTATGCTACTGTTCAAACGTTTGTGGTCGGTAAAAAAGAAAGTAATACTTGGTAACACTTTATAACAAGTATACAGTAACAAAGTTTCGCAAACTATTTTAACTAATAGTTTATAAGCTCTAGTTAATACATTAACAGACTATATCCAAATAGTGAGTTCTTCATTCATTGTCACAGTAATTAACGTGTTAATGTTTTATTAGCTCATAAAGAGTTAGATAATGCTTGTTAACAACTTATTACCCATTTAGAATAGGTCAGAGAAAATCGGAAAATGTCATTAAGTGCTTTGAACTAACCTTTATTGGATTCATATTCAGCGTTCCTTCAAATACATTAAGCCTATCCCCCAAAGCTAAACATAACTACTTCAAAAAAATGTAAATAACAATGCTGTCAATATGAAATGCATACAAATACTCATTAGATCATATTGTTAAAATACATCAGAAAGGATAATGTAATGAAACTACAGTTTATCAACTATTAACTATAAACTAATAGTTTGCAAATTATGCTAAATATGTCATTACTGTATACGGTAATTATTTTACCTAACAATTTTAATCAGAAAGGACACATGAAACTGATCAAAAGTGCCAACAAAGATATTTATAATC
This sequence comes from Leuciscus leuciscus, assembly GCF_965113295.1. NCBI lineage: Eukaryota > Metazoa > Chordata > Actinopteri > Cypriniformes > Leuciscidae > Leuciscus > Leuciscus leuciscus. The sequence goes on along the minus strand of NC_138726.1, from coordinate 25,969,528 downwards.
TTACAAAAGATTTCATATAAATGTTGATCTTTTTAACTTTCTATTCATCAAAAAAAAAAAAAAAAGATAAAAATCCGTTTTCAACATTGATATAGTAAGAAATGTTTTTGAGCAGCAAATCAGCATATTAGAATGATTTCTGAAGGATCATGCGACACTGAAGACTGGAGTAATGAGTAATGAAAATTCAGTTTTGCCATCATAGGATTAAATTACATTTTAAAATACATTACAATAGAAAACTGTTATTTTAAATTGTAATAATATTTCACAATACTACTGTTTTTACTGTATATGAAGTCTTGGTGAGCATAAGAGACTTTGAACGGTATGTACATTAGTTTTTATTTGTCCCCGTAGGGAAAGTGGGTTTTCAGCAATGTTCACAGGCATCACAAATTGGCATACAAAAATTGTTTTAATTAAAAAAAAACACTAAAAAGGCCAGAGGATGCCTCTTATCACTCATAATATTGTTTGCCTTGTTTAACAATCCCTTTTTATAAATACCATCTATACTATGTGATGTATTCCCTAACAAATTACTTGCCATATTACAACTTTCCTTACTGACTTGTACTTCGGTAGCATAACCATACCAACAAACAACACAGAATTTCATGACACTTTTCATAAAAGCCATAAAACATTCAGTTGTGGACATTAAAGGAAGGCTATTTCTTTAAGAATACTCTGTTGTGTCTTCATACTAATGTAACTCATCAGCACGTCCCATTTAAGCTCATGGTCTAGCACTATGCCAAGGTATTTATAATTTGGGTCACACTATATTATGTGTCCTTAACTACTATCCTTACATTAAAAAAAAAATGGGTACAATGTATTTATTGTGCTTGCAAAACACCTTTTGCTGCTGTTGAGATGGGATACGGGACAGGTTTGGTGGTACGGGTGGGATTAAGGTTGGGTTAAGTGTAAGAGAAGGGTCAACAGTGTAAGCATACATGTAGATGTAATTACAGAAAGTAATTACAGCTGTAAATACATGCAGGTATTTAAAAAAAATTTTTTTTATATAAAATGTAAAAAAACATGCATGTACACAATAAGTGCATTGTATCAAATGATTAATTTAAATGTTAGTACAGTACAGTAGTTAAAGACTCCTAATATAAAGTGGGGCCATAATTTGTAACTGATAGTATTGGCTCCCCATTAAGTAATGTATTATTTCAATGACACACATTAAAGATAGTCCATTTACCTGAAACTGCAGGTCTTTTAGTTCTCCCCATGATTTCATCTCTAGTCTTTCGCTCAGGAGCCTCAATCACAGTGATTCCTTCTGCCATCTCATTTATTTTGTCCATTACAGGCTGTGGATATCTGCATTAAAGTCAATGACATAAGAGTGCTCTCAATAAAAAAGGAAAAGGAATCTTAAAAATAAATAAAAATAAATCAAGTTAAAAACACATCTGACAATATTAGAAATGTATTAGAAGTGCGACGTGACTTTCATTTGGTAGGCGTTTTTAAAATATTAATATTACTAATAACAAAAATGCTCCAATGATCATTTATTTTAGATGATAATACAAATTATGCCAGACTATTTTTTCCTTTCAAGAATTTCATTCTTTTAACCATCATTATAATATCAGAACAGTTCTATCTCATTCACATTTTCTACTTAATGTCTCCCCAAAAAACATGAAAAGAAATTTTAATATAGAAGAGATCAGAGAAGAGATTTATTTAAAGCCATTTTATGTATGTATTGTACACTACCATTCAGAAGTCTAGGGTCGAAAAAAAAAGGCTGAATTTATTTGATCAAAAATACAGTAAAATAAAAAAATATTATGAAATACTACAATTTAAAATAATATAGTTAACATATTCTAAAATGTAATGTATTCCTGTGATGGCAAAGTTGAATTGTAGCCATTTCAATGAAGTAGCTATTACTTCTTTCTTATTATTATCAATGTTGAAAACAGTTGTGCTGCTTAATATTTTTGTGAAAAAGCTTGAATACATTTTTTCCAGGATTCTTTAATGAATATAAATTTCAAAAGAAGACAATTTATTTGATCTCTCATACCATTATAAAGGTCTTTACACTGTAATTTTTGAACATTTTAATGCATCGTTGCTAAATAAAAGTATTAATTTAAATAAATTAATAAATAAATAAACCCAAACTTTCGGGTAGCATATTTCAGTGTAAATTAATAGATCTAGCAAAATGAGATAAATGTCGCTGACCCATTTAGAACTGATGTTATACGAAATGCATTTTACGTTCATGAAAACAACAACAAATGAACAAAGTCCATGATAAAATGACAATTACCGACAGCCCAAAAACACGTGGTTGGCCCAAACCATAGACAGAGACAGCAGTCTGTCTAAAATAGGACTTGGGGTCCCAGGTTGGATTGTAGGAAAAGCCTCCATATTGCGCAGGACAAACTCTCTCCTTGCATGCCATTGTTTATTTGTCTCACAATATCCTCTTAAAGATTCCACCCAGTTCACCAGGTGTGGATTCTGACTGAGGAACTCAGAGACGATATCTGCTCCTGTCCCCGCCGCCATCACTGAAAACATGTAAAACAATCAAAAGTTACTTTGAGAAGTTCATAAAAAGCAAGTGTCCCACACAGCAGGTTCAAAGGCCCTGAGGAGGGCTGGAATTCTAGGCATGTTTCCCAGCGACAGACAAACAAACAGTTAATCAGTGGTTGGCAAGATACTAAATCTGTAGACAGACAGAACAGCTCATACATAAACATCAGTATGTAACTTATATTCATTTTAGGTAAGAGTGCTCAGTGTTAAGTTCACAGTAGTTTAAGGCTTGTTTTCATACAAGATCGCACAGATTCTTTTTTTTTAGCAGGTTATCACGATACAATTTCTAAAGCATTTTAATAATGCATTTAAATGACCACTTTGCTCATCCTGTATGGATTTAATGACTCCAATCTCAACTTAAATTTTATTTCATAAGAGTCCAAGCAGTCGCAAGGGCCAATCAGTATGTAAAATAATGAAACGGCAAAACACACAATAAAAATGCAACAGATCGTCAAGAGAACATAAACAAGGTTTACCTCTAACTTATATTATCCGCAGACAAGTCTTCATCAGCTGTATGTGGTAAATTTATTATGTTAAATGTGATTGTAGTGCAGCTGTCTGAGCACTTCCCCTGTCGCGCTCGAGATTTGCGTCATCAACGTGCGACGGGGTTTTGGCGGCGCACTGCAAAATAATGTTGAGAACGTATTACCTGTATTTTTATTATCGTGTGTTTTATTTGAATACGCTATTTGACTAGCAGCGTCAGTAAAATGATCCATGAGTTGCTTCTGGCTCTCAGTGGATATCCTGGGACCATATTCACTTGGAATAAACGGAATGGATTGCAGGTATTTTATACAGTATTCTGTCAGTGAGGCATTTAATAATATATCTCTATTACAGAATGAATAATTTGCATCATGGCTGTACGGAAACAGGAAAAAAAAATGTAACTAACATGTCAGTAGTTTTTGTTTCACATTTATAAATAGATTTGATTAAAAAAAATATCCCTTAATGTTGCAATGCATTTACATTGAATACCTAGAATACCACGGTAAGAGAATCCATAAAAAGGTATTACAATGGTGCATGCATGCCCCAGACATGGTAATATCATGGTGTTCTGAAGTACTTCAAAAATACCATGTCAAAAAAGCAGTACTTTGTTGGTATGCCTGTATAAAATAGGCCTAAGTTGCAATAAGTGTTGTTAATCACAGGTGTCCCAAGACCTTCCATTCCTCCACCCCAGTGAAACCAGTGTCCTCAATCGGCTCTGTAAAATGGGCACTGACTATGTGCGCTTCACAGAATTCATAGAGCAACACACGGGTCATGTCCACCAACAGGTAATCAGATCATATTCTTCATGCATTCACTGTGTGTCAAGGACATGATCAGATCGAGGCAGAAGTGTGATTTCTTCTCCATGTCTCACAGGAGCACTACTCCAGCCAGCCGAGTCAGTCTGGGCTTCATGGCATTTATCTGCGTGCGTTCTGCACTGGGCTGAACTCTATGCTGCAGCCCTATCGACAGGCTTTACTGGACCTTGAAAAAGAGGTTGTACATTTGGAGTTTACATTTGAAGTCCTTATAGTGCTTTTAGGTCCATATTTGCAGATAATATTAAACTATTTACATTTTTTTTCTTACAGTTTCTTGGTGATCCACACCTCTCTATTTCTCATGTAAACTACATGCTGGAACAGGTAAAGAGAAAACTTGACTTTTTACCTGTACACCTGATCCACTGAAATATGTGGAATTATCTTACACTACCGTTCAAAAGTTTGGGGTCAGTAAGATTTTTTTCTATAGTTGTATTTAAGGAAATTAATACTTTTATTCAGCAAGGATGCATTAAATGACTGTAAAGACGTTTAGGTTATAAAGTAAAAAAAAAAATAAAAAAAATCTGTTTCAAATAAATGCTGTTATTTATAATAAAAAATTCTGGAAAAAATGTATCATGGTTTCCACTAAAATATTAAAGGGATAGTTCACTTTGAAATTAAATTTTGGTATGTTTTAGCTTACCTCAAGGGCATCCAAGATGTAGGTGTCTTTTTTTCCGCAGTAGTTTCAATTTTTATATTTTTAGGTCAAACCGTTCTTCACACAGCGCGGGCGGGTATAGATATATACACTAGATGTTGCCTTGGCTACTGCAGTTCATTGGAAACCGTAGCCAAGGCGACATCTAATGTATATATCTATACCCGCCCGCGCTCTCAGATCACTTGGACATGGCTGTGTACAAGAGCTAAAAACGATATAAATACTGTTCGTTTTTTCACACAAACCGCTCGTTTCGTGTCTTAGGCCATCAATGTGTACTTACGATGGGGAATTGTTTAATTTGGACGATGGGGAATTGTTTTAATTTGGACTCTGTGCATGCTCTTTGAGACCGTGACCATAGACCTGCATTTTATGACTGACAGACAAGAACGGTTTGACCTAAAAATATCAAAATTGAAACTACTGCGGAAAAAAAGACACCTACATCTTGGATGCCCTTGAGGTAAGCTGAAACATACCAAAATTTAATTTCAAAGTGAACTATCCCTTTAAGCAGAACTGTTTTCATCATCAGTAATGGCTGCTGAAAATTAAGCTTTGCCAACAAAGTGATAACATTTCACTCGATATTTGGTATTTTTGATTTAAAAAAAGTAGCTTTTGTGAGCATAAAAGATTTTTATAAATCTACCTGACCCCAAACTTTTGAACGGTAGTGCATACAGTGGCTTAATTCATTACATAAATTCAACTAAGTCCCATATTTTTAATACGGACATTGAGTATATGTCTAACTTGCAGTTTATTCTGTTGTTCAGTTTCAGCTTCTCTTCCCATCTGTGATGGTTGTTGTGGAGACCATCAAGTCTCAGAAGGTTGGTAACTAGATGGGTGCCACCTGATTGCGGTAAATGATTAGAAGAGTGCATGGTTGGAAATAATAACCTTCTGAAACTTTCCTCTTGTTTCAACAGATTCATGGCTGCCAGATCCTAGAGTCTGTGTACAAGCACAGCTGTGGAGGACTGCCTCCTGTCAGGACGGCCTTAGAGAAGTGAGCTCTCAAAAACCCTACTAAAAACCCCTAATGCTTGAACGTAAGACACATAATTCTATTTTTACTGCTCTAATGGTAGTGTCTGTTTCGCAGGATTCTTGCAGTGTGCCATGGCGTGATGTATAAGCAGCTGGCTGCGTGGATGCTGCATGGGTTGCTGCTGGATCAGAGTGAGGAGTTCTTTGTCAAGCAGGGTCCCAGTGCTGGCGGAGCCACAGCTGCACAGGAGGAAGAGGAGGAGGACCTGGGTATCGGAGGGCTGAGTGGAAAACAGCTCCGTGAGCTGCAGGATTTGGTGAGCGACTAAGGATGCTTTTACTCTACATGGTTCAAGTTACCCAATTCCGATTTTTTTACAGATTGGATATGACCCACGAATGTGTAAGCAGGAAAAAAGCACATGGATATTCTCAGATCGTTTTCAGGCCTCATTCATATGTGGAAATACATCTGAAGTGAATCAGAACATGCATTTGCGTCTGCCATGTAAGCGGACAGATCGGATATTCCCCTGTCAATGCGAGTCATACATGATGCCACAGTGGTGAATGACTTCAACAGGTGGACACCGACCTCGATCACATGACTTTGTTTAATGACGCAATGAAGGACGAAAGCTCAACCCTTATTTTGCTGACCTTTTTTCGGCAAGTTTTGGCAAGTTTACAGTGTAAATGCAAATATTGAATATGGGTCACTTTTAAAAGAAGATGTAAGCTAGTCTTAAAAAAAATCTGATATTGGGCATCAAGACCTGCAGTGTAAATGCGGCCTAAATACCTGAACAGCACTTCCTGAGATTGTGTGATTCAGGCTGGGTCATGTGTCTGAATTCTCAGGCTCTAAACGTAAACTTCCAAATAAATGAACGCATGGAAGGATGTGGATTTTTTTCTACTGGCCCAATAGTTAAGATTTTTTTTTAACTTGTCCTGAGAATATTTTCAATGGCTGCACCACAAACAATGATCACATTTTTCTTAGCAATGCCTCGTTTTTTTATTTTTTTGTTGTATTTATTATTTGATCAGTTTTTATTCAATTTAATATATTTAATATTGTCATATAAAAGTTTTCTTTACACAAATATTTTTTCCTCCAAACAGCCCCTAGCAAAACATCTATAATGATCAATTTTTATCTTAGCAATGTATTTTTATATATATGTAAAAAAAAAAAAAAAATCCAGGTTCCATCTGCTAACATTAGTTAACTAACAACATTTACTACTACATAATTAAAATCAAAAGCTGTATCTGTTCATATTTTTATTTATTTAAATTCATCAAAAGAAGGGGTAAGCAACATAAAAAGGACACATGAAACCAAAATGCGATGTTTAAATATTTTTTAGGAAAACAAAATTAACAGGTATAATGGAGAAACAAGACATAAAAATAATTCGAAATAGTTTAACAACAAAGAACAAACAAATAACAGTACTTGAAAGTTCCAACTTAAAGGAGGCAACCAATGAAAAAGGAATTCAAATAAAAGCTTGTTTGCCAGTGAATATTTCCTCTTCCCTACCATGCTCCGCTTCAGCGTCCTTTTATACTCAATCAAGAAGCGCAGATGCGCAAGGACGGACCTAAACAAACACATACAGAGTAACACTAACAAATGTATTACTCGTTGTTAGTTAATGTTAGTGAATGCATTATCAAACGTTAACCAATGGAACCTTATTGTAAAGTATTACCAAATTTGTTTTTACATCTTTTTTTTTTATTTAAAAAAAGTCAATTATTCAATAAATATTAATAATAAAACAGCATTAATTAACATCATAAGCTTTTTCTGGATGCAAAACATTAACATTAACATTAACAGTTCTTTAAAGGGTTAGTTCACCCAAAAATGAAAATTCTGTCAGTAATTACTCACCCTCATGTTGTTCCAACCGCGTAAGACCTTCGTTCATCTTCGGAACACAAATTAAGATATTTTTTATGAAATCTGAGAGCTGATCACTCCTCCATAGGCGGCAATTCATTTCCTTCTCTCTGGGCCTCTAGTTGGTTCACGTAGTGTTTTAGCGCAGCGCGTCTGTGTTATACGTCACCACGTAGGCTCACTATTGGCCGACGCTGGTCGTGTGTGATGCGTGATGACGTATAACACAGACGCGCAGCGCAAAAACACTACGTGAACCAACTAGAGGCCCAGAGAGAAGGAAATGAATTGTGGAATAAAGTCGTTATTTTTGTTTGTTTTTGCGCACAAAAAGTATTCTCGTCGCTTGATATACTTAAGATTGAGCCACTGTAGTCACTTGGACTATATTAACGATCTCTTTAATAACTTTTCTGGGCCAGCAAGTTTCGGTCACCTAGCAGCCTATGGAGAAGTGATCCAGCACTCAGATTTCATCAAAAATATCTTAATTTGTGTTCCGAAGACGAACGAAGGTCATGAGGATGAGTAATTACTGACAGAATTTTCATTTTTGGGTGAACTAACCCTTTAAGGTTTGTTACAAACGCTGATTTTTGCAAAGCATTATAAAATGTATCCACTTCACACTTATAAAATAGATGCTCCCTGGCAAAACATCTACTATAATGTGATGAAATATTTGCTATTTTTATGTTGTTGTTGTTGTTGTTTTTTTAAAAACATAATGAAAATAAACAGCTGCCTTTAAACAGCCATCAATAGAAAAGGATTGGCAGTGGAATGGTGTAGTTACTAACCAGCCAAACTCTGTCGGCTTGTACATGAATAGAAATTTTGCTCTTTTTTTTACTGACTGATTTATTTTAACAATTTATACATTTTCTGTTCATTACTGTCCCGCTGTAGAGACTGATTGAGGAAGAGAACATGCTCGCACCTTCTCTGCAGCAGTTCTCCTTGCGTGTGGAGATGCTTCCCTCATACATCCCTGTTCGAGTAGCTGAAAAAATCCTCTTTGTTGGAGAGTCAGTGCAAATGTTTGAAAACCACAACCAGAGTCCATCTCGAGCTGGTGAGTGAATGAGCGTTTTGCGTCTGTTGTTCAGGTGTGTTCGTGGTGGTTTTGTTTCGTAACGCTGCCCTCATGTGGTTGCTCAGGGTCTATTCTGAAGCATCAGGAGGACATGTTTGCAGCAGAGCTCCACAGACTCAAACAGCAGCCTCTCTTTAGTCTGGTGGACTTTGAGAATCTTGTGGATGGCATTCGGAGCACAGTTGCTGAGGTTGGTTCAGTAATTAAATTGGTTTTTAAAGCTGAATCCCAAAATGTGAAACATGTCTATAGCATCTCTTGGTCATATTTCACAAGATGAGTGAAGCCCTTTTTAATCCATTTTTACATTATTTTCATAAGAACCCCCTAATCGTATAATGTTCCGGAAGTAAATACTCCATTCATGCTCTCCATAGGGAAATTGATTTTGAATAATTACTTCTAAACCTTTAAAGACAGACCTACTGTGAGCCACGAGATTGTTAAACAGTGTTTTTTTTTGTTCTGTTGAATCCATCAGCCTGCATGTTTTCAACTTATTTTTTTAAATAATCATGTTTAATAGGAATTCCTGGTGAAAAACATTACCATAATGCTGTACAGAAAATTCCACCAATCAGACATTTGAAAAAAGCAACCAGTGCCAAAAGAGCTCTTTAGCATAGCCCACTCCCATGAAGCACTGTGAATGATGTAACCGAGTCAGCCTCTTTATGCTTTCAAAATACATAAACAGTTGTATGCATATTTTGAAATAAACATTAAAGGGATAATTCACCCAAAAATTAAAGTTCTGTCATCATTTACTCACCCTCAAGTTGTTCCAAACCTGTATGAATTTCTTTCTTCTGCTGAATACAAAAGAAGATATTTTGAAGAATATGGGTAACCAAACAGTTGACTTCCATAATCTGGAGAAAAAAATTTCTGGAAGTCAATGGGGTCCATCAACTGTTCAAAATATCTTCTTTTGTGTTCAGCAGAAGAAAGAAATTCATACAGGTTTGGAACAACTTGAGGGTGAGTAAATGATGACAGAACTTTCATTTTTGGGTGAATTATCCCTTTAAAGTCGTATATATATTTCTCCATAGTTTTTAATTGGATTATGCTGATGCAGTTCTTCATGGGATTGTAGTTCTTTCCCTCACTAAAGTCATTAGTCTTGTACCTTTGTATTTTTGTTGGCTTCAAATAAAAGTTTTTAATGTTATGATTCACCTCATAGCTGATTGGCTTGGTTCACGACGTATAACTCTTTAACAAAGACTTTTTTTAAATCCCTATGGGAGAAATATATGGAAAAAATACTTCCGGAACCAATGCAGCTGAAAAAGTGTTTCAGTAATGTGAAAAAAAATTAGGTCCCATTAGTTAACAAATGGATTAATGAATTAACTAACAATGAGCAATACATTTGTTACAGCATTTCTTAATCTTTGTTAATGTTAGTTAATATTATTTATAATGGATCTGAGCTAACATGAAACTTGATTCAAATCAAAACTTTCAATTTTAACAATGTATTATTAAATGTTGAAATTAACATAAAAAATATTAATAAATGCTTTAAGTATTTTTATTGTTCCTATTAACTAATAGTTAACTAATGTTAACAAATGGAACCTAATTATAAAGTGTTACCAAAATGGTTTGAAATTAAAATTTTGAAAATATAGTGTATTGTATTAGTAAAGAGAATCTAAAAGATGATTAGATCAATGGCAGAGATCCTCCAGTCATGGAAAACATGTAAATATCAGGAAATTTTAACATTGTGATTTCACGCCTTGAAAATTCATGGAAACTTGTACAATGTGACAAAGTTACATTTTTAAACCTCAAAATCTAACTTTTCTTCAAGGTGAAAAATTAGCATATTTCCGTGAGATTCACACACACTAATAGCTCTACAAAATATCAGTTGGTGTCCAGATGAAATTGTGTTTGTCTTTTCTTGTAGCACTTATGGACTTTGATGGTAGAGGAATCTGATCTTTTGGGGCAGCTTAAGGTAAACAGAGTGATTTGTTGATGGTACGCTTTTGCTGGCGCACTTTTGCTTTCACAACGAATGAGTTGTTGCTGTTTTAGATCATAAAGGACTTTTACTTGTTGGGGCGAGGTGAACTGTACCAAGTCTTCATTGACCTTGCTCAACATATGCTGAAAACCCCACCATCTGCTGTTACTGAACATGGTATTGATTCATTTTTCTTATAACGCATGAAATCACCCTCTTCAAAATCTTCCATCCTCTTCATTATTCCTCTGATTTTGCTATTTTTGTTTCAGATGTCAATGTGGCATTTCAGCAAGCAGCTCATAAAGTGCTGCTAGATGATGACAATCTTTTGCCTCTCCTGCATCTCACCATAGACTACCAAGGGAAAGAAAGCAAAGGTATTGCCTAACGACTAGCATTCTTAGCCCCTTGTGTCAGCATATTAAATACTTTACATAATTGTATAATTATGCTCACAGAGGGTTCTGGGAATCGAGAGGGCACCACTCCTCCACAGGAGAGTTCTCCTCGTGAGGCTCCGCCCACTGGCTGGGCTGCGCTGGGATTGGCTTACAAGGTTCAATGGCCCCTGCATATTCTTTTCACTCCTGCTGTGTTGGAGAAGTAAGCCATTGTTTTATATTGGCCATTTAATATTATTATTCCATTAAGCAACTGTATGAACACCACAGCGGTTAACCCTCGCTTCATTTCAGGTATAACGTAGTGTTTCGTTACCTGCTGAGTGTGCGTCGTGTCCAGTCCGAGCTGCAGCACTGCTGGGCCCTGCAGATGCAGCGCAAACATCTTAAATCAAACCAGACGGATGCAGTTAAATGGAGACTCCGCAACCATATGGCCTTCCTAGTGGACAACCTTCAGTATTACCTTCAGGTTACAACTTCATCTCTTTGGCTATTTTGCTGATGATATGACAAAACATGCACTACTGTTTAAAGGTCACTAGTACAATTTTTTTTATTTTTTTTTTTATAAGTCTGTTCACTGAAGCTGCATTTAATTTATATACAAAAATATTATTATATTATTTTATTCCTGTGATGGCAAAGCTGAATTTTCAGCATCATTACTCTAGTCTTCAGTGTCACATGATCCTTCAGAAATCATTCTAATATGATGATTTACTGCTCAAGAAACATTTCTTATTATTATCAATGATGAAAACAGGTGTGCTGCTTATAAAAGAACAGCATTTATTTTAAATAGAAATTTTTTGTAACATTATGAAGTTCTTTTACTGTCAGTTTGATCCATTTGATGTTTCTTTGCTGAAGTATTAGTTTTTTTACTGATTCCCCCAAGTGTACATGCATACTAATAGGTCAGTACCACTATCGGGACCTATTAAGATGTCAACATTGCATCTTTATAACAAATACCCCCTATTAACATGATGAATGATAAAATAATGAAAACAATTAAAAAATATATTTGGTTTATCCATTTAAAAACTTCCATGGCCCGGTTTCACAGACAGGGTTTAGATTAAACCAGGATTAGGGCTTCATTCAATTAGGACATTTAAGTAGATTTTATAAATGTGACTTAGAAAAAAACAACATTACTGGTGTGCATCTTGAGACAAAAAAATAAACAATGGGACTGACATATTTTAAGATTTTTTTTACATGCGCACAGATTCACCAGAGACAGTGTACCATCTGGACACTAAATAATATTTTTAACATACTAATGCTAGCATACTGTTTGTTGTTTAGTATGCAAACTGAGACCAAGCTGAAGAACAATGAATATATTTTAATATTATTATTTTGCATTGTTTTTCAGGTGGACGTTCTGGAGTCTCAGTTTTCGCAGCTCTTACAACAGATCAACTCCACACGAGACTTCGAGAGCATTCGATTGGCCCATGACCATTTCCTCAGCAATCTTCTTGCACAGTCTTTCATATTGCTCAAGCCTGTGAGTGTCCAGAACAAATCTCTGTGTATCCCAGATTCTGTGTTCTGCTTTTGGTTAAATATTCACTTTATTTCTCTCCCAGGTGTTTCACTGTTTGAATGAAATTCTGGACCTGTGTCACAACTTTTGTTCCCTGGTCAGTCAGAATCTTGGGCCTCTGGATGAAAGAGGAACAGCCCAGCTGGATATTCTTGTGAAGGTAGCTTTGCTTGTGTGAATTGATTTTGAAATTATTCCTAAAGCAAGATTTTATGCATATTTATGGAAGTCAATTTCTGCCACATAAGAAAAAAAAATCATGCTTTGGTAAATCATAAATCGAAATTGAGATAAAAATCTGAATTTGAAATTGACAGTCAGAATTATGACCAGTTGAAATTGAGTTGAGTTGAAACGGAGATAAGTGAAATTGTCTGAATTAAATACAATTTTAAATTATGATTTACTTAAGTTTTTTCTTGTGTGGCAGAAATTGGCTTCCATAAATTCTTCCATCTGTAATAATTTCAAAATCTTCCAAATCAAGACTGTCATGAAATTATGATTTACCAACATGTTTTTAATATGGCAGAAATGGGCTTTGATAAATATTGCTGTACTTTTACTTCCCAGGGATTTAGTCGTCAGTCGTTCCTGCTCTTTAAGATTCTTTCCAGCGTTCGGAACCACCAGATAAACTCTGACTTGGCACAGCTGTTGTTACGACTAGACTACAACAAATACTACACACAGGCAGGAGGCACGCTGGGAAGGTAGGCATGAGTGATGATGCAGTGCTTTAATGAGCTGATTCATGCAAAAATGTAACGTGTTGTTCATTGTCCTGCAGTTTTGGCCTATAAAGTGGAGTCTGAAGATCTCAGAGGCAAACCTCACACAATGGTGCATTTCATCTTAAAACATGCCCAATACAATACTTGTTGATTTGTGCATTAAATTAATATATGATAGGGCTCTTGTCAATGTCACCGCTTGTGTCCTGCTTTTACCGTACTCTCAACTACCCTATGCCATTTTACAAAAAGTAAAACTATTCCTTGACATGAACACTTAAAATCTGTAAATACCATGTGCTTTGTAATCTCTGTTATGAAATAAAACCGACAAGTGAAACAATCACGATTTCTTTATTTCATAAAAACTATGTACAGTAAAATGCATGCACTAAAACAGAGGACATTTAAAAGACACGTGAGACGACACCAGAGGACGGTGGTTTACGTAGACGGGTTGTGACAGAATTCAGAATTGCTGTCATAGCTGAGGCACTTTCCACAGATCAAGCTCTGAATCAGCCACTCCAGAGAGACGACAGGCATGTCCGGGGCCACACGTTTCAGTTCCTCAGAGGCACATGCAGATGCTGTCACTGCCAGGTCCAACTTCATGTTTGTAATGTCTGTTAATGACAAAATTGACATCACGTTAATCCATATGCTTTTCGAATCACTTTGCCACCAGTTTTTTGTGCATACTTAAAAGGTTCACTATGTAGCTTTTGTTCAAAATTTAATGAGCGAGTGCATCAGAAATGCAGAGTCTGCTCTTTGGATCATGGCATGCCATTTTGCATGGTCGAGCGCACTGTTCAGCAAATTACACCCAAACAGTGCGCTCGTGCAAAATGGCATGCCATGATCGGAAGAGCAGACTCTAGGTTAAAGGTTGAAGAAGAATATAATGAGCGATTATATCATGAATCCATTTTTCAAACCATGTTTTTGACTTATCCTGAATCAAGGTTATTATAGTATTTATTTTAATATTTTCAAATTTCCTATATATTTCAGTTAAGTTTTAGTTCGTTTCATTAATGGTTTAGTTTTTATTTTGTGAACACATTTCTATTTTAGTTTTTATATGTTTAGTTTCAGTTTTAGTAACTATAGTTTAGCAGAGTTAACAGAACACTTCCACTTTCCATGATTATTATGATTATTCTTTTATGGTTATTTCTATTTCAATGATTAATCCTTTCAAAACATTATTCTTGTATTGATCCATTTATGTTTTTTGTCTATTACATCTTTTAATATATAATTTACTCATAGTTAGTCATATATTCATGTGTTCTATTCAGACCAGACATTTAGTTTACTTCTACTCTGACAAATATTATTTGTGGGCTAGACATGCTATTTGTTTTTCTCTGTTTTCTGCTCAGTGTGGTATCCTGTGTAATATGTGTGGTATCTTGTTAAAGGGTTAGTTCACCCAAAAATGAAAATTCTGTCAGTAATTACTCACCCTCATGTTGTTCCAACCCCGTAAGACCTTCGTTCATCTTCGGTACACAAATTAAGATATTTTTGATTAAAGCTGCCGTCGGCAAGTCTGGCAGATTGGGTCGATTAGCCAAAATTTTTAATGTTTACAACTCTCATGCCCCTCCCCACTACCAGCGAGCACCCTCCCATCGAGGTCGTGCTCGTCAGTGCGTCACTGTGCGTGTGTACCTGATTTTCTGTGAAAGTGTCCGTCTCTTCAGCATCTATCAACACCATGGACTCGGAGGTAGGCTGCCCTGGCTAATCTATCCACAGATAGCAATAACCGAGGAATTGGAAGCTTGTTAGTAGATTTTCTCTCCGCCATCACGCTTCATGCAATCTCCAGGCGAACTTCAGGCGTGGCGTGTGCATGTGATATTAACGTGCGCGAGTGAGGGGGGATCTGTGGCGTGTGCACGACCTGTGATTGACAGTCAGATCTCACACCCCCCTGCGCTGATTGGACCTGATGAAGCGGGAGCGCTGGATTTTTGCAAAACAAATAACACGCTCCAGGTGGAGTTAGAAGCTCGTTTTTTTTTCTAAAACCACCTTATTTATGTTGTTCTGTCGGATTATAGTGTCGATTACACTGAATATGATCAAAAAAAATTTGCAGACGGCAGCTTTAAATCTGATCACTCCTCCATAGGCTTCTAAGACACTATAACTTGCTGGCCCAGAAAATGCATTAAAGAGATTGTTAATATAGTCCAAGTGACTACAGTGGCTCAATCTTAAGTTTATAAAGCGACGAGAATACTTTTTGTGCACAAAAACAAACAAAAATGAACGACTTTATTCCACTATTTATATCCTTCTCTCTGGGCCTCGAGTTTTTTTACATAGTGTAATAGCGTAGCGCTTCTGTGTTGTGCATCACACGCATCACACACATGACCAGCGTCTGCCAATAGTGAGCCTACGTGTGACGTACAACACAGACGCGCTACGCAGTTATTCCTGTTTTCAGTCGAAGTCCACAGTAGTCGATTGTCGAGTTCTCCACTGTTGCTTAGTTACCTATGATCACGCGCGTGAACTCGACAATCGACTACTATGGACTTCGACCGAAAACAAGAAATAAATACAGGTATGAGCGCTGGCCGAATTAACTTCATTTTTATTCATATCTTTCACATCTACTGCAGTCAGATTCACCGCGTTCACTCTGAAGGAATCACTCACATTGGCTGTGTACTTGTAATGACACATCAAGGATGTTAAGAGGCTAAAAACACCGCTCTACAGAAATTGGAAAGTGATTGCAGTACCAGTTTTGGCCACAATCTTACATACAGCTCCTTTAAGGTACAGCTGTATTTGCATAAGGTCTAGACATGATGGAAATACTTATTTGGCCATTTCTGCTTAGGGCTGGTTCAGCTGAGAAAAACGGAAAAAAGACATGGGCGAGACTCGAGCGCAACGCTCAAACATTTAAAATAAAGTAGCGGAGGAAAAACGGGGAAAAACGTGCTTTTCTGATACAGGATGTGAGCTTATTACTCACAAAAACAATTATTTGTTTTTGCTAATTATTATTTTATTGCAGTTAGTTTTTCAGTAACTGTTGTTAGTTTTGTTTAGTTTTTCATTTATTGAAATTGCTATTTTATTTCAGTTTACAAAAATGTTTTTTAACCAATAGATTTAGTCTTAGTTTCAGTTTTCGTTAACGAAAATAACCTTGTCCTGAATCACTATGATATGCCTATATTAAGTGTTTCTATTGGGACTATTTTAGACCTGGCGGGACGACAAATGCTGCGGAGTAGCCCAGTACCTGCGTGACTCGTCATATACAAGGAACAGAAAAGTAGCTCCAGCTACAATGTTCTTCCACAAGACACATGCAGTTTTGTTTATTAACCACTAGAGTGCCAAAAGTTACATAGTGTACCTTTAAAGCTACATCTACATTTTGCTAATGAACTAAAGGTACCGTTACCAACCAGAAATGTCTTGATTTTCTTTATGGTGATGAACTTTTGCTGCACCCCCCATGGAAAGCAAAGAGGTCCACAGATCTACACGATCTTCTGATATCAGCATCACCTTCAGTGCTTTAAAAGGGTTCCCACGAGGATGCCTGAGGACAAGGGAACACAAGAAAACACTTAATCACAAAAGAAAATTCAAGCACCTAAGGCTTTAAGGCATTAAATTAAAAAATTAAATGTAGGTAAGTCTGATAAAAATTAAAAAAGCATCTGGATTTTACAAACCCAATCCAAATCAAGTCCATATGTGATAAATTATTGATGTGCCTTTCTCAAACTCAAAGCAAAATGTCACAAAACATCTACATACATATAAAAGTACAATAGATAAAAGAAAATCAAAACAATCATACAATTATATATTCAGATCAATAGAGAAATAAACAAGTTCAATAATCAGCTTTTCAGTCTGAATTCGATTAGATTTCCAGTAAATTTTTCCTATCATTTAAGACATGACAGTTTAGTCATACACAAAGGGCAGTGTTGTCTACAGCTGTGTGGGAATTAACTTATTTACATTGTTTAATGGTGACAGTAAATGCATGAGCAGTTCAAAAACATTAAGGAGGAATGTGTGAAATACAGTACTGACTTGGTTCAGTTTTAAGAAATTTCAGTGCTCTTTTACAATCAGTTACTCTCTTAGGTGTCTTGGCATTATTCTCTTACTGGTGCACAAGTCCTTGAATGGTCTCACGCCATCTTATCTCTGGATCTCCTGACTGAGTATCAAAGAACGCTGAAATACACTAGTTAAAGGCTAGAATAGTTCTGAGGTCTAGATTAAAACAAAGAGGAGATTGTGCATTTGCTATAGCTCCCAAACTTTGGAATAGTAGCTATATCAGAGCCGCTACTACAGTTTAGTTTACTACAGGGGTGGTAGTGGCGCAATGGATAAGACACATGCCTTTGGTGTGAGAGACCCGGGTTCGAATCCACTGTGAGACACCAATGTGTCCCTGAGCAAGACACTTAACCCCTAGTTGCTCCAGAGGTGTGCGACCTCTGACATATATAGCAATTGTAAGTCGCTTTGTATAAAAGCGTCAGCTAAATGAATAAATGTAAATGTAAATGTAAATGTTTATGAGTTTAAAATCATGGCTTTTAACCAATGACTAACAGTTTTTGTGATTTATTGCTGTCAGTATAATATACCGGTAGTTATGAAAAGCACATTGGTCAACATGTGTTGTTTTAATTGTGCTATATAAAGACTGTTTCATCCAAACAAGACAAGCTCTTACCACTCCACAATGCATCCCTCTGGCCCCATACCAGCAGGAAGTAGGTAGTTCCTGTAGTTGAGCAGCTTTTTCTCCTGGCAGCAGTCCTTCACCCACATCTGAGACACACAGGGAACTCCACCTGCCACACACAGCAGGTACTTCCTGGTCCGACAGTGCTGGTCGGCAATCAGCAAGCTCTGATAGGCTGCTTTACACTGATGATGCAGAAAACACACGTACATTAAACATGCAGCTCTTGCAGGAGAGAGAGGAGCTGTTTGAAATATATGAGCTCACCTGTTCTTCATTAAAATCAAGCAGGATCATTCCTCCTCCCGCCTCCAGCTGTCTCACTGTATAGAGCTTGTTATATGCGGCTCTCAGCACACAGTCTAGCAAGAGACAAACTACATCATCACAGTCCAATACAAAACGAAAGGTTCTGGACTAGATATACAGTATACATGGAAGCAATAAGGTACGAGATGCTGTGCTGTATGGTGAATAAGTCACGGCTGAAGGGCGTTGGTAGGCACGACGCGAAGCTGTGATTTATTCGTGATACAGCACTAGCCTCGAGTACATAAGCTTTTATAAAACGGTTACCACACAATACAAATATTAAAGCCATGAAATATGTATCAATGCAACTTTCATGAAGTAAAATCACTAAAAGCCTTTCTTTCACTAAAAAAAACAAAAAAAACAGTCCCTGACCGTGAACGTCAACAGAAGTTACATTATTATGCCATTAGATGGAAGCAAAGACTGTCTTTATGAGTGAGTCAGTCAGTAGAGAAGACTTTTATAGTGAAAAGACTGAAATTTGCAGTGAACACAGAGGAGCAAGACACAACTGACAAATACTTAGACTAGTGCTGTCAGTCAGGGCACAGGAAAACCCATTAACTGTTAAAAGGACAAGATATCGCAGTGGACATTCAAACTGATTTTTTATTAAGAACATAGGACTGGACCTGAACGAAAATGCTATATCTAAATGCAGGCAATACACTCGCTCACTCGATCTCTCTCTCAATATTCTACTCTACAAAATACAGTAAGCTTCAATGAACAATATCAATGAGACATGTTTACGTTGCTAAGAGTGTTGTGTAGTGATACACAGAACCGTTGGGTAAAGCGGTCATAGCTGTGTTTTTATCGTGAATAAAACACTATACACACACACTACCATTTGAAAGTTTTCTGCAGTCGTGTCATATTATCCTCCAGAAATCATTCTAATATGCTGATTTGGTGCTCAAGATACATTTGTTATGCTGCTTTATATTTTTGTGGAAACCGTGATATATATATATTTTCAGGATTCTTTGATGAATAGAAAGTTCAAAAGAGCAACATTTATTTGAAATAGAAATCTTATGTAACATTATGAATGTATTTACACTTTTGATCAAATTATCCTCGCTGAATCAAAGTATAAATGTCTTTCCAAAAAAGAAAATATTTTTGACCCCAAGCTTTAGAATGGTAGTGTGTAATAGTACTGCAAATTCTAGTTAAAAATTAACCAATCCATTTTTTCCCACATTCCATAATACATAATAAACAGCAATGCCTTCAAATTATTAGCAAATTAGCTACGTTTACATGAACACGTTTTGTTCAGAATGATTTCATTGATGAATAAATGAGGCATTGATGACACTAAATAAAATGATCAGGTTGATGTGCGCGTTTAAATTCAAATCGGATTTAATCTTTTGACATGTTTGACACTGCACGAATACAGAGTTTCACGCTGTTGTCACATCATCCTTTTCTGTTTTAAAAAGCAGAATTAATATTTTAATAATAGCACATTAAGCTCTGTGCCATGATGCTTATATCCATCAAACAGTACAAATGCCCCTTCCCGTGGCCCAATCAAGGCATCCTACAGATGAGAGTCCGAAGCTAGGAATGCTGGGACGACATTCTTCTGCAGCACTTCACACTTCAAGGAGAATTGTAGACTGACATGACATTATATTTAACCACAACAACAGCTTGTTCTGTGCGTCATACGTCATTTCTGTCATTATACAATCCGATCAAGTGTTTACATGTCCTATCAAACAGATTAGAAAAGGTTTAAACCAACCCTTTCCAATCCGAATGAAATTTGGCACATTTAATTCCGATTGACGTGGTTATTCCGACTGTGCTACTTAGTCCGATTACAATCGGATTATTAGGGTTCATGTAAACACAGCTACTACTTCATGCTGTATGATGCTTCATTTTATATCACCAGCAAAATAACAGAGCCTTATAAACAATGAACGCTCAACACATGCAGTCTTTATTGGTTCTAACCCCTCACCTTCATCCTCATCTCTAGTCTGGTGGTCGGAGTCTCTGTCGCTTTCAGAGGATGCTGTCAGCATGAAGACAAATCCCATGAAGAGAGAGGAGTTTTCAGGCAGAGGTCCATGTGTCGCCACCAGGTCATTGGGGTCAGGGGGCAGGTCTACACCACTCCCAGATGTGTTACAAGCAGCAAGACGCTGCCCTGTTGAAGTAAAACAGAAACAATGAAAACACTACTTTGAACCTGACTGTTGAGACTGGGTGTTTAACAAAGAGCCCATAAAGGATAATGAACTGTGAGGAAGTAAAAACAAACACCACTCCCATCTACCCTGTTGAGTGCTCACCAACACAAAAGTAAAAATACATCTTATGCCACATACCAGTTGCTGTTTAGAGCTGGAGATCTGCACTCCATTAAACATCAAAAGCAGTATTTGATCACATCTTCATGTGGTTTATCAGACGTTTTATATTGTAAAACCAGACGGTTACATTCAAGAACGACAACACTGAGGAAAAAGGCACTCATTTGGTTTTCATTTTCATGTTCATTTAAAAATACATTTACAGATTATGTAAAACATAATTTCATAGACATTAAAATGTTGCTAAAACCCATAACAGTAAAAGACCAAATTAGGCGATAAAATCAGGCACATAATAAAACATTCTGCTAAAATGGAGCAAATGTTTGTCTCCATATTGTTGAATTAATAAAGTCTGTCTGCAAGGGGCATCGTACCCACTCTGGCCCCTCCCCCCCTGCGTCCTCTCTTCGCAGGAGTCCTTTCGTCCTCTGTGCCACTGATGAGCTTTCGTTTCCCAGAAGGCCCTGGGTTTCTCGGGCTGTTGCTGGAGCTGCGGGTAGGTGTCCCTGCTCCACTTGAGTTCATTCTGCGTCTCCGCTTTCCTTCTACCAGGTTATCTGAGGACAAAATGACACTGTAACCAATGTACCAAATGTAACAAAACTGGTGCTGTTTCAGAGTGTGCTACAAAGAGATTTGTCAAAGTTTGGCTATGGATGAGTTAGTAAATTGCAAGAATTTCATTATATGGTAACACTTTACAGTAAGGTTAATTAGTAACATTAGTTAATGTATTAACTTACAATGAGCAAAACATTTGTTACAGTATTTATTAATCTTTGTTAATGTTAGTTAATAAAAATACAGCTGTTCATTGTTTGTTCATGTTAGTTCACAGTGCATTAACTTATGTTAACAAATACAACCTTTGATTTTAATAACGTATTAGTAAATGCTGAAATTAATATTAACTAAGATTAATAAATGTCAAATTCATTCTTAGTTCATGTTAACTAAGGTAGTTAACTAATGTTAACTAATGAACCTTATTGTAAAGTGTTACCCATTAAATTATCTTAGATGTTTGTGTCCAGAACAGTCCAACTGAAGACTCACCAAGGCTGATATCAGATGCCATGGTTTGGGGTGTCGATGGTTCGTAGGGCCCCAGTCCATACTGCTCCCTCAGGCGGCTGCCTTGCTCCATGCTGAGAATCACAGATGTTCTGCTGTACCACTTACTCTGACCATCTTTCTCCACACAGTAAAGGAACTCAGAATCTTGAGTCTTGTGACCTTTCACCAAACCTGATCACCAGAGACACAGAAAAGCACAGAAAAATAAAGATTAGTAAGTAGAGGTGTGAATCTTCACTTGCCACACGATTACGAATCAGAGAGCAACGATTTGATTTTAAAGCGATTCTCGAATCATTTTGTTATTAAAAACACAATATAAGAAATAAACTAATGTAATTACCAGTGCTTTACATTTTTTTCATTTTATATCCATTTAACAGACGCATTCAAGTAAGAATTAATACAGAATTTTTATATTCAAATCAAAAATAGTCACTGCATAGTCTTTTGTGTATTAAAGGGATACTTCACAGATTAGCATTAAGCTTTGTATCAGTAGAAACCTGGTAGTATTTTCGAATGACCGTGCTTCCCTCCCTCATGTCCCCCTGAGACCAGAGATTTCTGTATTGTGTTTTTGTGTCATCTGAGGCTTTTTTGGCCAGAGGCTTAAGACTACAGCCAGTGGGAGGAGCTAGTTCCGCATGTTTTCAACCCGCCCATAAGGGGTGGGATCTCACGATAAAACGGCGTCTTTTCAGTTTCGAGTCAACTAGTGGCCTAGTTGTATCATTTCTTCCGATCCTGCCCTCTGTAACCAGTAGGCGTGGCTTGTACTGCATAAATGACCCAATTGCACAATTAAATACACATTCATCTTTCCAGCGGTGAAATATCCCTTTAATTATAAATGTATTATTATTAAAGCTACAGTTATTCGATCAAGAGCAGTAAGTGATTCCCTCTTTTCTTTTGTTTGATTAACATTATTAACACAGACAGATTCAGGTTTATTATATTAAGACCTAATGTATGGATCTAATATGATGTTACACATAAGATTCCAGAGACAAAGATAAATAAAACAACAGGAAGAAAGATAGACGGATACAAAGATAGAATGACAGACAAAGAAAGATAGAGAGACAGACAGACAGACATAAAGATAGAGGGACATAGATGAGACAGAAAGATAGATGGCCAAAGATAGACAAAAATAGATACATCAGCAGAAAGACAAGATAGAACAACAGACAGTCAGAGATATATGTAGACAACGTGAGAGGAGCTGTCCAATCAACTGTTAGTATGTAAGTCTATTGCTGACATCACAGTTCCAAGCGAAGGAGACACCGCTGATAGAGCTACCACCTGCATCATATAAATCTCCTGTCTGGGTACATTCTGGCTCCCCAATACCTCACAACATCGGGCCAGAACTGCATCGTCACGAAAGTTTATCAACTGCAAGTGTTTTTAAGCCTTACCAATTTAAACATTCAACCACACATTTCGGCACACGGAAACACGTGTCTCAGACAGCGCGCAAATACTAAATTGGGTTCATTAACATGCCTGTACATAAACCGTCGAGAAAGACAATGCATGTGTATCAGTGTACTGGATCCGTGCATTAGGTCTTAAAGTGACAGCAGCCTAATATTCCTGCTGCCGTTTTTAATGTCAATTAAACAAGACAAAGGATTTTTTAGTTTTTTTTTAAACAAAATCACCCTCTGCTATTGACTAAATAACTCTTTTGACTTTAATAAAGATTCATCTTTATTTAATTTATACAGTGGAGACTATGCAGTGTTATTTTACATTTGATTACTTTGTTCAAATACTGTACCAGAAAACTACTGTTAGACCTATCTGAAAAACCAGAAAATATAGTATATGAATACATAATGGTATAAATGTAATGGTTCATAATCATTTTTAGTCCTGCTTACCGATATTGAAGTACTCCTCTTCTGTCAAGGCAGTGACCTCCGTCTCCAGAGGAATGGGGTCGCAGAGCAAGATGTCCTTTCCTTGCACTTCACATTCCTGGTTGTCATCGAATAGAAGGCGGAAATGGTTCTCTCCCAGGTCTCGAGTGATACTCCCAGAATAGAAATAAGAGTTGGATGACCACTTGGCCAGCACACGCAACCCAACAAAACTGCTGGACCCAGTGCTGTTGTCCGGGGAGGTGGTGTTGAGAGAATCAGAGTGGCTCGTAGCACTGGGCTCAACTGGGCTGCCCGGCGCTTGGGCATGTCTTTGGGCAAAGGGCTCCTCTTCTGAGGATGATGCACCCTGGCCATGGGCACCGCCTCTCTGCCCTGTCCTGCCACCTCTGAGAGTCAGTATTAGCAAGGGATGGAGAGAGCAATAAAAATAAGAAAATTGTGACACCATGAGCATCACAACATCCATTAAATATGTAAACTAACAGAGCGCATGTCCATGATCCACAAAGGAAGAGCTAAGTTAATACTACTATCTGACACATTTTGGGGGAAAAGAGCAAGAGTTCATGCAAGATGATTAAAAACAGTGGTTTTATGAAGTGGCTATAAATTAGTGGCTAACTGTTGGTACAAACAGTGTCTTGGACCCTGGCAGCCTACCCAGGAGCACCTCACCTGGACAGCGGGCCGCGGGAAGGAGGCCTTCCTCGCCGGGCACGGCCACGGGGGCTCAGCTGGGTGGTGACCCGAGACCCCCGTGCATCCGTCACCTCTGACCCCACCACCACAGTGTGGGTCCTCGGCTGCTGCCGCCCGCCCCACCTGGGGTTCAAACACACACAAGGAGAGGATGCGCTCAGCTGAAACGCCCTCAACCAAATGTGTATGGGAGCAGCAGCCATGAGGGGGTACTGAAAACATACCGTGTCTGTCTAATAACAAGAAGGTGTGAACATGCTTGAAGGAAACATTCTGACAATCACATGCAAGACATTCTACGCAACTACTGCCCTACAAGTGTGACCGTTTCCGAGACTGGTGTGTTAAGCGCAGAGTGTTAGTAACGGAAACGGAAACAGAACAACTTCTTACCGGCCAGATTTGGCCCCTCGGCTGGCGGGCATGAGGAAATCTGGCATTCTGATGGGGCCCAAGCCCCCGCTGCTTATCCCACTGGAGCTGTGGTGTGATGGGGCCTTTGAGGAGAGTGAACTGACATCAGCCAGGTCTCCTGATGTCATTGAGCTTCCTGTGCGGGATGGGGAGATGTCATTATCTATGACGCAGCGGTCCACCACGGGTTCCTCTGACTCCTTGGAGAAAACAGAGTAGAGGTTTGTTTAACAGCTTAATCTGTCCTTAACACCTTTGTCAATGTTTTATCGACATGCAAGTCATTCATAGGACTGAGACTGAGAACCAATCATTGAAGGTGCATTCAGTAATATTTTTCTCATTAAAAATGTTTACCCCCTAAAGAAATAAAAAGCAATTCTCAAATATGTTTAATATCATGACTCCAGCTATATCAGTAGCTTCCTAAAAGCAGATTCATTTTACATGCAGCTGTGGCCGGAATCACGAAACATTCTAGAATAACATTCTTCTTAACTGCTATTTTCTTCTTATTTTCAAACGTAAGAACTAGAGCTGATTAATTTAATAATTAATCATTAAAAGATCGCAATCTCGATTCAAATACCCAAGCAATCTCATTTCTAAATGGCAACAATTCACCTGGGTCTATTAAACCTTTGACAAAAATCACACCAGAAAATTCAAATCTGTGTTTGTGCTGCCGCTGACCCAGAGAAAGCAGTCATCATGTATAGCTATGAAACAGCTTCACAGTCTTTTCAACCACACAGTATCATTATTTTTATGTTACAAAAAAAAAAATTTTTTGGTATAGTTCAGATATAAACAGTTCAGATTCGGTTGTTTTACGGAATAGAACTATATATTCATATATGTTCATACTATATAGAATGTACTTTTTTAGCGGTTGTGAAGTAATTACTTATTCAAAATAAATACCTCCTCAAGAGAGTACTTTGGGTGCAGCCAGTCATTAAATCATTAAATCGAGAGATTTGATCAAAAATATTGATTCATCCAGTAATGAAACAAGTGAAGTATTTATGAGTGAGTCATTAAATCATTCATTCAAACCGTTTTTTATTTCTAAATAAGTCATTCAGATTTATTCAACATTTTAAACAGACAGCTGCAATTAACATTTCTCAGAACCTCTAGTAAATTACATGTTACTTTGTTAAGTTGTCTGTTCGGAATCTTGGGAGAATCGTGATCTCTGTTTAAAGCAAAAAAATTGTGATTCTGAATTTATCGAGAATTTGTGCAGCTCTATTAAGAATTAAGTTAAGAATATTTTGTAATCCAAAAACATTTCTTAAGAATAAACTATTAGCCATAATAAACTAATCTTTTTTTAAAAGATTGTTCTAAAGACACAACTTGGGGATGTGCACGAGTACTTGGAATTGACACCAATGATCGCAAACAATGGGTCTCATTTACTAAGCATGTGTACACACATATTTGTGAGTGAAATGTGCATACGAACGATTTTAAGGGGAAAAAAAGCCAGATTCACCCAAAATTTCATAATAAAATGTATTCAAAATGAATGAAAAAATATAGCAACAACTGAAACCACACGTACGCAAAAAGCACTTACTCTAGACGGCCTAATACTCGTGTTAAGAAGTGATATTTCATCCTAACACGACTACGATTATATTGAAGTATGTTGCATTAGTTGTATTATACACATTAAAAAACATAACGGACTTGGACTCCCATCAAGCTGGAAATAGTGTGTATACTTAAAAAGATTTCTTAAGAAAATATTTGAGAACCTCTTAAATTTTACAAGAATTGTACTTAGGAACATTTCTTATAAACCTCTTACGAGGATTTATGTGAATCTGGTCCCTGGTCGCCTCATGGGTGCTGTCATGTTGAGATCACATGACCAGCCAAATACTACCCAGTAACCTCTCAATTATAAGAAACTTTTGCTCATGGAATAAATGAATCATGCCTGAACCAAAATTATTTTCTCTAGATCAGTTCAGTTTTAACCAAGGCAATGCATCTTACTTGGGTAACCTTGCGGTCAACTTCTCTGCCATCTTCATAGTAGACATCTGTAATGGTGCGAGTGACCGTTGTTCGAACTTCCTGGATGGTGCGAACATGTCTGCGCAATGAGGGACCTGACTGGGTTCTGCTGGGTGTGCTTGGTTCCCCCTATAAGAGTGAGATCAAACTTAAAGATACATCTAAAAAGCTACATCCTTATTTAATTATTTAATATTTAATAATACTGGATTTCTTAGAAGCTATGACAATGTGCAGGATTGTGTTTTTTTCCCTTTTTGTTTCCAAAAAAAACATTATAACCATTTAGTGAAGACTCTTACCCTTCCAGATAGGTTATGTGGTCCAGACAGATCAAAACTAGTTTGCTGAGACACAGCTTTCTGACAAACCAAAAGAGACAAAGGAGAAAAATATAACGTATGGCACATATAAAAGTGCTTTATCATTAAATGTATCCTACAATAACCAACCACTTTCTTACTTTTCTGGGTGGGCTTGTAGTCGAGCTAATATCCACACTAGTTTGCTGTGACACGGCTTTCTGTCGGACAGGTGTTCGAGGTTTGTCAGAAGTGCTGAGGACCTCTTGTTCCTTGACAGGGGAGGACAGACCACTGACCAGAGGTTCAGAGTTGGCTCCCGTACCACCAGGGTGCAGAGATACAGCTTCAGTGACTTGGCCGGAGGTTCTGCTGCCCGCTGTCTCTTTTGGGCGGTTGGGAGACAGTCCTGAGTCATTAGTGTTGGTGGGACTGAACAGTTGGCTTGGTTGCCTGTTGGAGAAGTGGAAAGAAAAGCAAGTGAAGGCCAAAGTAAATTGGTTTAGTACAGTGCAAATGACTTTAATAATTTAATGTTTCACTTAGCGATAGACAAGAACAACATATTGACTTATAAGTGACTTGCACAATAATATGGCTGCCCAAAAACAACTATTGTAATTTTTCGTGATAAAAAAGCAGTTTGCTGTGCTTGTTTGTAGGGCTGCACAATTTGACCAAAAAGACTATATATATCAATATGACTATAAAATAATAATAATGATAATATATAATAATTATTATTATTACTATATAAAAATGTAATGAAATAAGAAATATTGCTTTTGTAATATTTCATAGTAAAATATAGTTGAGAATTTAAGATTTTTTTTTTTTACAGAACTGTAAAATTACAATACTGATATTTATTAGTGGGGTAATTTACGAGATACAACCTTGGATCCATTAGCGCCTGCTCTAAGCCATTCGGCTGACATCTCTAAATAAGCTCTAACTTTAATAATGTTCGATCAAGGGAAAAAAAGCTTCTGGGAGTTTGTTTGGCGCGAGGTCATGGTTACAACTTTTACTTGTAACGGAGTAATATTTGACTAGTAGTATCTGTACTTTCACTCAAGTAAGGAAGTCGTGTACTTTGTCCACCTCTGCATTTTACTGATGCAAAAGACTCGCGCGTGCACACGCACTGAGAGGGAGCGCGGTGTGTCAGTGTTCACCAGGCTATGGTAAAATAATGACGCAGTTACAAGGTCTGTATCATTTAAACTACTAAGTCAACATTAACAGTAGCTGCTGTTTGGTTTTCATACTGCTGTTCTTCTTCTAGTCACTTCTGAACTTGATGAACTTGACACTTCTGAACCTCTCTTGATTAAAGCTCCAGGTGACGGGTTGCCAGATATCACAAAAATAACTGAACAAGTCCCTTAAAAACGCAGTATAATAAGCAGACATGGCAAAAATGTACCGGGGAACACATTTAAACATAACTAGTATTACTAACATCCTACAAAATTAAAAGGAAGTAACTCATTTATTATGAATAGAATATCAATATAAAATATTCAGATATTATAAACTGATTGAAGAAGTAAAGCAATAACATGAGATTGAAAAATTATTCAGCAACACTTTATTTAAAGTTTAATTGCACCTTTGAGTTGTATTTAATATCAATTAGTTGGGGGGAGTTCATCTAAAAGTTGATGACTGTGTTTTGTTACTATATTTAGCTATCAAAATAGTTTACCAAAGAAATAATTTACCAAATAAAAGAAAAAGAAAAATCAAACAAGGGGAAGTACTTTATATTTCTAAAGTATTTGGGTTTATTTATTATACAAAGCCCTTTTTGACGATTTTTCGAGAATAACTACAGAAATAAATAACTATATCGTGAAATATATAGTTACTGTGAAATAAAATTAGTCATACCGTGAAACAGAATTTTGGTCATACCGCCCACCCCTAATTCATTCACATCAATGCTATAATTCATTCATTCAAATAAATGTAATCGTATGCACTACTTTATCTCTGTGTCTGATTCTGATGAAAATAACAGTCATTATTACCCTTCCGGTCAAATAATGCACTGCAAACATCAATAACAGCTTTAAGTTGTCAATGCTGGCAAATGACCTTATGGTATAAGCTCCGCTACATGTCAGGCGGTTCTTTGCCTCCACATCGTACATTAAAATCGTTCAATGCACAGCTAGCCATGGATTATCCCTTACTTAATTAAATCACCACCTTTGCAATTAAAAGGCAATATCATGATTTCAGTTTTATTTCAATTAATGGTGCAGGCTTACACGTAACGTAATGATAATGTTCAAATCAACTGATGGTTTCTTAACAAGAATCTAAGATCACCAGATGAACACCTCAAGGCCAAAGACAAAGGACAAAACAAAAAGCATCCCAACCTTGAGCATTGGAAATGGGTCATGCTCTGTTGTACGGCTCTTTACAGCCCTGACCAGGCAGGAGTGCCACTATCAAACCTACTTTAAGTTCCTAAAGATATCCAACACCAGGGGAAATCTATTTATAACCTCAACAAAAAAGAAATCAAGGTCAGTTGTGCCAAAGACTATTCCTATGCAGAGTCTACTCTAGAGACTTGAGAAAGGGCTTTATGCTTACACTGTTTAGGAGCACAAATACCCCTCTAACAGCAGCACTGATCTCCTTATGAACATCTGATCAACAAATATATATTGATTACACTTTCACTATTGATCATTTTCATTAGTAAGAAACAAACATTATATAATGCCTATTGCCTAACATATAATACTTGGTATTTTTTGGCTGAAACAGTGATGTAAACTCATCAGGAGTGACAAATATGTAGAGAAAAAAACTTTTTTTAAATATAAGCCTTAAATTATGATTTACTGCCCATTTTACTGTCCACAAGGACTCTACATTATATAGCTCAATATTACTATACTAATGATTGATTATTATTATACTGTTTTATTTGAATAGGTTATAAACATTAAACAAATTAATAAAATATATTACTATAATAATCCTACTGTAAAATAAATGTACTGTTTAATATTTATATACATAATTATTATTTTACAGAGGAACAGTAAAATTAAAATACAAATATTCAAGGCTGTCTTGTTTTTTCTTCTTCTTATATTTAACCATTAAACCACAGGCCTTGAACTTTGGAGGAGAACCTCAGATAGACATTATAGCTTCTCTACTGTTGACAACAGATTTATAAACGATTTCATTGCCTTGCAAGCATTATCTGCAACCTGAAAACACAAGCTCATGAGCTGCTTGTGTGTAAAAGAGCCCAGCGCGGCACTTCACCCATTATATTTTTGACAACACAAAAGGCGTGGTTCTCATTTCGTTCCCTGTGACTCCTCGCAGACCCCCACTCTCAATTTAAAATGATCTATTTTACAATATGTATTGATGCACTATGCCTTAAAATCACACTGAGTATCACAACGTTATAATTAACAGGGCTTTCTACACTGCACGCAACATCCATTATGGATTAATAACAACAACAATATTCTGATGGTATAACATGTTTTGATCAGTGGTCAGATGTCACTCGCACAGTGCATCAAAATCATTTTTTGCATTCGCACACCATAATTTTCAGTCCCAAATGCTCATTGTGAGAGCATATAATTCAAAATACCTGGCAAACCAGCATGACACTACTTTGTACTGCATAAACAACTTTTATCTCTAATGAACATCAAGAGGTGATTTAAAAGTGACATTATTCTCATTTCAGAGTAGTGCAGTACCTGAGGGGAGGATCACTGGACTCTGCATGATCCTCTACCTGGACCTGCCTGTGGGCCTCCCGAACACGACTAAACACAGAAGAACTAAACGACAGAAAGAGAAAAAAAAAACAGGGAAATATCCCACATCATTAACAACAATGAACACTAAAATCTGCAGTTTTGTCCAGTATTTTAATAAAATGAAGCCTAGTGTCGAGGCATTATTAAGGATCTGCACTGCAAATGTGTTAAAAAGAGTACGTCAGTGAATCAGGAGCTGTGAGTGACAGCCGAAAAATGAATACATCCCACAGATAAGCTTCTGCATAGCAATCACTGCAGGTTACCTGGTTACAGCCATGGCAACAGTGGTAGCCTTGGAGACAGATCCTTCCTCATCTGTTAATGGTGGTTCTGGGGAAGCATTAAAATCAAGCTTGATGGGTTAAGCTGTAGACCACTTAAAAACAGAACCAGTATTTACTGACTTTATACTACATCAAAAATACCGTATAATTAATTCATTACATCTGAACAGTATATAACCATGATTTAAATAATAAAAACAAAAGCATAATAAAAAAAAAAAAGATAAAAAAATGATCTTTTCATGTAATATATTGTATATATAATTAAAAATATAATATACAAATAAATGAAATGATATAAATAAAGATTATATATATATATATATATATATATATTATATATTTATAATAAAATAATTTCTATATTATTCAAATAAAATATTTTTTTATATTTTATTAAAATAATAGTTTATATATTATTAATTATATATTTTTATATTTGTTTTAATTATTTAAAACCGTTATATAATATTCAGATGTAGTGAATTAATTCTGTTTTAAATAACAGAAACCAAAATATATCATTAAATACATACACAAATGATATTTTATTATAATATATTTTTTGTCTTATTATATTTTATATTGTTATGTTATAAAATAAGCCATTAAAATATCATACATAAATAAATATAATACAAATATAAAACAATATAATTAAAATTCATAATTATAATTAATGATAATAATGTGCTTTTGGTTAGAGAAGTAGAGGTGTGAAATATTGACAAAAAATTATATCTTGATATTTTCGGGGATTTTATCGATAATGATAATTAGACAATATTTTGCTGAGTGAGTTTATTGTGTCAGTACCTTGGCAGGTTTAGGACTGCTGCGGTTTGCAAAGTTTGTGATGGTTAGTTCGCAGCAGTGACAGAAATGATCTTTTCCAATCTACTATATCCAAAGTTTTAAATTGATTTTTACCTTTTATGGGCTTTTTTAAACCCAATTAAATGTAAGCATCATCTTTTGTGTCAAATTCTTACATTTAATCAATAAAAAGAGTCCTACTACTACTAATAATAATAATACACAATAGGGCTGTTGTTACCATATCAACAAAATTCATCTTTGCAATGCAGAGGAAATACAGAAGCTGCATCTGAAATGGCATTTAGATACCCTGGTAATCCAGAGTTCTCGCGAGAGCACAAGTTGAATTTGCTCAGCGAGTTACTCTGGTGTCGAGTAATGATGCTCATTAAATATGCCCCTCGATCTGAGCTGCACCAATCACATCGGGTTATCTGATACTGACGTTTTTGCTGTTTTGCCGACCGGATACGGTAAGAGTATAATCTACCAGTTAGCTCCGCTGGTAGCTAAGCGTATGGGGTTTATTGTTGTGATTGTGAAACAGGCTTTAAACCAAAGACTTTAGGGACTTTGGTTAACCTTTGAAAGCACAATTATCACACTGCAACATTCAAATCTGAGTTCACGCTGCCGCTGATCTACAGAGAGCACTTGCCATGTAAATGTACAGTATGAAGGAGCTTCACAAACAGTCTTTTCAACCACAAATTATTGCTGCCTTGTGTTGCTTAGAGACGCAAAACAGTCCTGTGGCTTTGTTTGGAACTATTTTCGGTGGCGAAATAGAGCAAAAACGGGCAATATTGTGTCTAAACTGTGACTCACTGAATGTTGACCTATTGTTTATTGAACTGTTGTATAAAATCAATATAACATTTGTAATCATGCGGATATTCAGAGAAAAAAAACTTGCACTCTTTGTGTAATATTAACTATATTAAAAGACACGAGTGCAACAGCCAAACACATCCGCCAAACATAAAGACGGGGCAATGGAATGCATAAACCTGTAAAGTACTACTACTGTATGTTTGATAACTCATGTTTGCATGATGGTGACAGGCTGAAAGGTGCTGTTATTTTCTGTTTTTACAAAACATTTGCTGTAATAGCCTAATACTGGTGTTATTTATTGCTATTCCTCTTTGGCTAAGAAATATTCAGCATTTTTTATTTTATATTATTTCTGAGTATATAGGATATGTTTAAAATAAGTTTGTTCAATATTTGCCTTCATACATATTTTCTGCAAAGTTATTTAACAAATAAGTCATTTGTTTTACATTTACACCATGTTGATCACTTCAGGTGTGGTGCACTTGGAATAGAAAATGTAACCAGATCGTTAATAAAGAGAATGTTACTTGAATCTTATTGTAGTTAAGTTTTTAAGTCGATTTGTTAAACATTAAAAGAATTGAAATTGCGAATCGGTTAACCGTTCTAAAAAAATAAAAATCAAGATTACATTTTTTTGCCATATCCCCCAGCCCTAGTGAAAACGTCAATGTGTCAGGAAATAAAATATAAGAACAACAAAAAATGGCTTTTACTTTGCAGGCTGAAATGTTCTGAGCCCGAGCTGCCCTCCTCCACCGGGGTCACCAGTTTCATCCTGAGACTCAGTTTCCCATCTTGCTCCACTGCAGCTGGCTCTTCACCCTCTCTGCTCTCCTCTACCGAAATCTCACTGGCTGCCATTGTCGTCTCCCTGGTAACGTCTGCCTCTGACGGCTCTGAGAACGAGGTCATCTCTGCAAAACATCAAAAGGGCATGAAGAAAACGAAAACACAACAAGAACACGCAAGTTAAGAGGGAGGGGTGTGCAGCATCAGCTCAGCATACTGATGTTTAAACACATCTATCCAAATGTTATGCAACGAAAAGAAGGGGACACCCACCAATAGGAGTGCTGTGCCTCGGTGTCTTTTTCAGCTGACTAATCTGTGGAGGAGTTGCACTCACTGCCGGGCGGATCAGCTCACCCTCTTTGGGCAATGTAAAGTGAAACGGAAGCTCTGGACAGGAAAGAAAGGAAAAGAAAACAGCTAGTTGGATTTACTGAAGGCAGGTTACATAATAAACAGGGAGAATAGATCATTTGTTTGCAGATTAATCCCACCTCCCGAGCTGTCGCTCAGACTTTTGTTGGAGGCATTATCAGAGTTCACTTTGTGCTGTCCTGAATCACTGGGCTTTGTGCTCTGGGACTTGGTTCTCTCAAGCAGTAAAGGTGAAACCTCAGTAGATCCCAATGGCTGAGACCCCGAGATCTTTGCCGCGGCCTCACGTTTGTCCTGCACGGAACCTCTCACAGGTTGCGAGGAGCTTATGAACGGCTGTGACCTCCCAACCTTTACTTTCTCCTGAGAGACCCTCTGGCTCTCTTCAAGCACCATGACGCTGAAGGACTCCTCTTTGCTGGAGGAGTGCTGATCTCTGCTGAGTACACACTGGGACGTCTCCTTCTCCTTCTCCCCATTCTCCTCCTCCATGGGTTCTGGAGAAGGCACCTCACTCTGAGACAAAGCCAGGTTGATTCCAGTGTCATCACCCTTCACAGTCTTCTGGATCTCACCTTCATCCATCCGCTCCACCACTTCAGCATTTCTAACACTGTCTGTAGTAACACTGTGGCTGTGTGTCATGGGTTGACTGAGTCTCTTGCTTTGACTAGCATGTTCTTTTTCATTCTCTGTGTTCTTTTGGGACGACACAGTCAAGACTGACTGAGACTGTTGGGGGACAGGAACAGGGGTTGCAGGTCTATCAGCTGATGGTGAGACTTCTAAACAGCCAGCGGCTGTGGTTTTACTTGTCTGCGGTGAATTAGGGGTGTCTGAAACACAGTCTGCACCGACAGAAAGCTGGGACGGAGTCGCACCTGGAGTAGCACTTATATTCTGGTTCCCCACATTAACAGCCTGCGAGAGCTTTTGAGAGGGGTTACAGTCTTCTGTTTTTTCAGGTAAAGCACTTGTACTTTTTGAGTCAGGCACCTTGGAAAGACTTTGAGAATTTGAGGTTTTACCGGGATCAGCATCCATACCATTCTTGCTTGCAGTTTGGGAATGGTGTTTAGGGCCCGAGTTACTCTTGTCAGCATCAGCTGTTCCTTCCTCCCCCTCAATCTGAGTGGCTTGGCTATCCTCCTCCACAACGAACAACTGTGTCTTCTGAGTAAAACTGCTGTTTTCACTGTTGAGTTCCAACTGAAAGCACCCGGTACCTTCAGAGGGTTGTGCAAAGCTGCTTGAAGACTTTTTTAGCTGCTCCGCTGGGCCGCTCTGCTTGGGCGACGCTGACTCAGTTGCTGATGGGCTGTTTTGTTGAGACAATTTCCTCTTTGAGCTCTCAGTCCCTTGACTATTGTTTCCAGGCTCAAGACTTGGAGTGGAAATAAACACGTCCTACATTGAGAAAACATGGAAAGTATATTGTAAACTAAAGAATGTGCAAGAGATATTTAATTGAAACTTTACACAAAGTTAAGGTGCGGTCATATTAATGAAATTTCTGCAAAATAGGTCCAGTGTCTACTGTCAAAAGCATAGATGTGTAAAGCACAGATCACACAAAAGAAACTTTCAAATCATCTAGCTTTCTGTTGGTCAACCTGGCAAATCCACATGACCAGCTTGAACCCGTTGTGAAACCTGTGTGGGGGAAACTTTCACTGTGAAATTCCCAAATGTGTGGATTCCTATTGAAACGGCTGGATTTCACCGCAAAATTAGCCAAACAACGGTCAAACACCTTTAGTCTGAATAATTTATGCTTACATGTGAGAATTCAGGCTGGCTGGGGACAGAGAGGCTTTTCTCCAGAACAAATCCAGGGGTATTCTGGGACACTGGAGTGGAGGCAGTGGGTTGTGGTTTGGGGCAAGGGTCCATGTCCATCGGCTCCTCCTCTCTGCCTTTTGGCTGGTCATCAGGGGGGGCTGATGTGTCCATTGGGGATTCAGCAGCTTCATTATCATCTAAACAGAATAATTTAGGAATGCATTTAAAAAAACATTTGCATCACATAAGCCTTATCTGTATGTGAAAAACACTTACTTTGCTCTTTTTCTGTGGGTGAATTTGGGATGATGTAAGGCGTTTGGCTTAAATGGTCCTGCGTGGCAGCCACAAAGTCAACAGATTGCCTGTTAAGGAAAATGGGCAATTACTGAAGACCATAATTCACTTTTTTTCACTGTACATAGAGAAAAGTGAGATTATGTAGCATATATGCTAGATCAGACATTAGAATATCATGTCATTAATCAATACTCTTTAAATAGCACAGATTCTTAATTTTACCCTTAAACCCCAAAAAATTATCAATAAAACATGCTAAGATTAACCACTTACTGTGAAAGACTCTCCTGTACAAGTGTGCCCTGTCCAGACAGATGAAGCAAGCGAAGACTATGTGCAGGTGTGGATGTTGGAAAGTGTTCTTTGAAGGTCACTGAAACGCTGCTGTCTGCCTTGGTGCCTGTTATAGTGAACACGATTCAACAATAAACAAATCAAAAACCATAATTAAGCACAAGAACACATAATGAAAACAGAAAATGGAATAATTCGAGTCTACACACCATTTCTCTCCTTTTCAAACATGTCATCCTGAGAGGAAACAAGCACATCTTCTTCATCTTCTTGACTGTCAGGTAATTGAGAGTGTAATATAGCCTGAATACTGAGCTTTCTGCTTTCCCCGTCCCGAGGCTTCGAAGGACAGCTTGAACTGACCTCTGACCTACAATATCATCAGGAAAATTAGAAAATGTCAAACTGAAGAAAAAAAAAAAACAGGCAAGTTATCATTAGTTAGAACTGCACAATCATGGGGGGGGGGGGGAGGGGATCCCTTGATATTTCCCCAGACTGCTTACAACTTTCCCAGACTTACTGAAGACTAATTTAAAGCCTCTGATTCAGCAATGCATTAATGCGCACAACAAACAAGTGTTGATACTTTTCACAATTAGTTAATCACGGAAGCCATAATCATAATCTTGCTTGTTTTCGATTAATTGTGCAGCAGTACTGCTCTTGAAAATAAACTCTTGCCCTGCAGAATTTCCATCCTGATTGGATGATGTCCTTTCTGAACTCTTCAATCCACCTGACAAAGAAAATTAAAAGAACCCATTAAAAAAAAAAACTTGACTAATGGGCAGCAGATCAAGTGATTGCAGCAAAACTTAAACATACATTGGCTGACTGGCTTCTGAACGTCTTTTTGACATGCAGAAGCTCCATCCCGCTCATCTTCCTCATAGACACCCTGGCTCTCCGACAGCTCCAAAAGACCGAACTGAGACATCTCTGTGATCAGATCAACAACACAATCATTCATTTATTCTGCCAAGCATAAGGCAGCTTACTCTGACGTTAATAGCCATGGTGACACTAACCTGAAGCATGCTAAAACTAAAACCATTAAAATAAAGTCATTGAAATAAATCATAAATATTAGATAAAAAAACATAACTTTTAAAAATGAAAATTAGAAATGGTGCCCTGGTAACAAACTGTAATAAGTTAAAGTACAAAAATTACAAAAAATAAAAATAAATTAAAGCTAAATAGAAATATTTAAAAAACTAAGAAAAATGACAAAAGCACATAGAAAAAAATACTAAAACTTAAACTATAATTAAAGTGAAAACTGAGTATATAAAAATAAACTAATAAATACTATAAATAAATATAATAGTATACAAATAATACTAAAATAACACTGACATGCATACATTGTGTATGCATCTTACCATGCGCCTCTGTACAGTGTGTGGTGGAGTTCGCCTCAGACTGCATGTGCTCTGTAACACTTCTGCATGAACAATTACAAACGGAGATAGCAGATAAAACAAACATTAAAGATTTTTAGTTGAACAGAATATTTCTCTCTGCTTGGAAAATGTAAAAGCTTCATATTTTTAGTACCTTTTTGAAACAGGAAGAGGGCAAACTTCAAAACCTTGACTATGCTCTGTAGCTGCAGGACCCAGGCTAGACTGCAAATTGTCTGAAACTAATAAAAAATTATCAGTATGTATTGTAAACAAATAATAATTGAACGTTTTGGTCCATGAAGTAATAAACTTACCTGAGTGGGCTGTATTGTCACTCTTATCAATCGGACTGTCAGTTTGTAAATGACTTTTACTAGGGGAAGAAATCAGCTCCTGCAAAGACATGGTGACTCACCATAAACTTTCAGAGTTTTTATGAAAAATAATAAACTTAGATCACACTACTGCCTGTGATGCCTCACCAGCACTGGGCTTTGTGAAGTGGGCTGCAGGTTAGAGAGGCGACGGGCGAGCAGGGCACAGTAGCTGGTGTCAGGATCGTCCTCCAAGGCCACACTGTCCGGCTGGGAGTCCTCTACTATGAGGCAGGGGTTTTCTGTCTGAGGAAAACTTGAATCAAGATCACTCTCACCAGGATCCATAAGGATGGGACAGGGTTAGCAGATGTCTACATACACAGAGATTAAAGAGGAGGGTTAGTACATAGAGATGACTTCAAATTAAACTGACTGAAATAATTAAATATGACTTCCTAATTTTAACTAGATAGGGTCATGTGTTTGGCAGGGGTGTCTGTTTGTATATTAACTTCATAAATGACTATTATTGTTATTAATAGAAGCAACTCAACTTTTAGCAAGAGAAAAAGTTGGTAATGTGTTTCTTAAATGGATAAGTTCACCCAAAAATGTATATTTTGTTATAATTTACTCACCCTCAAGTTGTTCTAAATCTGTTTCCAAATCAGTTTCTTTTTTCTGTTGAACACAAAAAAGAAGATATTTTGAAGAATGATGGTAACCAGACAGTAGCCATTGACTTCTGTAGTATTTTTTTCCTACTATGGAAGTCCATAGCTAACTGTCAGGTTACCATCATTCTTCAAAATATCTTATTTTGTGTTCAACAGAAAAATAAATTAATACAGGTTGAAACAACATGAGGAGGAGTAAATGATGACAGAATTTTCATTTTTGATTGAACTAATAAACCTTTAATGATTTTTGTTAAATGATTTTGAAAGTTTCAAATACTTTAAAAAACAAAGCAGAAAGACAAAAAGATATTCTCCTCTGTGTCAAAATATTGAGTAATTTAGTATTGTCCTGACTTCCTTTGTTTTGGTCATATATTGGTTTCATTTAAAATCTTACTGTTTTTTTGTAATTGTGCCTGGTCACGTGATGTAAACATGGCGGCGCCCATAAGGGGGCGAGTCGCTCCACGTAGAATAAAACAGCTTTTCTTTAGAGCATGTGTGCATGGAGTCACCCCATGAGAG
Organism: Leuciscus leuciscus; assembly: GCF_965113295.1. Lineage (NCBI taxonomy): Eukaryota > Metazoa > Chordata > Actinopteri > Cypriniformes > Leuciscidae > Leuciscus > Leuciscus leuciscus. The sequence goes on along the minus strand of NC_138726.1, from coordinate 25,930,122 downwards.
TGTACGGTATTTTGATGAAATTTCCAAAGTATTGTTTATTTCTATCTGTAAAACATTATTAGCAAATACCAAAAACATGATTAGTCTGCACATTTAGGTGTTCTGAGTGTTTAATGTGGAGTACTTTCGTGTGTCTTAGACACTTACCAATGTATTTTACAAAAAGAAAACAATTTAATTTATAGAAATTAAGATCTTTAATCGCGAGATTTCCTGCCTGCTGGCGGCACGAAACGTCGAGAGTAAAACCCCCAAAGTAAAGTCGATGCAAACAATTTCAAGAGTACAATCAATGCAAAACTACTAACGTTATTATTTACTAAAGGAACGCCAGGAAATGCACAAGCGATTTACTAAAACTCAAATCGACACATATGTGGATTAATTACACAGCGCATTTTCCCATAAAAAGCCTCTCCACAGCCTTTTCCATGGAGAAGCATGCAGCATGAACCTAGCAGGCATTGCAGCTATAGCCTGAAAAGAAATCAGCCCTTCCTGTAAAACACAGCGGAAGAAAATTGTGATCTTACTGGCTGGATCCCTGGTAGGTGTTAATCCATCTCAGCGAACGCGTAACATTTTACAGGGCATGCATATACAGTTCTTCGGCATACTTTTAGCAGCCTAACCTTAGCGAAAGCTTTTACTTCGCGGCAAAACCCCTGCAGGAATACTCGCCGTTGATTGGTTACAAAAGTTCTTGTCTCAACCGAACGGCTAGAATACCTGTTTTGATTGGCTGAGAGAGAAGCTTGAGGCGGGGTTTTGTAGTCTGACTACAGATAAGAAGAAACTGGAATTGCGCAGATGTTTAAAGGCCTCACGTGTTCTCGCCGTGTTTTATTTACCAATCTCCAGCTGCAAAGTCCTTAAGCTAAGAAAAACTTGCTTATAATTGTAAGAGTATTATTAAGGGGTTTCTTAACTTAAGGAGCTTGCTACAACTTACACCAGTCATTTATCCGACCGCCATTGCTACATCGCAAGACAATACATCAAAACACGCCCACTAAAAGCAGAGTCCCAATAAGACACAAATATCATTATGACCTAGAACTTAATCAGTGGCTATAATATTTAGTTAAACATAATTGTAACAATAAAAAGCTAGTATCTTGAGTGGTTTGATTTAATTCACAAGTTGATGAATTGCGTCAAGTTTGATCTGAGACATCAGCTTAAGCTGATATTATTACATTGCCAATAATAATAATAATATGTATATTAATAAATGAAACAAACTCAGGTAAATAACATGGGAGCTAGTTCTTTATCTTTAGGTCTGTGAAAACCATCTAATTTATTTTCAAGGATCGTTGCACATGTTTCAAAAATAACTTTCTCAGTGAATTGATTATCTTTTACTAGGCCTATCTAGATGTCTTTGTAAATACATCAACAAAATCCTTTTTTTCCGTCATGAAGATGCCTTTTCTGGCCTGTTCTCAATTGTTTTTTGTTTTTGTTTTTTGTTGTTTTTTCCTCAATTTCTTCTTGCTTTATTAGCCAGTGTTTTATTTAATTTGTTTGTTTTGCTTTTAATCAAAATAATGTAGGATATAAAAACTGCATATACTATTTTCATATACAGTAAGTCTTGCTAATTAGCTATATGATTATACAGTGTTTTTCCAATGCTAGTGATCATCTTTCTGTTTTTTTTCATGTTGAACCCTGTTACCATGATTTTGTAACCATGATAGTAAACAACTGATCATTGAAAATATGTAGAAATATCAATTTATTCAAACTAAGAAGCACCTTCTGATAAATTGAGCAATTTATAAACTGTAAAAAATGTCAACCCTGTCATAACTACATTCCAGGATATCTTAAAATGTATTGTTTTAGTTTGTAATGGCATAATAAGCAAAGTGTTTGTCTGACAGTGTTTAAATTGCCATCAGTTCACATAATGACCCATAAACCTTCTTCAGCTCTGTGTTGATCATCATGTTGCATCGCATCATGCATTTCATTGGTTTAGCGGCTGCAAACACACGAGATGACATAATGTCGATACCAATGATTGATGGCTGCTTACTACAGGCTTAGTGACAATTTCCAAATAATATTTTTAGCTACGTATCCCCCAAACACCACATTTCTTAACAAGCACATGACAGCTATCATTCCCTGTCGTCTCTCGCTCGAAGGCATCTGGTAATGCAAACAACAAACGACGCGTTTATCCTGTCGACATGATGTGCTCACACTGTCTGACTGGGAACCTTTGTTATATTAGACTAACAACGCCTTTATAACAGCTTATTAAATCACTTCGTCCACCGGTCAGAAAGCATCGCGCTTGAAACACAAAATGCAAGTCACAGCGATGGCGACAGCTTACAAAAACGAGTCCATTACCTGAGAAACTGATCCTGTGCAAACCCGCAGGCTTGTCTGTTTCTGGAAGAAAGCAGGAAGAAAAGGAAAGGTTGTGCGAGTCGATTATCTCTATGAAGATGATGGGGTGTGTGTGGGACACATGGGTGTCACTTGACGGTGCCTTGGCATCTTTTGATATGCGCGCGCATGGTAATTAATAGGAACTAAGATATTTCTAAACGCATAGGGATACAATAGAGCCAAACGATATTGTTATTTTAGTGACTTACTTATGTTAACGTGTCTGTTATATTTTTATGAAAAATCCAAAATGAAACACTAACATTACATTTAATGGTTAAAGTTTTTTGTGTGTGTGTGTAAGACAGTGATTTTTTAGCAGACACCAAACAACATTATGACACACAGGTCGCATTACTGGTAATTACCATGTAGATGAGAATACACAATGTTCAGATTAGCCAAATGTAATGATCATCTACAAAAGATGACAGTAAGGGTCCATAAATAGTCAAAGCAAACCGGTATGGGGTGAAGTCTGTGAACAGATATGTGTAAGTGGACACACATTAGGACCATTAATGAGGAGCAAAGATGAACAAGCCTATCAATCGGGTCTCTATGCATAAATCTTCAAGAATTTTTTTTTTTTCGCAGAAGTGGCCAGGGTGGGATGTACAGGTCATTGGTGGCAGCTGACATTATGACTACTAAGTATTATACAAAACACTAAAATAATATAGAAACGTGTTACTTAACTATATCTATATTCCAACAACCAAAGAAGCACTGCTAAGACAAGAAGTGCTTCAAAACTGGAACCAAATACAACACTGAAGGAGCTATGACTTAATCGATAGTAAATGATATCAAGAGCACTCCAGAAAGCTGATCAGTACTATATGAGTGTGATAAGAAAATAAATAAAATAAACATTTCTAAAATAACTCAAGAAGATTTCCAGTTTGACAGTGAACCATCAAAAAATGGAAATAACAAATGAGATCAGAAATTTACTTTGTCCAAAATATCAAGATTATTGTAGCTGAAGAGATTTTTGAACTTTTGGAAATAATACAAACACTGGTTAAAAACAAACAGGGGGGGGGGGGGGGGGGGGGGAGAATTACATTAAATTAAATTAAGGGAAGCTGCCACTTGAAATGTACAATATCAATACAAATTTAAAGTGTGTGTGTCCTGGTAAACTCTACATTATGTGCTCTACATTATGTACATTATGTGTAACACAAAGTTGGCAATATCCAAAATCCTTGTCTTTGTGGGGACATTTTTGGTCCCCATGAGGAAAACAGCTTGTAAATCATGTGATGTCCGGTTTAGGAGAATAGGGTTAGTGTGGGGGGACAGAATAGGCCTACAGTTTGTACAGTATAAAAACCATTATGTCTATGGAGTCCCCATAAAACATGAAAACACAACGTGTGTGTGTGTGTGTGTGTGTGTGTGTGTGTGTGTGTGTGTGTGTGTGTGTGTGTGTGTGTGTGTGTGTGTGTGTGTGTGTGTGTGTGTGTGTGTGTGTGTGTGTGTGTGTGTGTGTGTGTGTGTGTGTGTGTGTGTGTGTGTGTGTGTGTGTGTGTGTGTGTGTGTGTGTGTGTGTGTGTGTGTGTGTGTGTGAACGTACACATCTGTGTAGCCTATATTTGTTAGATTACTTACATATTGATATTGATTTTGGATGATTTTGGACAAAGTATCTGATCTCATTTGATAACATATTTACATTTTTTGATGGTTCACTCTCAAGCTTTCTGGAACATTTATTATGTTATCTTAAGAAAGTATTGGTTTCGTGTCTGTGGGTTTTTTATTATTATTATTTTTATTTAATTTTTTTGCATAAAATGGGTCCTAACAAGTGAACGCTATGTAATGTTTGTGCGTTGAAATAAACAGCAGAGGGCAGTATACAATCCTTGTCCTTATGTTCCAGTGCCTGCAATAAGGACTTTGCAGTAAATCTCTTAAAGAATGCTGACTCATGACTATAAATGTTATACATCAGATATCAGCCAGTAAAAAGCCATACTAATACAAACCACTAAACCCCGTGAGAAGATTGAATTTCATCTGCAGTGGATAAGCATTTCACACAGTCATTTGCATGTGTCAGTCATTCATTTATGGAAAATAATCTTTGGATCATATATCGTGTGTGAATTACAAAACTTAAATCTTAAGATTAATAATGACATTAAAGTTACAGTAGCGAGAATTGGCATATTTGTTCCTTTGTTTTGTTTTTCTAATACTAAACAGCTGCTGGACTAAAGACCAGGATATATTTCAATTACTCAAAAAACACTGACGAGCATAACACTCGTCTCGTTGTGTTACAAGTTGTCATCACGATAAAGCATATGATGCTCTGTAAGGATTGTGTGGCATTTGATTGCCTCCTGACACAAATCAAATGAACAAACCTTGACTCAATAACATCAATTTACTCTGGATTAAATCCGGTTTTCTTTTGCAGTCATTTTCAGAGAAGCGTAAACAACTCTTTCTCCCAGGTGTCTCAGAATACAGTATTGATAGGATAGCAAAGTTGTCATGATGAAATGTAGGCATTTGTTGGCAGCCGTTATCCAATAGCAGGCCGTGTTTTCCGAGCCACTCTCCCCGCTCCTCCTCTTATCCCGCCCCCTGAGTGGGCTGGAGGCTGCAGTTGTCATGGAAATGCAAGAACTCCCTCAGCTCCAGATCCGGTTACCATGGAAATGCCGCTCGGAGATGCTGCGATAGGTCCTCAGGAGAAGCGGGATATTATTCAGCACCCTGGACAGCAGCGCTGTGTCGGTCCTCCTTTCAGCCAGACGCGACACTACATTCTCATTGTGGTCGGAGAAATTTCAACAGATCACCAGCTAGAGTCAGTGAAAGAACACATTAAACGGGGTGAGTCGACAACTTTTAGGTTTTCTACTACCTATGGGTCAGCATGAAGAGTTCAGTAGTCACGCATAGACCATTGCACACTTTATTTAATGCAGAACCGCATGAACAGCTGGTAATAACTGAGCATCCACTGTAAAAACTAAATAAATTGAGATTATTAACGGTTAAAGAATGTAAAAATTCTATGGTAAAAAGCTGTTAACTGGTTAACAGTAAGTTTCCTTATATCCACCATATCCTTATATCCACTATATACAGTGAATAGATCTAACTTACATTTAATGTCATTTTACAGTAAAATACTGTTAAATTAGCAGTTTGTTGTATAATTTGCAAAAATGTATAATTTGTAAATTGACATTCCCTGACACATTGACAAAGCTCTTCATAATTTGGCTCCTATCTAGCTCTCAGATCTTCTTCATTTTTGTACTCCTTCACTTTCGTTAAGATCATCCTCAGCAGAATTATTGGCTGTTCCAAATTTTACATTTGGTGGCAGGGCTTTCAGTTGTGCAGCGCCAAAATTATGGAATTTTTTACCATTGCACATTCGCCAGTTGGATTCAATTTCCCTTTTTAAAACTCAGATTAAAACGTATCCGTTTAGAATAGCTTTTAGTGATTTGTATGTTTGATCTGTTTGTCTGTCTTTTTGCATAGCTTTGTATTTTACTGATTTACTTTTATGTTGTATGGTGTCCTTGAGTGCTTTGAAAGGCGCCTATAAATAAAAGGTATTTCTTCAAAGTTTTTTTTTATCTTATCAGTATTGTACAATATGGTTTAATGTTACATCTAATGTTGTTAAACTGATGTTTATTGCATTATTTTGGTGTGTTGTGCTACTATGATGCTGTTCACTGTGACACTATTAGCACTTCCTCATCTTATGGAAAAGGTGCTTGTGATTAACATTGATTCATCATGTGACATTTTTATCATCACCACCTGTTTTTGGTGGTTTCAGTGTATTACAAACGTACAAAACAGACATTAGTACTTAAAAAAGGAACATTATATCAGTTAATGACATACCTTAAATTTAGGTCAGATCTGTACAACCTTATTCTTTACAATAAATGTACAAATCTTGCTACCATATTTTTACGATACATTTCTGGCAACCACAGCTGCTGTTTTTTTACAGTAAATTTCACAGATTTGTTTTACAATGTGCATGTATGCATATCAGATGATATCATTATGTATTTTTTAGAAGTTATATCAATGATAAATTTGAAATCTCTGTATAATATTGGATATTAAGGATTGTAGATATTTTATCAGTGTTCTGTTGATTTAATAAATGTGCATCTAACAGGGATTCTGTCGTGGGATATTGATTTGACCATCTGTGACTTGAACAAGGAACTGAAGCTCTTTGAAGCAAGACACTCTGCCCAGTTCTCGTCAGAGGTGAAAGGTCAGTTATTAAAGTTTCAGAAAGATGATGTATGATATATTTTTTGGGGGGGGGTTCTAAAAATGAATTTTATTATTTAACAAACAGTGTGTAATGTCTGATAGCCATGTTATTTTTTTTAAGCTTTTTTTTTAAATCATACAAAACCGAATATTTTTAAGAAGCCTTTGATGTTGTGAGATTCAGATTCTGTTTGCTCTGCCAGAATCACAGTATTTGTTAAAGCAGGAAGCTTCCTGACATTTGACAGAGCATAGATTATGAGAAGGTGAGTGTGAAACAACAGTTATGTGAAATCACATGAGAAAGATTAGATTGCATTGATGTAAGGCCCTGCCAAACCCACCGGAGCTCTCTCAGCCAATGAAATGGCTGCATTCTGTTAATGCGCATTGTTGGAGTGCGTTTGTTTATTGCACCTCGTTTAATTCCCTCATAAATATTCTACTTTCAAGTCAGTGTGGCTCTGTTTGCAGGATCGACATTTGTATGGTGTGAATAGTTCAGCAGAGTACATGCATTTTGGAGTGTGTGGTGGATGTTTTTTGCCCATGGTATCTGTTCTTGTGCTTCAAGGATATTCATAATTCATAATTAAGCAAGACTGAGATCCGCATGTCAGCAGTTAGTTTGTATATCTCTTCTCCGCCAATGAATATTGTTCCACTAGAATCGAAAGCATCAAGCTTTGCAGAGACACATTATAGCGACACTCCCAGTCCCAGGACTGAACTTGACAGTTTCACTTTAAATATATGCTCAACTTGTATATTTTATTACAAGCTCTAAGTACGAAGAATAATAAATGATAGGCTGATAATATTTGGACTTGAGTTATAAAAATATATATTTAAAAAAAAACATAAACATTATGTATCTATTATAAAACACATAACGTTTGTTATTTTCTGTCTGTCTGTATCTAAAGTGTTGGCATTTCTGAGCAGCACAGCTGATAACATCATGCTATGCTGCACACTGCAACCATCAGCAGATATGAAGCTAAAGAGGATAAAGCATTAAATCTAAATTTACTTCCTCTGCGACGTGGCATCCCAGCACCCACACGCATACTTGCAAGCACATGATTGCATGGTCACTCTTATCACTCCTTGTTTTGTCACCTAATATTTTCCTTGTCTTTCTTAATCTCTCCATTCTGAGATGATGTATGTCATGGCTGCAATCTAAATTCTCTGTTAACCGGCCTCCAACCATATGGTTCCTCAAATGAGACTGCTGACTCGCTATCTATCGCTGCATGAATTAATCATCAGTCCCTCCTTCTTTATGTATTGATGATGATATCTTAAATAATATATCTTCCAAATGATTTCCTCCTCTTTCTGTTCACTAGAGAAGCAGTCCTTGCGAGTCCCTATCAGTGTATAGTGAAGTCTATAATGGGCTTATGGGTGTAGATCAGAGTGCTTGCACGTGGGATGATTTAACCATTTCAGGACCATGCTGAGGTTTAAATGCAAGAGAATCTGGGTATTGTGAGCTGTCTTTTATCCACCTGCATCAAATAAGGTGGGGAAAAAAGAAAAGAGTTTAAGAACTGTAGGAAACTCAGAATCGAAGACCAGGAGACTCGGTTGTATCTTCAGCAGGATTCTTTATTGAGAACGAGCTCCATGTTGGAAGCTGCAGTCATCAAGTCTGTACATTGTATTTTATAGGCTTTTGGTGGGCAGTCCTTAAAGGTGTGGTCCTTACACACAGCCTTCCACTAAAACAAAAGCATCTAAAGACAATACAGAAACTTACCCCTGGCTATGAGCTAATACTATTCAGAGATGACATCTTTAGATCAAAGGAATAAAAGAGAAGGATACACCCAACCTTAGAAGTGACCACTAAAACAAAAACATCTGAAGACAAATACAGAAAATTACCCCTGGTCGTGAAACTCATGCAGATATCTCAAAGAATTCAAACAACAGGTTCAACGGGTTTCACAACATTATTAAAGGATTTGAGCACCATCTGGTTACAAGAACTAAGATGAAATCAATATCACTTATAGTTGACTCCCATCAAAGTAGAGAGAACTTGGTTAGAAGAGAAGACACAAATGGTTAATTGTTAGTGTCTTTTAAAATGATATTCCCACAGAACCATAACATGCTTGATATTGTTCAAGGGCTAATGCTGCTGTACTCAAAGAGTGCTGTTAAAGTTACTAAAACCATACAACAAATGTTATGCTTGTCCCTAGTTTCACAGACAAGGCTTAAGCCAGTCTCACACTAAAATGCATGTTTGAGCTGCTTTAACTGAAAGCAACTTGCACTGAGATATCTTAAAATATGTCAGTGCCATTGTTTTCTCTCAAGATGCACACCAGTAATGTTTATAAAAGCTACTTAAATTCCCTAATTGAACTAATGCCTAATCCTGGCTTAATCTAAACCCTGTCTGTGAAACTGGGCCTTGATAAAATAAAATAAAAAATAAATAAAAAAACTATATAGACATTTTTTAAATTAATAAAAATGGCAAAATTAAATTACTAAAACTTTAATTAAAATTAACATGCGAAATACAAAAATAAAAGAGCAGTTTCAAATGTTGCATCTCAATGATGCTAAAATAACACTGCTGATAAAATAAATGTTACTAACAGTGGCCTATTAAGTTATTGTTAAGACAACCTTTGTTTTAATGATTTCCCCAAGCCCTGTGAGGGGGGAAAGCTATTCTGCTGTGTGCACTCAAGTGAAAGATGCAATTAGCAGTCTGAATAAGGGCAGGACATAAAGTGATATAATGCTCCACCACTACTGAGGGACAAAAATGCTCTGAAGCCAGAAAGGCTTTTTCTCACTCTCAAGGGCAGACTTTGTAGAGAGCCAGCAAAGTGCCAATCCACTGATCTCTTTGGTCCGTCAACTTCAAAAGACCAGTTCAAACAGTATTTGGGACCAAGGAAACTTAGTGGGGCCAAATACTGTTTGAACTTGGGCGTTAGAGCAGAGGTGAATGAATCAGTGTTGCTACAAGTCTGAATGAACTAAGCACACTGAGAAAGCTCTCCCACATGTGGGGTACAGGGATCAGCACTGTCATTTTTGTATTATTTATTAGGGCTGGGTAAAAAAACATTGATTTCTCGATTTTAACCGATTCTCAAATTCTTAAATAGGCTAGTCATCCTGTTTTCAGTCGATGAATGAATGGAACATTGTAGAGCGCATCCCATCCAATAAATAGCAGTAATTTTTGTGCTTTGATATGAAACAAAGTCTCAGATTTCAAATTACGTCCATTTTCATTAAATAATTGAATGAGATCAAACATGTGTAAGTTGCTAAGAGTGGTTGCTAGGGTGTTGTGTGATACATAGATCCATTGGGTGATGCTGTAAAACACAGCTATTGACCAATCAGAATCAAGGATTGGAGCTAACCGTTTTATAATATTTATTAATATTTTGAATTAGCTTTTATTTTTATATTCATTTTTATATTCATTTTTTGGGTCATTGTGTTTCTGTTTTTTTTATATAGCCTACATATTTTTCTATTTAGCTTTAACTTAGTTTTATTTCAGTTTTGTTTGTCATCATTTTAGTACTTTAATTTAAACTTATTTCAAACTTCCAACATTTTTTACTTTTTTTGTTTGGGATTTTTAGGTTTAGGTTTTTCGTCTAATATTTTTATTTTGTTCTATTTGAGGTTTATTTCAGCAAAAACAACACTGGGAAATGGAGCATAAACGATGATGTTTAGGCTATCTCATCTGTGATTTCCGACAGGCTGAACAAATCAGGTCATTTTTTTCACATTGTTGACTGGGTCATTTATTTTCCTTCCTGAAGAACCTGAACTAAACATCAAACAAAGCGTATTTGATGCCGTACATGATAACTTTTGACAGAAAACCACACTGAAGTACAAAAGAGGACTGTCTTCTTTTGAAAGCTTTCAGCTAGGTATTCTGTAGGCTACATTGATGGTAAACGGAAGGTAGTTTAGATTGTAAATCTGGCTCATTCATATGTGATTCAGTGAATTTCTATGACAGAACCCCTGCCTCCATTCAGTAACAGAGTTTGATCTGGTCCAGAAGTGGACTGACCCTGTGAACTACTCCTGTCTACTACTATTACCTCTAATTGGTCACAGGCAAAAGCTGCAGCTTTTTCATTAGAGAGTCTTGAAAACAAGATGTTCTTTGTTTTTACATGCGGGTCTGCCTTTTTTGACAGTGACAAGTCATTGTCTTTGTAAGCTGTAGATTTTTCTGCTAGTGCACACAGCGAAACTAACTTCTAACAATAATGAATTCCCATATCGATAACTGGGTTACAAGGTGGATATTACATCCAGTTATCTCACAAACCATAAAAAGTGTGCCCATCCCACAGTTGCTTTACAAAAATACTACTGAAAAAATGAAAAAACTGTTGCACCCAAAAGCACTTCATTTAGTGTTTCACCACCCACACGACGTTTCAAGGGTTTAATTTCTCCCATACATTCCATTATTCCATAGATGCTTATCATAATATATCTAAAAAAATATGAAAATGTTTTTCATTGTAGTATGTGTCAGTGGGGAGATGTATCAGTCCATGTCCCGCCACCATATGTGCAGACAGACTTGCTGGTTTTGTTTGCGGTGCATTTGAGACAGAAACTGAAAGGGAGACGTGTGAATAAACTCTTTCAGTAATGAGATCAGGGGAGCAGCTCCTCTTCTCACTCCACACAGAAGCGCTCCCTCCACTTCACCTTGTGCTCTGACATGTGCCAGTCACTCTCCTGCTCTGTTCTGTACAAAAATGGCTTGCTTTGTTTTAGCCAGCAGTGGAAGATGATGGATGAGGACTGAGCATGCTCGGTTCGGATGGGCTGCCACTCCTGCAGCTGTGCTTGGAATACTGATCAGGATGTGAGTGCAGTGTCATCATGGCTGACTGCTTGGAAATGTCAGAGCACAAAACCAAATGACTTTTAGTTAATGCAAGGTGTTAAGCACATGAATAAGAGCAGTTCTGACTGTTCTTTTATTTATATGGGAAGAAAATGCATCCTAATAGATGCATGAATAAAAATATGCCATAGATAGATAGATAGATAGATAGATGGATGGATGGATGGATGGATGGATGGATGGATGGATGGATGGATGGATGGATGGATGGATGGATGGATGGATGGATGGATGGATGAGGTATTTTTAGACTAATTCAGATGGTTATTAGACAAAAGATAGGGGTGAATCTCAATTGCAAAAAGTCTTCCAATCACTTGAATTCACCTATATTTATATGTATATATACATATATATTTATATGTGACCCTGGATCACAAAACCAGTCACAAGTAGCACAGGTATATTTGTGGCAATAGCCAACAATACATTGTATGGGTCAAAATTATTGATTTTTCTTTTATGCCAAAAATCATTAGGATATTAAGTAAAGATCATGTTACATGAAGATATTTTGTACATTTCCTACCGTAAATATATAAGACATTTATTTTTGTGAGTGAATGCAGCACAATCGAGAACATAAATGGACAATTTTAAAGGCGATTTTCTCAGATTCCAGATTTTCAAATAGTTGTATCTCAGCCAAATAGTATCCTATCTTAACAAACCATACATCAATGGAAAGCTTATTTATTCAGATGATGCATATATCTCAATTTCAAAAAAATTGGCCATGGTTTTGTGGTCCAGGCTCACATTTGTATTATACATATAAATACTTATGTACTTATATATACTTATCATGTATATAATATATGTATATATAATATATATTTATATATATATAAATGATAAAATTACTGCATTGACTTTGAAATAAATATTATGATGAAAGTGCAATCTAGAATTCCCATATGTGTTGCTATTCCCATATGTGCTGTTGCCACCTGAAACTTCAGCCAGGGATTTTACAACCGACACAGATGGATGGGTCCTTGAACAATCATTAGAGATCCCTTTACCTCCCCAGAGGCAGCAGGGAGGAGGCTGGAATGGTCACCATGGCCCCAGCTGTCTCGGGCATTGTTCAATTCATTTAGATTTTTCAGCAATACGCCGCACGTTAATGACTCCGACCACAGCTCGCTGCTGTAATAGCCCTTATGTTTAGCACGTTTGGTTGTAAAAGCCTCCAAATGTGCAGTTGGGACTTAATTGCATGAGTTTCTATGTGATGCTCAGAGCATAATTAAATCAATAAACAGAGGAAATTGACAGGGTGGAGAAAATGAGTGATGAGTCTGTCATCAGAGGAGCAACTGCAACTCACTCTGATAGAAGACGAGGAGACGCCATTCTCAAACCTAATTCAATAGCTTTTACATTTGTTTATGAAAATGTCATCTTATTATATTATATCTAATGAGAGTTTAAATGTTATTTCTGAAGCTATTTATACCATAATTTCTCTTTATCTACTGTATATGTAGAGGATTTAATTTCGAGATAAAATGCTAAAAAGTGCTAAATCTAATCTTGGGAGACTATACACCATTGAGCATGGAGCTGGTTTTTCACAAACAGCCCTGAAACTTGAACTGTTAAGTGAAGTGTTGATTTGTGATTATCTCACCTCAACGTTAGCACGGGAAATGCAAATCTTGTCTTAGACAGAAGTGTAAAAGTATAAATCTCTCCACTTATGAAGCCGAAGCAGAGAGGGCTTTTACATTGGTCTGGTGTGTTGATTAATAATTCAGGATGGGCTATTGATTCTGCTCTTTTATACCCCTGCAGTCTGCACATGAACACTGAACGTCAGCATGCTTCTCGTGCTCAGGCGACTTCAGTCTGCTCGGTGGTGACATTGATTGCAGGGCTGGATCTTGCACCACACACACCACAGTGAAACCTGAGCCCACGCCCAGGTCTTAGCAAAACTGGGGGGGTTATTGTTGTAGTAAGCAAAACCATGATTCCCCACTGCAAGGGTGTAGTACAGCATTAAAATAGAGTCTGTAAAGAATCTTGACAATAGGAAGACATTTGACGTGCTTACAGAAGCAGGATAAATCAAGCTTTCCATCTACATTTTTCTGCAGCAAAATTCTACAGAAGAGGCTTTAACTCTGTGGTAATGTGCTAATGCATCACCAGTTTTGCAAGAGCAAGCTTTTATCTTGGGACTGTATTGAATGGATGAAATAACTGAGATAATTCAAGAGATGGACACAGGCTGTCTAGCAGCAAGGGTGCGGCAGCCAGGCTGCTGCTTTGAACAGTTGCTTAGGATATGTCTGGAAGTGTCTATTTATAATCTTGTAATAGCATCAATTTAAATTTGATTTAACAAATGCAAACCCTTTTTGTAGCAGCTAGACGCGTTCATCACCTCCGGCTATTAAAAACTCAATCCCTCTATTAAAACCATCTTTCAAATGGAATTAGCTAAATCATGATTTTTTCCTCATTTATATTTTGTTTTTGTTTTTAGCACAGTATGAATATTACTATAATCTCCAGGTTGGACAGTGTCCTCACACTCCTACTGTAAACACAATTCTGCGCTGGCTCACTGTCAGAGAGGTGGTCAGAGTCAGGCAGACTGTCTGCGAGAGAATGCTGATGGAGTGCAGTTAACGGGACAGGTTTTGGCAGTCTTGCCCTGCAGCTGTCGGTCTGGGATCAGCTGTACATAAACTGCTAAATGGCCCATCCTTGTCATTCTTGACAATTATAGGCTGAAAAATATTGTTATAGAATATATCAACAAAAAAAAAATCACATGGTATGCAAAGCTATAGAGCTAAAATCTTGAAAGTGATTTATAAGACGGGAGGAAAAAATGTCAGATTTTAACGTGTAAACTCCTATAGTCTCGAGAGAGATTTCGGATTGTGTTTTGATCTTCAAGATGACCAAGACTCCAGTTTTTTGTTTATTATTATTATTATTATTACTGTATTGAACAGGTAGCAAAATGTAATAAGCCAACACTAGAATAACGGCAGTAAATTGAATTAAGAGTGGTGAATCTTTGTAATAATAATACATTTTATTATAGAGAGCTTTTCAGGGTACTCAGAGATGCTTAAATTGTTGTTACTTAACTGACCAGTCTTGGGATGGGTCATGGTAAAGGTATTTCATGATGCTAAATATTTATTGGACGTAAAGGGTGAATACAGGTAAAGTGGAACGCCTTGAAGTGCTTTCTTAAACTCAGAACCCATTTTTTTTTACCTGTTATTAGCAAATTGGGCTCCTTTTACCTCAGTTCACTGTAAATGTATAAATGTCATATAAGTGATTCTATAATTGGAGATACATTTTGCATTTCAAAAAGGTAAGAAAACCAAAAACTGTTCGCTAACAGAAATTATTTCCAGTATCTCCAGTAAAACATTCAATTTTAATAATTTGGTTAGTGCTTGCCAAACACAAGTTACTTCCAGACTACTGTCAACATTGTTACTCTACCTTGGTAACAGGGTTTGACGATAACAGAATTGAACTTTTTAGCCAAAAACTCCACTTGTTAGCATAAATGCTAAGAGCACATAGCACTAATGAAATCATGATTAAAAGACGTTTAAACAACCCACTGTGTGATCAGTGATACATTCTGTTTTCCTTTTGAAATTGTGGTAACAATTTTAAGGTTTTACAAAATAACTCTTGGTGTAAGGTTTAACCTTTTTAGATTAAAATATTTTCTCAGAGAGAGAGAGAGAGAGCACACATACCTTTCATGGCTTCAGATCTTATCAGAGAGGGAAAGTGGCAATTTCCTGAATCTTACATAGTTGTGGGAGATAATTCCACTAATTTAAAGGCAAAGTATGGTACGGTAACAGAATTGACCCACGATTTATGGCCACACATTTAAGATAAAAGTTATTTTTAAACAATTTAATGTTGAAGAATTAGGAAAATTACTATATAGGGCTTTTATAAATAAAATAAATGAAATATTACCTAAAGTAAAATTAAATATTTTTATTACACAATGATACATGATGGATAAAAATACACTGACTAATTCGGATAACAAGATATCATGATTTGATATTGTTATGGCCTGTAACATCTTGTGATCCATGACAATGAGTAAATAAAGTAATTAAAAATATAACTATTTGAAAAAGCAGAAAAAATGTATCTGCAATTATAGAATCACCCACATATATACAAGGTCGAATTAAAGCGGCATAAAAAAGTATCACGTAAATGTGATCACATTTCTTATTCTTCAAGTGTCATCAAGTGCATACTGGCTCATAGGCCACACCCACACTCTCTCGCGCACTCGCGTGTCTGTGTGCGCGCTCTCGACGTACGATACGCACAGCTCAGCATCAGCAACGGTAGGTCTAATCTGTCATATAATTCTGCAGATGTTTGATTATTGGCTTATATGGTTCAAATATCTTGATCTCTGACCGATGTTATTCATTCATGAAATGTGCAGTATTGCTGATCTAGTAGGCTATCGTGTCAACCGCTTACACTGACTGTCTAGGTCTGTATCGCTTTTGGCTTGTTCACGGATTTATCTAAAGGTCGCAGAAACCCAAGCTGTTGTAAAGCGTGTAACGTACGATTATGCCATCAGTGATAGTGCATGGAAGTAGTACAGGATCGCACTGTACGAGGAATCTAAGATGCTAAGGTGATAAGCAAAAATCTTCGACTGCATTTGGGAAATATTTGAGCTAGAATATGTGGGAGAAAATTACATTTTATTTATTATTTGTTTCCTTACTTTTGCTAGATTTGTTTTCTATTTTAGCCCGTTTTCTCAAGCCGCTACAGTTGCGGAATTTACATTTTGCTAACATTAACGAATCCGGATTTTGTCAGAAATCGCCACAAAAAAATGCTATTTTGTGGAAACACATTATTATTTCACCGTGACCTAGATCTTAATTGTGATTCTGATTATTATGGGATGCAGCAGGGCATCTGAGGAATCTGTTACTGTAGCGCGCGCGCGCTCGAGTACGCGTCACCGCGTGAGATAAAAAAAAAAGTGCGCCGATTCCACAGGCCAGACATAAATCTCATAGATTAGTTAATTAGGAATCTCTGTGAAGCAGAACCAGAGTGATGGACTGAGATATTTGCTCGTTGTAAACAATTTCATCTTAAAGGAATAATTCACCTTGAAAAACCAGTCATCATTTACTCTTGCTTAGACTGCTATAGTGTTTCAAGAGCGGATTACTGTGGAACACATACGGAAACAAAGATCATCTCTGGGAAAACATTAGCATCTTTTTATTTTATTTTTTTTATAGAAGAAAGTCATAGAGGTTTGGACCAGGATGAGTAAATGATGACAGAATAGGCCTAGTCATTTCATATGGACACACCTATTTGTTATGTGAAATGGTTATAAAAATATTGTCTTAAGTATTCATCTTGTTTGATATGCTCATGTCAGTTGAGCTGATACAGATAAGTGCTTCTTGTGTTTAGAACGGCAGTGATTGAAACATATTTGCAACTTGTGGTGATCTCTGATGTGGATTGTTTAAAAAAGCTATCAGCCATTTGCTTCGGTGAGGTATCAGATGTATTGATGGAAGGAGAGAAGGATTTTACCTCAGCACCATTCTGGCCCCGTTTCAAATGACTGTTTGTGTGTGTGTGGCCTGATAAACCCTACATTATGGGGACAAAATCCTTGTCCTTGCGGGGACATTTTTTGGTCCCCATGAGGAAAACAGTGATGTTTTTTTGTGAAAAATGTAAAAATGCAGAAAGTTTTGTGTGATGGGTAGGTTTAGGGGCAGGATTAGTGTAAGGGGATAGAATATACAGTTACAATATAAAAATCATTATGTCTATGGAAAGTCCCCATTAAACATGTAAACACAACGTGTGTGTGTGTGTGTGTGTGTGTGTGTGTGTGTGTGTGTGTGTGTGTGTGTGTGTGTGTGTGTGTGTGTTTGTTTACCAGTCCTTTACACCTGTGTTATCATTATTGTTCAAAGAGCATGGCATGACCAAAAGCACAAGCACTGTTTTTTGTCCCTGGTCATTAATCCTCGAAAGCGATTATGGATGCAAATTATTTTTGTATCATTTTAAATGGGGCCTTGAAGCTTTCAGTTTATTTGCATGTAACAAATCTTTTCCAGAATGGCCACTTTAAGGCCAGTGCCCCTCTGTGCTTTGTACAATTTATCCCTTTTAGTCATTTATTGCATTTAAATGAGCCATTTGTATTAAGTCAACTCATATTCCGCATTCATTCGCTCCAACTGTTTACAGAATAATGGGGTCCATTACACTGCAAGAGCACATATGAATGAGAGCTCAACACTTGTCTTGCTTTTCTATAAGGGGACTCTGTCTCCCTTGCTTGCTAACAAGTATTTGATCGAGATAAACTTGTTGCAGTGGTTTCAAAGGCCAGTTCCAATGTAGTGCTCAGAATTTCACTGCTATAAGATTAAGTGGCTTTAATAAGATTGCAGCTGCTTATTGAATCACTACCCCTAGATAAAGGTTTAAAAAGTGTTACACACCTCCTCTCTCTCTCTCTCTCTCTTCTTGTCTCTTCGTATCACACACAGTGTGCTTCAGAGACAGCTGAACAGCGATCAAGGACAGGGCAATGAGATAACATTGGCTCAACAAATGTAATACTTCTCTCATACAGAAGTTTAACTGTTATCTCTGTTGTGTTCAAGGACTTGACATGATTAAAATAGTCATGATCCAACAACAGCTGAACATTTTTAAAATGTAAAAACTTTTGATTCACTTAAATGATAATGAAGTGTTGAAACATTCAGCCACGAGGCGATCACATTTACACCTCATTTTCCCCGATGAGTGAAGAGCCAGTCTTGCAAGTATAGTTGCAAATATAGTCAGGAGCAACTTCTATCTGGTGGAAAAGCTAAATTAGACCTCAGAATGTCGCTCATATTGCCATATCTACTTTGAAATGATGATCTTTTTACACAAAAGCATGTGTCACTGTTCCAAAATGAGCTCATTTGTGATTTAGGAATAAAGATTTTGGAGGCATCAAAGGCAGATATTAAGGGTGACTTTAAAACTCTTTAAGCCTGTGAGGCAATCAGTCAGTTCCACTCATTTCTTGCTGGTGAAAGCGTGTCAGTCGCCTGGATAACTTGCGCTTATCATTTAATCCTAAAAGCCAAAATTGCTTGTGAAGCTTAAAAGGCACAGAGTAAAGATCTTCTCTGGATTGTTGTCAAATCTGCATTTGACTTTTACCAAATTAGTCTTAGCAAGTGTAAAATACATCTGACCCCATTTGTCTGTGTTTTACATTCTCAGTTGAGTGACACTGAATTAGCTAATTTTAGAAACCATCTGCTGAGCTGCTAAATATTACTGTAACTGTGTACAAGATTCAAGTGAATATAAATCACTTATGAAAATAAGTTGTTCTAAAATAATATTTTATATATGTATATATTAACCACGGGCAATTTATTTATTGTCTGGTACTGAAATAACAGAATTTCATATCATCCAGATCATAATAAACAGAGCATATGTCCAGTGCCTGATTATTTGACTATTCTTAACCTTATTAGTGCAAGCCGATAACTCACAGAATAACCCATGCTGGCTAACTGTTTGTGGAAAGAGCTTAATTGAATTGTTTACTTCACAACAAATTTGTTCCATTTATTATTAACTTACAAATTAGATCATTTCAATGTAAATGAAATAAACAGATTCCTAAATAAAGATCTATCTTTGGAATAATGTTCTTATACTGTAAAAGCACAAAACACTTCTACATCCTGACATGAATTAGAGTAGAATTTACAAATGCATTTCTTCAGAATGGTAGTAAGGTGAAGTTGTGTGTATGCTCAATGTCACAGGAGACCATGCAGCCTGATTTAGCTGCTCATAATGTTATCTGTTCTCCATCTCAAAGCGAAAGCACATCTGAAGGTCATGTTGACAGCTGTCCCAAAGCATCTTATTGGTTCTGAAGGAAAGGATGTCATAATGATGTCAAAATGTCTTGAAAGTCAAATTTCAACCTAGCAAATAAAGGACCAGAATTATTTGGAGTTTAATATAACAAGCTACAATTCCTTAAAAGGTTTCCATTTTCAGATAAATATTGAAAATGAAATGATGCTGTTAGAGTCTGAAGGTTAAACTGGGTTAGCACTATTTTTAGTCCACTGCTACCATCCAGAGTCCATTGTGTGATCTGCCAGAAAATCTGATCCACACTCTTACATTAATTTTTCGATCAGACAAAATTTCTTTTTTATTGTGTGGGAGTTTGTTCAGACATGCTTTAAAATGTACATTTATCATAGCCTTTATTTTAATTTTTTTATTCGGTCATTAATTACTCAACCTCATGTCATTCCAAACCCGTAAGACTTTCATTCATCTTCGGAACACAAATGAAGATCTTTTTGATGAAATCTAAGAGCTTTCTGTCCCTCCATTGACAGCTACACAACTACCACTTTGACGCTTCAAAAAGTTCATAAAGACATTGTAAAACTAATCCATATGAATGAAAGTTCAAATTGTTTAAAGAGACGCAATCAATTTATGATGAACAGATTGAATTTAGGCTTTTATTCATATATAAACATTGATCAGCGAACAAACAGAAGATCAACCGAACCTGCTTGACATGTGATGACAAACCTCTTGCTGAAGCTCAAACGTGCTGCGTAACACAAGAATGAACCTCATTGGTTCTTGTGGAAGTTCAAACATGCGTAACACACGAGAATGAACCTCATTGGTTCTTGCAGAAGCTCAAACGTGCTGCGTAACAAGAATGAACCTCATTGGTTCTTGAGGAAGCTCAAATGTGCTACGTAACACATGAGAATGAACCTCATTGCTTCTTGTAGAAGTTCAAACATGCGTAACACACAAGAATGAACCTCATTGGTTCTTGCTGAAGCTCAAACATAACGCGTAACATGAGAAAGAACCTCATTGGTTCTTGTGGAAGCCTAAACATGCGTAACACGAGAATGAACCTCATTTGTTCTCGCACGTCAAGCGAACATGCTTGTGCTTCCGTTTACCACAACTGATGTATGAGTTGATGAATGTTTATATGTGAATAAAAGCCGAAATTCAATCTGTTCATCATATAAATCAATTGAGTCTCTTTAGAAAATTTGGACTAAAACGCATATGGATTAGTTTTACGATCTCTTTATGAACGTTTTGAAGTGAGAGTATGTGAGGACTCGGAGCCCAGTCAAATCCTCTGTGTGCTATTTAAGTCCACACGCCCTTGCTCTTATCTCACTGCTGGGAAAATGACCCTATAGAAACCCTATAGAAAGATCTAAAGCAGTGACGTTTTAAACAGCCAACGAGAGCTACGTGCTTATTATAGACTAATAATGCACAGGGTCACATATTTTGTGTGTGTGTGTTTCAACTGTGCGATGCTGGATTTACATTTTCATCTAGAGAGAGGATTTTTTCACCCTTTTCAGAAATGCTGCAATGCGTCGTGCAGCATCAAGACTGGGTCAGTGTAACGCAGCTGGCGGCAATAGCCAGCTCACCATCCCCATGGCAACAGCCAATAGATTTGCTTGCTGGAGCTTTGCAATATTGTTTTGATTAAATGGAATTTAGAAGACTGCTTTCACAGGATTAGTGTATTCTTGCACAGGAGCGGGAAGAAACAATGAATGGAAAACAGTAATTAAATGCATGGAGGCAGTAATTGCATCATTCCAGTAGGGTGCAACCTTTATCTCTTATGTTTCTCAATATCAGATGCAAAATTCTTCTAAATAAATTGTATTGTCACAAACATTTTTTTTAAACATTCGTTGTTTCAACTAGTTTTTTTAATTTTCTTTTAGGACAGAGACTTTTGCAATACAAGAGTGATGTCCTGGAGACTGTTGTGTTGGTGAATCCTTCTGAGGAGAATATTGCTATAGAGGTAATAGTAAAAAAGCATTTTTTTTTCTCTCTCCAAGTTCTTTCAACATTTTATTTGCATGCAACCACATACTCATCTAAGATATCAATTATAGGCACAATATGTAAGATGTTTGCATTAAAATATCCAAAAACCATTAGCACAGTGTTATATATTTTGTTGACTTGTGTACTTACATTATCCTAAATGTTACCAACAATGTTTAAATCAAGAGAAATCAGATATTTTAACCAGTGTAACGTCCCTTCTCATTGCTCCACCTGTCAATGACGTCATATTCATTTTACCCTCGATTTTACTTCCGTAGAAGCCATGGAAACACCACAGATGCTTTAAAATATATTGTGTTTTATTTGACAAGTGAGCAACTGTTTGGATACCTTCATCGACAGAAAACGAATCATTGTTATATAGCTCAACACGGTTAGTCTTATTGTTTGAATCTCTTGTTTTCTTGATTTCCCACAAGTAAAATGTTTGTACAATGCATCGAAGACAACAATAAGAAAGAGCTGTATTTGTAGAAATTTTAATACATTTTCTCTATCATACAATATACTTTAAAATTAATTGGATGCCGTTTAGCAACACAAGTCCTCCAGGTTTGATCAATATGATACTCTAATATCGATCTAGTTTACTTCAATGTGCAACAAGTGTCTCATACAAGCCAACGAGCGAACGCACAGAGTAACAATATAACATAACTTTCAACATACTCAAATGTATTTTTAGTATGATAGTTGTGACCCCACAATTTTAATTCATTAAATAAATAACGCTTCCCGTAATGTTTACGTGTTAAAGGAGAACTCCGGTCAATTTTAACATTGAGCTAATTTTTTTGTAAATTTGGAGTGCTGTCAATACAGAGAACAACAACAAAAATTGGTGTTGCCTACACCGTGTTATCCTCTTTTTAAAATTTGCACCCTGTTGACTTAAATGGGGCAAGTTTTAAACCTGCTTTTAGCCTCTTAACATCCTTGATGTGTCATTACAAGTGCCCAGCCATTGTGAGTGATTCCTTCAGAGTGAACGCGGTGAATCTGACTGCAGTAGATATGAAAGATATGAATAAAAATGATGTTAATTCAGCCAGCGCACATACCTGTATTTTCTTCCTGTTTTCGGTCGAAGTCCACAGTAGTCGATTGTCGAGTTCACGCGCATAGGTTTAGTATCTTTGATCACGCGCGTGAACTCGACAATCGACTACTGTGGACTTCGACCGAAAACAGGAAGAAAATACAGGTATGTGCGCTGGCTGAATTAACATCACTCTGAAGGAATCACTCACAATGGCTGGGCACTTGTAATGACACATCAAGGATGTTAAGAGGCTAAAAGCAGGTTTAAAACTTGCCCCATTTAAGTCAACAGGGTGCAAATTTTAAAAAGAGGATAACACGGTGTAGGCAACACCGATTTTTGTCGTTGTTCTCTGTACTGACAGCACTCCAAATTTACAAAAAAATGAGCTCAATGTTAAAATTGACCGGAGTTCTCCTTTAAGGACCTCTAGAAGTGGTTGAAAGAGGTCAAGCTCAAAACATTTTAGACTCATTTTAGACCTGTATATAGTGTCGACCACTTGTGATCTGATCGACTAAACCGCATCTTAATACTAGGTGTAAACAGGGCCTTAAATACATTAGCTCATCCATGAACATGATTTCTGCCTTGAGTCCCGTCAGATTGCTTTCCATCTGCTGGTTGTGGAGGTGAAGACGACAACTCACATGATTCCACGCTTGTTAATGGCGTCATCAAGCTACACTTTTGTTATTGTTTTGAATAAGCAACCTCTAGCAGTGAAACTGACATAATGTGCCTTTAAATATAACAGTAAATGCATTATCTTTCTTTTCTAGTTCAGAACACTGCTCTGTGACTCAGCAGGACATAAGTTATTGGTCCTAAGTGGGCAAAGTACTGAACAGACTGGTGACATTATCCTGCAAAGTGGAGTGTTTGGTTGGAAAAATTTCTCTGACATTCTCTCAAGTCGTAGGGTAAGTAGCTATTGCACCATTACCAATCCCATAATACTTCACACAGCACTTAAGCATTTCCTTTTTGTATTTTTTTATTTTTTATTGAACTTTTAAGAAACACTTTTCTTTCTTTCTTTGTAGATTAAAGATCTCTTAAACCAGCCATCCACAGGTCAGCAAGCCTGTTTGACTGTGTCCTGTAAAGGAGAGGGGGGCTGGAGCTCCCTAGGGTACGTACAGGACCAGAGCTTACTGAAGTACAGACTGAACCCTGTGCCTGTGTTGCCTGAGATGGAAGGTGTGAGCGAGTTCACAGAATATGTCTCTGAGACAGTGGATGTTCCCTCTCCTTTTGAGCTTCTGGAACCACCAACCTCAGGAGGGTTCCTCAAGTTGTCCAAGCCATGCTGCTATATCTTTCCTGGAGGACGGGGCGACTCTGCTTTGTTTGCTGTCAATGGCTTTAATATTTTGATTGATGGTGGATCAGACAGAAAGTCTTGCTTCTGGAAGCTGGTCAGACATTTGGATAGGATTGATTCTGTTCTCCTTACCCATATAGGGGCAGATAATCTCCCTGGCATAAATGAACTGTTACAGAGAAAAATTGCAGAGCAGGAGCAAGAGAAGAGCCGTGGTTCAAATACCTATGGAGACTGGATGAAAAACCTGATCTCACCAGAGCTTGGTGTTGTGTTTTTTAATGTTCCAGAAAAGCTGAAGATGCCTGAATCCACGCTGAAAGCAAAGAGGAGCATTGAGGAGGCCTCTCTTACATTGCAGTACCTTCACAAACTAGGCATCAAACCTGAGCCTCTATATAGAGTTGTAAGCAACACAATTGAGCCTTTAACACTCTTTCACAAGTTGGGTGTTGGTAAACTAGACATGTATATTCTGAATCCTCTCAAGGACAGTAAGGAAATGCAATTCTTCATGCAGAAGTGGGCTGGTAATAGTAAAGCTAAAACTGGCATTGTCCTGTCCAATGGCAAAGAGGCTGAGATTTCTGTTCCTTACCTCACATCAGTGACAGCTCTGGTTGTGTGGGTACCTGCCAGTCCAACTGAAAAGATTGTGAGAGTACTGTTTCCTGGAAATGCCCCACAAAACAAAATATTTGAGGGGCTTGAAAAGCTGAGGCATCTCGATTTCTTGCGATATCCAGTTGCCACTCAAAAGGACATGTCATCTGGAGCTCCACCTCCACTGATTAAACAAACTAAAATGAAGCTGAGAACTGATAGCAAAGAAAGTCTAAAATCATCCACTAAAATGTCTTCCACTACAAAAGCGAGCAAGAAAGAGGCAAATGAAGATATTGAGTCAAAGAGTGAATCTGTAAAGGAGAACATGAAAGTTGAAAAGAAAGAGAAGAAAATGAAAGAGACTGTTAAAACTCCAAAACCACTGAAACCTAAGACGGCGTCACCCGATTCACTTAAGCAAGAGAAAAAGAAACCACAGAGAGAAAAATCTCCTAAAAAACATATCAAGGAGAGGGCATCTAAGATGGAGGAAAAGAAAGATCAGGAAAAGATAGACACAAAGAAAGAAAAAACAGATGTAAAAAAAGAGGGCATAGTTAAAAAAGAACTCAAAAGTAAAGAGGAGAAGAAAAAAGAAAAAATTAAGCCAGAGTTGAGAAAAATCACAAAACCTGACTTAAAGCCTTTCACCCCTGAGGTGAGGAAGACTCTGAACAAAGCAAAGGTTCAAGTGAAGCCTAAAACAGAAAAAACTAAAGCTGCAAAGGAGCAAGAAAACAGGCCAGCTGCTAAACAAGCTTCAGTGGTGAAACGGGAGAGTGATAGGTCCTTAGTCTCCTCCCCAGAGGATCTTACCAAGGATTTTGAAGCCTTGCGACTGGAAGAGGAGCTTTCCAAGCCCAAAGAGAGCAAAATACTCCCAAATCTGCTGTCTGCAGTGGACACTGTTGTCCCTCACATTGAATCTCCTGATGAAGGAATAACTACAACTGATGTTGAGACAGAGTCCCCTCAGGAGGAAAGGGTACCATATGGAGTAAACACAAATAAACACCCCTCTAAAGCCACTGATAGATTTGAGGATGAATGTGCTACTACAGAAGATGACATAGAGGATGACTATACCACAAAACTGAAGAGTGCTAAAACATCTGACTTTGTGGAGATGGGTGAAGTTAAAAAATGGCAAGAAAATGCAAAAGAAGATAAAGAGTTTGAAACGAAACCCAAAAAGAGTGAAAGTGAAGAAGATGAGGATGTGATTGAGAAAGCAGAGCTAGAGGAAGCAGAGGATATAGTTCACGAGACAGAGCTCAAGTACAAGTCAGATGAGGCTAGGAAAGAAAAACTTGGAAAGGACTGGGAGACAAAACAAAGTGACATTAAATCTGCCAAACCGCTGGGTGCTGCAGAGCATGTTTCTTTCATCCAAGATGAGACCATTCCAGGCTACTCTGAGACAGAGCAGACCATCTCTGATGAGGAAATTAATGAGGAGACAGAGGAGAGAATCTCACATCTTCAATATGATGTCGGCTCTTATGACATCTCAGTTCCTGATGAACCAGGGACTTTTGACACCATCCATGGCATGAAACCACCAACCATATCTGTTGCTTCTGAGTTATCATCAAAGGGTTTTGCAATAGACCAGGAGCCAGTTCTGTCAGCTTATGCATCCAATATAATTGGGGCTCCATTGGCTGAAGAAGAGCATATATCATCAGCCACCTCCATCACCGAATATGACAAATTATCATCCATTGCAACATCTGTTACTGAAGATCAGTCTATAGCATCTGTGACAGCACCACCTACTGAAGATGCAGGAAAAAGCTCTTTACTCTTAGATACTATAAATAGTATACCATCGTCCGTACAGACAGATGCCACTCACGGAAAGGAGTACCTCCACTCTGCTGGAACTATATCTCCAACTTCTTCCTTAGAGGAGGACAAATGTTTTAAATCACCTCCTTCAGAGGAATATCTACCCATTGTGCCAGAAACAGAACTTACAGTGAAGGCTCCAGTTCCCACAAATTATGAGGATGAAGAGGATGAGGAAGAGGATGAGGATCAGACACCAAATGTTGATATGCCACTTGGAAAGATCCATGAGGGTTACGCATCTGCTGCCATGCTCCAAGACATTGAAAAAGCTTCTGATACCTTTCCCTCATCGGCTGCGCCTATTTCTCCTCCTCTGATGTATTTTGGCACACAAGAAAAAGATGAAAAGGGACTCTCACTCTCTAAGGATGAATCTAAATTGGGCGCCTCTGATAAAAGTTTGTCCTTCTCACCAAATTTGCCTTGCACCTCAGAGACGAGTATTATCTCAGAGAGTGAAGAAAGATGCCTCAGCCCAGATGACAGCACTGTGAGGTTTGCCTCACCTACACAATCAGGACCGACCAGCAGTAGCTACTCTCCCACTGAGGAAAGGTCACAAAAGCCACTGATTATGGACAAAGATGAAAAACTAGACAAGGAGACTTTTGACTCTCAGAGGTATATGCCCCAAGATGCTCCTGCTGACAAAACGTCTGAAAGTGTGAAAAGTGTGAAAATACTTGATGATGAAGTGGACCCTTTTGGAAAGGGGTTCTCTAGCACTAAAACTGCAATATGTGACTCTGAAGAGGACGAAGATGAAGATAAAGAGAAAGATGATTATTATGGAAAGGGAAGCTCTAAAGTGTGTGGTAAAGCTAAATACATAGAGGAGAGGGAGTGCACTTTTCTTGATGAAGAATATTCCAATGAGGCAACACTCCTAAAAGAGGAGAAGCTGGTTGAAAATGAGAAAGAATCTGTGGATAAGGAAGATAAACCACAAAATGTGACCTACTTGGGCCATGAGCATAAATCCCAGATGCTCAGCTCAGGAGAGGAA